>NC_050578.1:146909891-147230605 GCF_011100635.1 Trichosurus vulpecula
GTCCTTGTGAAGAACAAATGAGATGATATGTTGTTACAGAGTGATCTGCAAACCTTAAATCATTATAAAAGATTTGTTCTTATTATTACAATATAAATGTATATGCATAGATACATTTATAGATAACTATATTAACAACAAGGCCTTTGTTCCCTTCTTAGGCTCTTTGAATATGAGGAGTTTATTATTCCTCCTGTATACAATCTGAATTAGTATTTCATATATAGAATCTGAAGGGGTTAACCATAATCATCTATGTACAGTCTTTGATTTCTCAGTTGAGAGAACAACCCAAGATCATTGTCTGGTAATCAGATAGTCCTTAGATAGACTGTAAATATTAATTTCCCCTTGCTCTTTTTGAAAACCAGACTAGAAAGCCTTCTTTTTTCATAAGAATTATATACATTGCTTATGTATTGTATATAAGATCATCTATTCCCACATTATTTGTTAATCTTCAATAACCAGAGAACATTGCAGACCCAAACTTTGATCCCTCAGGAGCAACTAATTTCTTCACTGATCCCAAAGTAGAGATCTGAAAACAGAGGTAGCAGATAACACTTTGCTCCACCCACTATAATCCTGGAGCCCTGACAAAAAGAGAGAAAATCTTTGACATACAACGGAAATGAAAAGGGGAAAGCTGGGGAGCCATTATGGGCCCTACTCCAATGTAGATGTGTATTTGGAGGACTACAGCATTACATTCCCATATATCGAGAACTTGTATAGCTTACAGAGAATGTCCTTTAACAAATATCCTTTAGCAGCTCAGTTGTAGACAGCATTCAGGACTGGGAGTCAGGAAGACCTAAATTTTAATTCTGCCTTAGAAACTTGGTTGGTTGTTCTCCTTCATTCTCAAAGAGGACCAAAATGACATCACTATGGTAGAGTCAAGTTTCAGTGTGTCTGACTGTGGCTGGTCAAACCAATACAAGCTTTGAATGCTGTACCACAGGTCAGGCAAAAATAGTCCATGTCAACATTTGGGGTGGATTCTCTAAATTTGTGCATCTTGTGTTTCTTTTGAGCTACTTCAATTCTGCTTTACTCATAGAGCACATCACCTTCTCTGATATGAGCACACCAAGCTGAGTGGTCCTGTGCCACTGTCCCCCGTGTCACACAATCAATTCCAAAGTTATTAAGAAAGACTCTGAGAGTGTTGTTGTATTGCTTCTTCTGACCACCATATGAGCACTTGGCCTGTGTGAGTTCTCCATAAAACAGTCTTTTTGGTAAGTATACTTTTTTGCATTCGAATAACGTGGCCAGCCCATCTGAGTTGTACTCTCTGAAGCAGAATTTGAATGCTTGGGAGTTTAGTTCAAGAAAGGACCTCAATGCCTGATATCTTATCTTGCCAGCTGATTTTCAGAAGTTTCCAAAGACAATTCAAATGGAAGTGATTCAGTTTCCTGGCATGGTGATGATAGACTGTCCAGGTTTCACAGGCATACAACAATGAGGTCAGCACAATGGCTCTGTAGATCTTCAGTTTGGTAGTTAGTCTAATTCCTTTTCTCTCCCATACTTTCCTTCAGAGTCTCCCAAACACAGAGCTAGCTCTAGCAATGTGTGTGTCTACTTTATTATCAATGTGTAGATCCTTGGAAAGTTACTACCGAGATAAGTGAACTTATCCCCAGCATTCAAAACTTCTCCATTTGCTGGAACCAATGGTTCCACATATGAATGGTGCAGTACTGGATGGTGGAGAACATATATTTTCTTGGTGTTAATTGTTAGGCCTAAATGCACAAGCAGCAGAGAACTGATTCATATTTTGTTGCATCTCAGCTTCAGAGGCTACACTGAGGGCACAATCATCTGCAAACAGAAAATCACATACCAGCACTCTCTCCACTTTAGCCTTGGCTTGTAGCTTTTTCAAGTTGAAGAATTTACCATCAGTGCAGTAGCTGCACTTGATGTCATCCCCATTGAAAGCATTGGACAATGTGACTGAAAACATCACGCTAAAAAGCATGGGAGCAAGCATACAGCCCTGTTTCATTACATTAGTGACTGGGAAAGCACAAGAGTGTTGTCCATTATCCAGAACCCAAGCAAGTATGCATCTTGAGATTGACATACAATGCTGATGAAATTTTCTGGGCAACCAAATTTTGACATAATTTTCCAGAAGTCCTCATGACTGACAGTATCAAAGGCCTTGGTCAGATCTACAAACCTTGTATACAGACTTCTGTTCTGCTCCTGTCATTTCTTCTGGAGCTGTTGGGCAGCAAACACCATATTGACTGTTCCGTGGCCCTTTCTGAAGCCACACTGGTTCTCAGGTAGATCACTGTCTTACGGGTGAAGGATCAGCCCATTAAACAGTACTCTGGCAAGAATCTTGCCAGCAATGACTAAGAGAGAGACCCCTCTGTGATTGTCACAGGACAATCTATTTCCTTTACCTTTATAGAGATGGACAATGGAGGCATCCTTGAATTCCTGGGGGATAACCTCTTGCCATATAACTTCAAAAGTTTCATTCAGCTTTCATATGAGCAATGGACCCTTGACTTTGTAAATCTCAGCTGGAATATAATTATCACCCGGTGCTTTGCCACATGAAAGGAGCCTCATGGCATCTGAAACCTCTTCTTCAGTTGGAGCTTCAGCTAGGGAGGGATTAACTTCAACCAGAGGTAAACTGTCAGTGGCCTCAGCATTGATTGATGATGGTCTGTCAGACACTTATGGCCATGGGACACTGGGTGAGTCCCTTCATTTATCTTCTCCTCAATTTCCTCATATGTAAAATCAGGACAATAATGACGGCAAGCCCCCTGAGGTTTTGTGATAATTCAAAGAGTCTATAGGTAAACAATTTGTTGATTGCTTTCCTAATGTTGAGCTTTCCTTGCATCTTTGATATAAGTTCAACTTGGATGTTATGAATGTTTTATTTTTAGTTAAAATTCGTTCTTGATATTAGTCTTTAGTTTTTCTATGGCTGTGGTCTTTCCTTCCTTTAGTTAATAAAACTATAATTGCCGCATAAAAAGAATCAAGTAGAATGATTTTACCTCAGTTTTTTAAGAATAATTTATGTCATATTGTTATAAATTGTTATTTAAAATTTTTTAAAATTCTCCTGTTAAACCATCAGGACCAGACATTTTTCCTCTTTGCTAATTGCTTTACAAATTCTATTTCTTTTTCTGAGATTTTATTATTTAAGCTCTCTATTTGGCCTTCTGTTAATTTGGATGTTATCTATTTTAAAGAGATTCCTTTATTCCTTTTGTGCCCTCAATTTTGTTAGCACATAATTGAACATGTTAGATTCTGACAAGACTTTTTTCTTCTGGTTTTATCATGCTTTCACTTTATTTGCTATTTGTTGTTTTGATATTTGTGCTTTTCTTTTTAAGCAAACTAAAGTTATCAATTTTAGTATTCTCTTTTAAATAACCAGATATTAGTTTAATTTATTATTTTTGTAGGGTTTTTTTGTTTTCAATTTATCTATCTCTCCTTGAACTTTTAATAATACTTCTTTTGTATCTATTTTGTTTTTTGCTTATTTGTTATCTTTTTGATTTTTTAAATGCATATTCAGTTAATTAATATTTTTTTCTATTTTAACTTATGTGTATAAAGCTATGATTTTACCTCTGAGGATTCTGTTAGCCTCATCCCAGAAATTTTGGTATGCTGTTTCATCTTTTAAATTTTATTTCATATCATTATTTTTATTATTGTCCTTTGATGAACTCATTATTTAGTATTCTGCTGTTATGTCTCCATTCAAAACTATGGTTTTTTTGTTTGTATTCCATGAACTGATTGCTGTCTTTCTTATGTTATCGTTTATAAAGGATGTGCTTACACTTTCAGCCTTTTTACATTTGTTTACACTATCTCTGTGGCCTTATAAATGGAAAATTTTTGTAAAAGTTTTACATGGTGATGAGAAATACATATATTCCTTAGAAGTCCCACTTAGAAGATCCTATTAGTCTACTAGCTCTAGTCTAGACTTATGCCAAAACAAGAGAGTGATATTGAAATATTCTGGCATTATTTTGATTATTTTTGTCTTCTTATAGTTCAATTTAATGCTAATACTTGTTTGATGACACTGTATTGCTTTTCAGCATTATGCAGTTCCCTGGATTATCCCTTATTGTTGTTTGTCATTGTAAATGCTTTTTCTTTTTCTAATAGCATTATTGTGAGTCCTTCTTATTGGATTCACCTTATACATAGTATTCTTTTTCAGGACCACTTCTTTTTTATTCTCCTTATGTCATTTTTTTTAAAGTTTTGTTTCCTATAAGCAAAAGATTATCAGGTTTTGTTTTCTTATCCAATCTGTCAATCCTCTGTCATGTTATCTGAATAAGAATTACCTCTACAGTATAGTTAATATTTGATCATTCTACACACTGATAAACATATAATGTTAATACGTGCTTGTTATTTGACTGACTGACTTTACTTGGAGGATTTTAGTGTGCGTGTGTGTGTGCATACAAGCTCATGCAGGAGGTATCTGCTGCCTTCCAAGATAGCCCATTCTGTCTTCCCAAGTATTAATAATCAATAATCAGAGGGAATTCATTTTCATTGTAACTTCTATGCATTCCCAGCAGACAATTATTCTGACACATGAAAACCTTTCATAAAATTAAAGATTTTTCAGGTCCCTCCTAAACTTCTCCAATTTAAACATCCCCAATGATTTTACTTAATGTTCACATGGTATGATCTCAAAATCCTCCACCATCCTGATTACCTTCCTTTGGGCGTTCTCCTCTTTATCAGTGTTCTTCCCAAAATGGGGCACCCAGAATTTAAAACAAGACTTCAGCTTTCATCTGAAAAGGGCAGAGTGGCATTTGCCCAACACGATCCTAGTCTTGGTCACTCTGTGCAGTATAAGATTACATTAATGTTTTGTTGGCTTTCATACCACACCACTGACTTTTAATCAGCAATCTGCCAGAACTCTCAGTCATTTTAAGAATTTTTATCTATCAACACCTCCTGTTAACAAAAGACCTCCAGGCCCATAAAAAGACCTGAAATGAAACAGAGAAAGAATGTATTGTCTGAGAAAAAGAAATCTGAAGGGAAGAGAAGGTCCTACAAGGGAGCAGAGAGGGAGTTTTTAGCAGCTCAAAGGGGATTGGAAAAAGGGTGAGATAATATAGTTTCCAAAGGCTTTTCGTTGGGGAGTAGGGGTGTTAAGGGAGAAGACATCTGTAGATATAATAAACCAGTGAGTAAAGTATTTGGAAAGTCCTGAGTCTGCAGCTTCTGTTGAAGGCCACCTTTGAGCCATTCAAGCCTGGTTGGGCCTCTGCAGGAATCTCTAAGTTCAGCTAGTAAAGGATCACTGGTATGTCAAACAGTTTTGGGCACAGAAGCCCTTCTGATTGGCTACTTGTTGTGCAACTCTAACAGGTTAATGTAGTCATTATAGAGCTCATGTTAATACTTCATACTCTAGTATTGATTTTTGATTTATAATGATGATGTTTATACCTTTATTTTAAACAGTATATTTCAAACACAAATCCCTGAGACACTCCACCGGATGTATGTTCCCAAGTTGGTATCATATCATTAATGGGCCTAGCTCCTCAACTGGTTTTAAATCAAAGTATTATTGCCTAGTCCAATTCTCTCCAACTCATCAATAGGAATAGCATGAGAGATCTTATCAAATCATTTGTTGTCAATAATTTATTGTTGGTTAATAATATGTTAAATAAAGCACATCTACAACATTGGCCTGGCCTAAACAACTAGATGGTATGGTGTATAGAACGCTGAAGTTTGAATTAGGAAAACCCAACATTCAAAAGCCAAAGCAGATGATGTGATGCTGAGCATGTCTGTATTGTTTCAGCCACAGAGATTCCTCCACTATAAAATAAGGATTATAATAGCACCTACCACATAGATTGTTATTGTTGTGAAGGTGACATGAGATAACATATTTAAAATTATTTGCAAACTTTAAAGCCCTATGTAAATACTAGGCAGTAGTAGTAGTAGTAGTAGTAGTAGTAGCAGTAGCAGCAGCAGCAGTAGTAGTAGTAATAGTAGTAGTAGTATTCAAAGAAGAAATTAGTTTAGTCTAGCATGGCCTTTATTTGATGCTCATTGCTTCCATTTCTAGGTATTCACCAGTCATTTCTGTAGTAAGATGTTCTAGGATGTTGAAAGGTGTCACAGTCAAGCTTACAGTCCAATATTTTGAAAACATTTTTTCTAATGATTCAATGTTTCCACTTCTCCAGGCCTGCAGCAACATATAGCAGCTTAGTAATACTCTAAAATTTCTTTTATATTCTAGGTAGTAGTTCATCTTTACCTAGTTACTTGGAATCAGTAAGTATAGTTAGGTACTCTCATTATCTACCGCATCTCTTGAGCATTAATTCTCTTCTAAATATTCTCTATTTTTTTCTATCCTCTTCATTAGAAAAAAAACCTCCTTAGCAGAGAAAACAAAAATAAAATGAGATTTGAGTACTTCAGTTTCTATGCTATAAAAAATAATAAGCATATTCACTCCGAACCTTAATTTTCAGTTAACCAGAATTTGGGGCTAATCAATTCACCATTTTTTCCAGGACCAAGTTGGCCAAGATTTTATCATAGTTTTAGAAAAAAAAAACCTTAAGTTTGAATTTTCCAAAGATTTAAATTGCAGAACTATCATTTGTAAAAAAAAAAAAAAGAAAAAAGAAAAATACCTCTAGGTACTTTATATAGTTCAATTGTTAAAATGGGATGACTCATTAATCTTGCTAATTTTTTAGAGTTAACTAAGGAAAAGATATCATTATTAAATAATTTACTAAGGCATGTTTTTCCTAGTCAGATTCATTTTCAATTTTTTAAAGAATTTGAGTTGAGTCTTGGAGCAAGTGCATACTTTAAAAAAAATATTTATTTATTTTTAGTTTTCAACATTCATTTCCAAATTTTCTCCCCATCTCTCCCCTTCCCCTACCCTAAGACAGTGTGCATTCTGATTGTCCCTTCCCCCAGTCTACTCTCCCTTATATCACCCCTCCCCCTTATCCCCTTTCTCCTTACTTTCTTGTAGGGCAGGATAGATTTGTGTACCCCATTGCCTGTGTATCTTATTTCCCAGTTGCATGTAAAAACAACTTTTTTTGAGCATTTGTTTTTCAAACTGAGTTTTTTTTACATTGTTTGCTCATTTTCCCTGCCAAATACTTCACTTTTTAACTTTGTTAAAGTAGGAATCTGCTTCTAGTTTGTAGGGTATCCTGTCCCAAACTTCAGGGGTTTTTTGAAGTTGTTTTCGGAGATACTTCTAGGGGCCTGTACATTTTTAGTTCTTCTGAGGTGATATGCTCATAGGAGAGGTGATAATTCCTTTCCTGTCTGGTGCTTTGGTCTCTGAGTGACCACAAGCTTTCTTTTTTGCCTTGGAACTGTGAAGAGCACTGCCTCTCTACTGCAGCCACAAGCTCTGCCACACCAGGGATCCTCCTCACACTGGGACAGCCACCCAGGACTGCAACCCAGATCCATGCAGGGCAAAGCAAGAGAATCTTGCCTCAGTGCCAGCAGAGATCCCTGCACTCAATCTTTGATCAGCCACTTGATTCCTCCCACTGTCTTTGGGCTGAGAGCTCAGTCATTGCTGCTGTTGCTGCCTCCTCCTCTACCGTATACCTGGGGCTAAAGCACACTCCCCTTTCATCCAGGTTCAGACAGAACTTCTCCACTGCCCTTCTAAGTTGTCTTTAGTGTTTGTGGGTTAAGAAGTAGGGAAACCACCACAACTGACAATGATTCAGTCCCCTGAGGCCTTCTCTAGTCCCGTCTGTATGGGTGTGGCCCACCCTGGACTGAGCTCTTCTCCCAGCTTGGTCCGATAGACCTTTCCTGTTGACCTTCCAGGTTGTCTTAGGCTGGAAATTTGTTTTACTCCATCATTTTGTGGCTTCTACCATTCTAGAATTTGTTTACAGTCATTTTTTCACAGGTATTTGGAGGGGTTTGGGGAGAGCTCAAGCAAATCCCTTCTTTTACTCTGCCATCTTGGTTCTGCCTCTACACTCTTTTTTATAGGAAAATTTCTGGTTTTACTTTGAGTAGACGAATAGACTATCTGGACTGGGATGTAGTAATATTTGTATAGTTGCCTCAACAAATAATATAGAGATTTAAAACAGATAGTTTCAATCAACTTCTTGATTCTTAAGTCTGATTTAAAATACTCCTTTGCCTTGCCTCCCCTGGCAAATGGCCCAGTGGTGACGTGTTCAATGGCAGCTACAACAGTAGCCTGAAGAAGTTTAGTAATGCGGTAGGTCATCATTTACATTTTTATTAAAATTCTTCCTTTCCCAAAGCATAATTCTTTTTAGTCTTAGCCAAATTTCTTCTGAGCTCAGAGCCTATTGGCAATGCTATTTTACGTGTCTGTGAGAGCACATTTTATAATTTTGCACAAAATATAGTAGGAAAAATGTGTAGAATATGCTGTTTCCTTTTCCCGTAAAGAAGCATTTCAAAGGCATCTATAATAATAACGAAAAGAAACATGTATAAGAGCCTACTATGTGTCAAACATTGTGCTGTATACTGAGGATGCAAATATATATATAAAAGAAACATTCCTTATTTCTCAAGGAACTTAAATTCCAGTAGAAAGGAGAACACCTACATGTAAAAGATATATATATATACATATACATATATATATATATAATATATATATATATATAATATATATATATATATATACACACACACATATAAAATAAGGTCAGTTAGGTGACTCAGTGGATAGGGTACTGGGCCTGAGTTTAGGAAGACCTGAGTTCAAATCCAGCATCAGACACTTACTAGCAGTGTGACCCTGAACAAATCACTTAACCCTGTTTTTCTCAGTTTCCTCATCTATAAAATGAGCTGGAGAAGGAAATGGCAAATTATTCCAATATCTTTGGGCTCACAAAGAATTGGACATGACTGAAATGACTAAACAACAACATTGTAAGGGGTTGGTGCCAACCCCGGGGCTGTTAGGACCCTAGCATTTGGCCTGTTTCCTGGGTAAAACCAGACAGGCTTAGTAGGAGCTGGAACGGCAGGCGCCCAACATGGGGCTCGAAGCCATGACCCTGGGCTTAAGAGTCCCATGCTCTACCAACTGAGCTAGCCTTCCCACCCGATATCGATACCCATAACTAATCAAAGTGCAACAATATACTCATACTGCAACATTTCTGTCCTGTCCCTCTGCAACATTTCTGTTCTTTCCCATGCTGTCATCCCCCTACCCCTTGGACACTTGCTTCTGCTCATGTAGTGCAAAACCCTATAAAACCGGATAATGTCTCCCAATAAATCGGACTTGTATCCACTCTGACTCCCGCCTCATCATTGCGTCCCGAGATTGGGGTCCTTGCTGGTCGGGGACCCCCAACACAACAATAATGCCTAATGAATATAAAGAATGTAAATACAAAGTAATGAAAAACAAGATAGTATGAAAAAGAGGAACTAGAAGGTGGGAGTATCAAGAAAACCTTTACATAGGAGTTGCTTTAGCTAATTCTTCAAGGAAAAGAATGCCTCTGAGATATATATGGAGAGGAAGTACATTTCAGGAATGGAGATGGCCAATGCAAAGACACTGAAATGGAAGATGGGGTGTGCTGTGTCGGTAACAGAGACAAGGCTACTTTGGTTCAATTGTAGGAAAAGGAGTACTGTACAATGGATCTGGAAAGATAAAGTAGGACCGATGCACAAAGGGATTTAAGAGCTAAATAGAGAACTTCATGTTTTATTTTAGTGGCAAGAGGAAGCCCCTGGAGATTAAGCAGAAGTGCTGAACTAATATAGAAGCTGTTTGAATAAAGAGAAGGGCTACACTTGCAGAAATAGATAAAATTCCACATCCTCACAGAAGTTAAATTGTAAATACTTTTTTACACATTTTGGATTTACCTATCAGTGTAAGTGGCAACTGCATGGCTTGGTGCATAGAATATCAGGCCTAGAGTCAGGAAGACTCATCTTCCTGAGTTCAAATATGGCTTCGGTTACTTACTAGCTGTGTGACTCTGGGCAAGTCATTTTACCCTGTTTGCCTTAATTTCCTCATCTTTAAAATGAGCTGAAGAAGAAAGTAGCAAACCATTCCAGTATCTTTGCCAAGAAAAGCCCAAATGGGATCGCACAGAGTCAGACGCGACTGAAAGGACTGAACAACAACCTATCAGTATATTGTTATTTCTATTCATTAGAATGTAAACTCCTTGAAGGTAAGGCCTATTTCATTTTTGTCTTTATATCAGCACTGTACTTGGACCAAAGTAAATGCTTGACATGCATACAAATAATTGAATTAATCTGAATGGATAAAATCACAGATGTTTGATATACTGAAATAGTATTGCCATTATTCTTCATAGAACTCAATATGCCCACCAGGAATAAAAGCCACACTTATTTTTTTTTTCATTTGTCAACAACAATTAAAACTTTAAGCTTCAAAAGATTCTCACTTTACACTAATACGAGACATTTACATTTTAATTAATCCATCTACTAATCACCTTAGACCTCTGAGACATTAGAACTTAATGCCTCTCTAATCACAAGGTTACATGATTTCAATTGTGTTAAAGTCTATGCTATAGAACTAGTCCTATATATAATTCTTATAACCATAATATTCAAATAAGAACCTACAATATATTACATGTCCAGGAAATTATTTCTTCACGTACTACAATGTACTTGACACAACAATGTTAAGGCTTTAATATAAAGTTGGCCTCTGACTGCATAGCATGGTCTGACTTATAGTTGAGTCCTCTATAAATGAAGTATTTTACATATTTTATTTGAGTAATTAAATATCCTTAGGTGAAGTCTAAGATGGACCCACCTTATAATGAATTCCACACTGATGATCATAATGACCACCATTATCATAACCATATCTTCTAGCAGTGATTAGAACAAAATATTATTATTGCATGATCACATTTAAGTACAGGACAATCCAGAGAGATCAGATGATAAAAAAAAAATCAAAGTACTTTTGTTAACCCACTCCCTTCTATCTTTGCTTATTTTTCCCCACTTGGAAGTGGCACTATGAAAAAGGGTAACTAAATGCCATTAGGATAACTTTAAAAAAAGATCAATCCTGAGGCCTAGTTTGTTTTCAAGAAATGAACAACCTACAGGTGCCAAAAAATTCAAATCAATTTTTGCATCAGCTTGAATGACTTACTAATACAGAGCCAATGTAGTAAGTTGAAAGATTCATTTGACTTACTAAATTCCAAAGGCTGGTCTAGTTCCAGGTAAACCAAATGGATTTGCATTCTATGATAAACAGTTCAGTAATCCCTGCTTTCATTTTATCACTGTCATTTAAAAGAAAAATAATGTTGAAATAAAGTGACAGAATCAAGCCACCTCTCCCTTTGGCATAGTACTCGGTGTCTTGCTGGGATATAAATGAATTCCTAAAATTAAAAAGAAACCATGAAAATGTTCATGCCTGAATATCATAAGTCAAAGCTGAAAATCATTATGACTATTATGGGATCGAGTGAATAGAGGAGTTCATAAAGAACAAGGGGTTTGGGTGGAGCATTGAACAATTTGAGATAAGCAGTGAAGATTTAGATAAGCAGAGAAGAAAAGATGTTGCATGCAGTAGGGGGTGCTAAAAGAGAAGTCACGTGTTTGGAATATACTCATGAAGCAGGTGTGAATCATTTGGCCCTGAGTTTGGAATTAATGTAAAATGTAGTAGAAAGTGGCATGAAATGAATATCAATAAACATTGTCAAGGGCCTTTGATGAAAGAATAAGAAGTTGAAACTTTATCCTACAGGCAACGGACAACTATTGGAGGCTTAAAAATGGACGGGGGGGGGGGGTTAAATAATGAAGGAGGCATAATAGGAAGATGTGTGTATTTGTCTATAAAAAAGTGAAAAATGATTAGAAAACAAATTCCCCTTCTCTTTTTGGAGGGAGGATTCAAAATAGAGGACAAACAGGTAATATTCCCAGAAAAAATTAATCAGGTTTTTGTTTTGTTTCCCAAGATAAATACAAGAGACAATGTATCATCATCAGGAAATGCAGATATGATCCAAGTGAAATATGATGGAATGTATAAGGAAATAAAATAAATCACACACTAAAAATATTGATTACCTACTGAACAAGATATATCACAGAATGAATTAAGCATGTCAACTGTTGAATTAGATATGTCATCCACTGGGTCAGATATATTACCTACTAATTCAGATGCATTGACTACTGAAGGAGATATATCATCTGCTAAGCTAAATGCATCACCTCTTGAACCAGCAATATCTTCAACTGAACCAGATATGCCATCTACTGAATCAAAGTTACTTCATACTGATTTCTATATATCATAAGACAAAATGTATTCACAGCAACTACATTCAAGGATAAAACACACATTCCACAGTTAAAGGTAGAAATGCTATTGCCTATACACTGAAATCTAAGAGGACCAAGTTTGATTCATTGTCCTTGCTTTGGGCTAAGATACAGAATTACTTTTACAAATGGATATATCAGTTCAGGTGCACAGTATTGCAGCTGTCATCACTTAAAGCTGTCTGAATTAACCTATAGTCTTATAGTGCCTGTGGCACTGAAGGTTGAAGTGACTTGCCCATGGTCACACAGACGCTATGCCCCACCAGAGGCAGATTTTCCTGACTCTGAGATAGGCTCTTTATCCACTATAGTATGCTTCCTGTGAGAAATAATTTGAATTTTGCTTTACCACCCCTTTTAGTCAACAAACCCCTTTTTCAACAAACTCAGTTTTTTCATCTATAAAATAAGGAGGCTGGACAAGATAGAGTCACAGATCCTTAAATTTCTGATTGTATGATGCTATTAGTTAAGTGATTATTGTTTCCTTAGTGTAATGTAAGTTCCTTAGGTGTAGGAACTCTTTTTTTTGAGGGTGTTTGTTTTTTATACCTCCAGTGCCTGGCACTAACCTTAGTACAAAGTAGTTGTTTCATAAATGCTTACTGAATTAGACTGGATCTGACCTTTCTTGTGCTTTCATATGGAACATTAAATGTATGACATGTTCCAGGCCCAATTATTAATTTATTGAAGACAAAGATGGTACCTTGGGCCTCTGATTCCTCTTGATTCTAACAATATGAAGTATATTGATTCTGAACAAATATTTATGGATAGATTGTATTCCATACACCGACACACATATACATGCACATACACACAGTGGATCATGAAACCCATCTCTGTTTGCCAAATCACATTAGTCAGGAAGAAAAGGACAAAGGTGAAGATTGGTTGTTCTCCTCTCATTTTGTTTTGCCAAAGTGTTTATTTAAGTCATTTGGGCCAAGAAAAATCGAGGTCAAAAGTAAATTAATTGCATTTTATACAAACGACTAAATTCTAAAGCCTAGCTGTATGGAATCTCTGATTAGTACCTCAAAATTAGTACCTCAAAAGTCATCTGTCTGAATAGAAATCCCATGTATAATATCACATACATGTAACTATTTAGTCTTTACTCTGTTCCTATGTTAGGAATCTTTTTTTCCTTGTTTATTTATATTTGTATCCCCATTACTTAGCAGAGGACCTAGCTCATATGAAATACTTAAAATTGTTCATTCTATCCATCTATCTATCTAACTGCCCATCTATATTTATATCTCTGTTGGGGCTTGTGATCAGAATACAACAATGAAAAGGACATCTTGGATTTGAAAGACAGAATGGCCATCGAGGTTATGTTATGTGTCACAAATATATTCTCTCTTGTATAAATAAATGATTCATTTTGATGAGTATCAAAATGACAATAAATAGAACATTGTGGGACTATACCAAGATAAAAATACTTTAACAAGCAATCAACAAGCTTTTCTTGAGTCTTTACTCTTTGTTAGACACTGTGTTAAGCACTGAGAATACAAAGAAAGGCAGACATATGGTGCCTGTTGCAGAGGAACTCATGTTCAAATGATGGAGACACATGCAAATAACTTTGTGTTTATAAGATATATTCAGTGTAAATTAAAGGTAGTCTCAAAGGGGGAAAAATAGCAGTAGGGGAGTTAGTGGGGAAGCTGGGAAAAGAATCTTGCTGAAATTATGGTTTGAACTGAGTCTTGAAGGAAGACAGAGGCAAGGAGGGAAAACATTGCAGGCCCAGAGGATGAGGGAAAAGGGGAAGAGATGGACGATTGAATGTTGTTTTTTTAGGAACAGCAAGTTGAGTAATCTAGTTGGATTACATACTATATAGAGGGCAATGAAGTATAAAAAGGAAAGATATGGAGTGGACAAGTTGTGAAGAGATTTAGTGCCAGAGGATTTTATATTTGATTCCAGAGGAAATTGAGAGTCATGAGAGTTTTGAATGCAGGAAACTCTGTGTGTGTGTGTGTGTGTGTGTGTGTGTGTGTGTGTGTGTGTACTTGTGTGATGGTGAAAGGTACATTTTATGAAATATCATTATCATTTAGCAGTAAAAGATAGATTAGGGTTGGCCTGTGTGTGTGTGTGTGTGTGTGTGTGTGTGTGTGTGTGTGTGTGTGATATTGAAATAGTCCAAGTGAAATGTACTTAGTGTGTGTACAAGGAGAAAAAAGGATCTTTACAAGAGATGTTGTAAAGGTGAAAAGGTACAACAATAAAGATTGGATATGTGTGGCAAGCTTGAGTGAGGGGCTAAGGATGAGATTCAGGTTGTGAGAGCCTTTTGACAGCTCATGTGATTAGGATGAGAGTGGTACCCTTAAAATTAATATGAATGTTTGGAAGATAGGGAAAGTTTATGGGAAAGATAATGAATTCTACAGAATAAGCAATTCTAAGTGTACAAAAAAAGAGTAAAAGATTCAAGCCTAGGGTTAAACAGAGTGGACTGGACAAAATAAATATGCATGTATACACAGATACATATATCATGCATATACCCATGGACATGTATGTATACATATACATATGTCATTGCCTCTATCTCTATATTTGGAAATCATCTGTATAGAAATGAGAGTTGAACCCAAGGGAGCTCATCAGATCACCAAGTGAAATGGTATAGGGGGAAAAGTGAAGAGGACACAAGACAAACCAGTGAGGGACACCCAAAGTTATGGGTTATGATATGGATGAAGATCCAGCAAAGGAGACCAAGAAGGAATGGTCAGAGATGTAAGAAATGGAGGGGAAAGCACTGTAATAAAGACCCGAAAAGGAGAGAGTGCCCAGGAAGAAAGAGTGAATGATAGTATTAACAAGTGAACAGAAGTCAAGGAAGATGATTATTGAGAAAAGGTCATTAAATTTGGCCATCAAGAAAAGATTTTCTAATCAGCAGATATACAATAGGCTTATGAGAACACACAGACATGCGTATCAGACAATTAAATCAAAAAACCAGTTAAGGTGAAAATAAACATCTGTTTGAACATAAGATTCTATGTGACATCCATTTCTGGAATACAAATAAATATTGATTTTTTTAAAAAAAAAAGAATTATATAGTTACTTTTGTGTTTCAGTGAACTCAAGTCTGAAAGAAGACAAACTAGGTTCCTTGAAGTAATTTTTATCACAATATTTCCTGTTAGTTTTTTTTTTTTTCTTTCAGATTCACTGGTTAGGAGATTTGAAAATGATTCTAAGTATCTAGTTTGGGCATATTATTATAAATACAACTTCCAACTTCATAGTGATGCACTTTTACTTCTAACTTTCACAAGCTTTTGCCCTCACTCAGATTATCTGCATTCATTTCATGAATACATTCATGACAAACAACCATTCCTAACTCCCTGTTGGACATTTGTAGAGTATATGGTTTGTGATCGAATGGAGATCCTAATCTCAAAAAAGCCATATTTTCTGCAAAAGCTATCACACATGGTACTGAATTAAGGGAGGTCATTGTGTCTTTGCTGGATACCATACTGTAGTATTATGTACAAAGCTTGCCCTGCTTGTAATTAATTCATAGCCCCAAAATACAGGTTATAAATTACTATTTTTGTTGCAGAGAGCTGAGAAACATCTGTTGGTTATTAACATAAAATTTGAATCTGACAGAATTTAATTCTGGTTAGTAAAGTTTACGGCACAAATTCCCTTCTGTGATCAATAGCAAAGTTTCTGAGCTTATGGTACTATTCGGTATCTTATATTGTTTCAAGTTAATGAATTGATAAAATTTTAGGAAAAAATCTTTTGCCTGTAGGATACTAGGTTCTAAATTTGTTTATTGGTTGACTTTGTAATACTATAACAAATAAGATGGACATTGTGATCACAAGCAAATGTTTCCTTTCCTAGCAGTAATCTAAGTTTTTCTTGCAGAAGGATGGGAGAAAGAAATTCTACAGATACCTATTCTTGCCTCCCTATGAGCTCACTCTAAGCAGACCTATGCGGACACTTGTTCCCTACATGGGCAAAAGAACATAGATAGCACATATATAAGCATTAATAATAATAACAGCTAATTTTATATAGTTTTTGTTATGTTCTAGGCAATGTACTAAGTATTTATAATTATCTCATTTGATCCTCACAACAAGCCTGGGAGGTAGGTGCCATTATTATCCCCACATTGTACTTGAGGAAACTGAGACAGACAGAGATTAACTGACTTGCCCAGTCATATGGCTAGAACAAACACACACACACACACCACATATGCACCTTGCTGCCCATGCCTATATGTATATACATATGTACATATATACATATATGCCCACATACATGTATTTATGTTTTTCCTTACTTAGTAAAAATATCTAAAGGAACTTTATTTTAAATTCTGTTTCTTCCAGTACTAGAAGACAGAGGAAGTTATAATGGAATACAGTGAGGAAGTAATAAACTTACAGAAGAATAGTCTTTGCAGTCAGTGTTGGAATCAAATACTTAGGAATAAATGTAGATGGAGATGAAAGAACAAAGGAAAAGTATTATTTTAGAAAAAAGGACTTATTTAACAATTGATGAACCCTGTGTCCAACAATTATTTTATCTCCACTACCCTGCCATCACCAGCTCTGGAGACTGAAAAATATTTTCAACTGCCCACAAGGAATTGGAATCCATAGCAAGGTGCCCTATGCATAATTAAGGGTTATATAATAATGTCACTGTTCAGGCTTAATTTTGGTTCTATCCAGCTGGAAAATAGCATGAGATGTTTCACATGAACATAGCACAAATATCTGAAAAAGGAATTCATTCAATTCATAACAAAATTCATAATGAATTGTACTGGGGATCCTTGAAGAGTTTGGCTTTTGTTTCCTTTGATTAATTCAGTGTATTTCATTGAGTCTTACTAGGTGCTAAACCCTAGGCCCAAACCCCTGTTAGGTGCTAAACCTATGTGGGTGTGGATTGGTAACTAAGGTGGGGCCCAAGGTGGGGCTAACTAAGGGAGGCCTGATTAGATCTTTGCTCCTAAATTTGCCTCAAACCCCTAATTACTAGATGCTAAGCCTATGTGGGTATGAAGTTTCCAGGGTCCTAAGGGGAGGGGCTAACTCAAGATCCAATCATAGCAGCCTAAGTTCTGGTCATTCAGATGACGTTTGATGACGTCTGAAACAGTATAAGAGGAGAAGACTGAGCTATTTGCTCAGGGGCTCTCACTCTTGGCTGATATGGAGATTCCTGGCAGCTGTAGCTAAGAGCCCACCAGCTCATAAATCCAGATCCTGGGACTTTGTTAAACTCTGGTAACTACGTATTGGGATTTGAATCAGACAAGGTCTGTCTATCGATGATTGTACTTTGTTTGTATTTTGCTCTGAAGTTCAAGGTGCTGGCTTTTCCCCTGAACTGAGTGAGTGATATTTGTATGCTGGATTAAAGTAAGCTTGTTAACCTCTTAACGTTGCTTTCCTTACTAAAGCAGATCAAAACAACTTGGGCTTTTGCAGCGTGCTGGTAGCATTCTTATTGTTGGTCTTGTGTTGGTCTTTCACTCCCACAACAGCTGCTAGCTAGATTGTTGAAACATGAACATTTCCCAAAGACATCAGTAATTTTGTTAATAGTTTTTAAATTATTTTCCTTTCAATGCAGTTCGCCTCTCTGTTACCATAGCAACTTGCCACCTAACTCTTCCCCTCTCCAACCTGGTTGGTGCCCCAAAAAGGTTATCTGTCTAGCTCCTATGACAACAAAGGGACAAATGGAAAGGATTATTTTTATCATCTACTCTGTTGAGATCCAGCAATATAGAGTGAGCCTTCTTTGCTCCCAAACAGTTTACTCACAATAACAATTAGGTATTCTTACTCAAATATATATACTCAAATATACCAAAATATCTAAATTTGAGATTAAGCACCATGAAATCTCTGATTACATTGAAATGTAAGGTCAATGTGATACACCTTGCATCCTCTATCCACTTTGCCCTGTTTCTTACTATTTCTTGTTTGGTTTCTTTGCCAAGGTTCTGATCATCTGTTGCAATTTCCTAGACTGGTCTTTTGATCCCCCACTACCTCCACTGTATCCCTGAACCCTGAATACTCAATCCATGTTGTTTTGAAATGTTTTATTCTACAAAGATTTCCAAATTACCTGACCTCTAGAAGCCCTGCCTATTCTAACCTTCATTTCTTATATTTACTGCATGCCCCCTTCTCTCCCCACCTTCGCTGCTCTGTCTATCCACCTTTCTCAAACATCCCCACCCTATTCACAAACACATACATTTGGCCCATGTCTCGATTTTCCTAGTACTAGTTTCTCACCCTTCACCTGCAATCTACTGTCACTGAAACATTCAGCCCTGCCACCCCTCTTGGAAAGCCATTGATGGTATGCTTCAGTTACTTTCTAATAACATGTCCTTCCCAATTTTAGTGACCAAGAAGAAGAAAGAAAACATTTTAATATCTAGGTTCCATGATTCAGAAAACATTATTTTTTTAAAAAATCAATTGTTTTCCTTCCACTTTGCTGAAGAATTACTATGATACAACATAATTTAAAAAAATGCATTTAATTTAAAAATTATAGTTGTAAATTGTAACTAGAATTAGATTCATTCTTCACATGGAATTTATAAATGCTTTGCATATATCTTTTCATTTTACTGTTACCCCCTAAAGTTGAAGAAAAATATTGCTTTAGAATACTTAGGTCAAGACTTTCATTAAGGAGAAAAAAACAAATAAAATAAAGGAAAATAGATAAGTGTCATGCTGTGTTTTTTTATTAATCTGTCTTTAAAAATGGGTCATATTTTGCCAATGGATATTTTAAATATAACTGCAATTATTCTTTCTCAATCTTCTAGAGCTTCTAGCAATTGAGTAGATTTGTAGGCAATCTCCATTATTTGTTATTGGTGTCTTAGGGATCAATCTTCTATTTTAACTAAGACATCTCATTAAATGAATAAGCAGCAATATTATATAATTTAAGTTATGAGATACTTAAAGGATAATTCCTTTTCTTTTTCTCATTTTTTCTAGAAGGCAGTACTAGGTAAAGAAAATAATTATTACCAAGTGTAAGATATGGGCAGCGTATCAACACAAACATGAGTTTTGTCCAGTTTGCCTGATTTTTGTCATGAAACTGATTTGTTGCTTCATCAAACTGACTGAAATGTACACTTGATTTAGCTTTGTGCTAATATAACCTATATCTGGAAATATAATTGTGAAATGTGAAGAGAAAATAGTATAACCATGTAAACAACACATGCTAAAATAATTTTTGTTTCTTATACAGAATTTATGAATTCATTAGTATAGGGAAGTCCAGATAAGAAAACTCCCTCTAGCAAATATAGATTGGTACCTGTTCTGTAGTTTAGCCCATAGTCACACAATCAATGTGTGGTAGAAGCTGGATTGTACTCATGTCTTCTTGACTGAAAACACTATTCCACACTGTTTTCTAACTACAACCATATGAGAGGAAAAATAAATAAGAATGAATAGCAAACCCAAGACATCAGTTAGATGGGGACTTAGTGGGAATGAATGAAAAGCCATGATAAAATTTTATACATAGCAATCAATGCTCAAAAATATAAGTGGAGGAAAATCATTGTGTTGATAATCAATAATATACTTTTAACAAAAGATTTTAAAATAAAATGAAATAAATTTTGGAAATGTGTTTACTATGAATACACACAGATAGTGTAACACCTTTGTATATTTGTTCTGTTTTCTTAATTCATAAGAAGGGTTTTTTTCATACTTCTCATAATTCAGAGGAAGGGGACTTTGTTACCAAAGTTATCATGACATTGGAAATGTCACTTAACCTCCTTTTCAATGTGCAAGACCAGCAAAGCCATGCACAGGTGCAAGACGTCCCAAAAGGATCCTGATAAATAGTTTAGTGGGGAAAATGTTGAGTTGGAGGCCAAGTCATAGTAAAGATGCTGTTTTCAAGAAAACATGGGTAAAGCATGGACTTGAATGATGGAAAACCAGTAGGTAACAGAAGAGGAAATTTGCATCAAGGCTAAATTTAGAAGGAATGGAAGGGGGATGGAATTCAGCTAATGGTCTAACACAATTAGGTTTTATTGGCATTATACAGAAATGGTGATGATTTAGGAGGATTTATGTTATACTGTATACATTGATGAACTCATTATTTAAGTTAATTTTTATTGATTCTAGGTACACAATGACATTATCTACAAAAAGAGATGATTTTGCTTCTTTTTCTTTGTCTATCCTTAGTCCCTCAATTAATTTTTTTCATGTGTTATAACTAACAGTGTTCACAATCTCAAATAATAGCGGAGAAAATAGATACTCCTGCTTTACCCTAATCTTTCTGGAACAAAATGCTATTCATCACCACTACATATGATGTTGGTGCTTTCTTTTAGGTATCTTTGCCCTGAAAAGGAAAAGTACATTTATCTGAGGCTTTGACTGTGTTTTTTTATTCCAATAATTTGGGTATTTTGGTTTTATGAATGTATATCTGCTTTAGGTTGTTAATTTTATTAATATATATGTGAGGAAAAGTTTCCAAAAAATTTTAATTTATTGTTTACTTGTGCTTTTTTTCTTTTTTGATACTGATATTTTAATTTTCATCATGTTTATAGTCAAATTGAATAATGTATGCATGTATGTATATGTTTGTATGCATATTTAACCATTCTTAATTTTATTTGTTAGCTCTTTTTTCCCCATGCAAATGTTTTTTATTTCCAATTTTACTTGCACAATTTTTATTTTGATGACTTGTTTTATTTTATTTTTTTAAGTATATGGCCAATTATTTCATTTGTCCATTTCTCATTTTGGTGATGAAAATGTTTATATATTTAAATTTCTGCTAAGGACAGTTTTGACTTCCAAAAAGTTAGTATATTGTCTCGTTATTTTTTTACATGGAATTGTCTATATTTTTATGATTTATTCTCTGACTTACTGATTCTTTAGGCCCTTTTTTTGCCTGCATTTATTTTGAATCCTATTTTCAATGAAACTTTATTAAAATGAATTAGATTGCATTTAATAATTAAGACATATATTCAAAATTAAATTTCTTCATTTATTTATTGGGCATTAATGTCTTCATATTGGTCAGTTTTCATAAAGGTGCCATGCATGTCTGATATTTCTATTTGTGGTGGCAAAATATTGGAAATCTAGGGGATGCTCATGAATTGGGGAATGGTGGAATCACTGAACAACCTGTGGTATATGAACATAATGGAATATTATTGTGCAATAAGAAATGATGAACAGGAAGATTTCTGAAAAACCTGGAAAGACTTGTACAAACTGAGGCAAAATAAAATGCACAGAACCAGTAAAAAGTTGTTCATCATATCAGCAACATTGTGTGATGATCAACTGTGAATGACTTAGCTCTTCTCAGCAACACAATGACCCAAGACAAGTACAATGGACTCATGAAGGAAAATGCTATCCATATCCAAATAAAGAACCAAAGGATTTTGAATGCAGATGAAAGCATAGTTGTTGTTTTTTTTCACTTACTTTCTTTTTTTTTTCTTTTGATCTGTTTCTTCATCTATAACTGTGATGAATATGGAAATATGTTTTAGAAGATAGCATATGTATAAATTATATCAAACTGCACAAGAAAAAGATAATCCCTTTTTTCTTTAGATCTGTTTCTTCCACAACTGTGAAAAATATGGAAATGTTTTACATGATAGCAGATGTATAAATTATATCAAACTGCCTACCATTTTCAGAAGAGAGGAGGGGAGGGAAGGAGGGAGAAAAATTTGGAATTCAAAATCTTGTAAAAATTAATGCTAAAATTTTTCTTAACATATTATTAGGGAAAAAATAAAATAGTATTTAAACAAAAATATTAAAGTGGTATGTCATTTGCTGCTTATATGAAAGTTAATGAATAGTCTATGGTGCTTTTCAGTAAAATGCACTTTACTGTTTATCTCTTTTTATTGTCTATATTTGGTCTTTCTTTGTCTGAGGTCATGATTGCTACTACTCCTTTTTATTTTTTGTTTTTCGTTCAGCTAGTACATAATAGATTTTACTATACTCCTTTACTTTAACGTGGTGTTTTTATGTTTCATGTTGCCTGTAAACATATTGTTGGATTCTTCTTTCTAATCCATGTTGAATATGTTGCCTGTAAACATATTGTTGGATTCTTCTTTCTAATTCATGTTGAATACGTTGCCTGTAAACATATTGTTGGATTCTTCTTTCTAATCCATTCTCCTGCCCTTTCTAACTTGCATTCACAGTATGATTGTTAATTGTGCATTTCCCTTTTGTATTTCTATTTATGTTTCTCTCCTGACAAATCTATCTTATATCCTTTATTTCTTACTTTTAAACCACTCTTCCCAATTTTCCTTTTAAACTTGGATTTGCAAAGTTTTGCTTATAAATAATCACTTATCAAATCTGTCTTCTCTCATTTTTCCCTCCTTTTTTGTCTCTTAGTTTGCTTCTATATTCCTGAAAAATGTAAATTATTTCAAATTTGTGTATCTATTTTACTTTCTTTTAAAGAATTTTGATGAAAGTTAAAGTGATGCCAGATTACCCAGTGGTTTCTAGAGACTTCTACTTGTGCAAATCAACAATGTGAGATAATAAGTTCCTTTCTCCTTTTCCATCTTTTTCTCCCTAGTGTATATGCTTATTATTATTATTCCTTTTCCTTTCTTCATTTAAGATAATCAGGATATGGAAAGGACACTCCCTAGAATTCCACCTTATTTGACATTATGGTTCTGAAGGGACACTTGTATAACTATCTGTTATAGTAATTAAGGTGGTACATTTTTGTTGTCTTCTCTTTTGGAATGCTAAAGCAATGAAGTACCTTTAATGAGTCTTGCCTTTGAATGGGGCAGGTAAAGTGGGATCCTTTTGTCTTTTGTTTGGTAGTGCTTCTCAGCACTAAGGAATCTTTGATTGAATTGGGAATCTTTGATGACCTGCTTACATCAAGAGAAAGCCTAGTTCACATGGGTTTGAGTCGCATGGTTATGATGCCCTCTCACCCTAAGGAAGTGTTTAAGTCACAAGAAAGCCTAGGTCACATAGGTTTGAGTCACATGGTTGCGATGCCCTTTGACCCTGAAGAAGTGTATATATACTCAGAGGTTAGCGTTTTGCCTTTGGGGGCACACTCATTGGAAGAGTGTTGGTGATTTGGCCAGACAAGACTCTGGGTAAATATTGGAGACCACCCAGCTTTGAAAACTCACATGCTGGACAGACAGCTAGAAGCCTGTCTACTGTTTTGTGTTATTTGCTCTGTTTATATAATTTTTGTTTGTAAATTCTGTTTGTATTTGCTCTTAAGTTCAGGGTGCAGGTTTTTCCTCCTGAACTAAATGAATGATATATGTATTTTTAATTAAAGTGAGGTTGTTAACCCCTTAAAGTTGCTTTCCTTAGAAAAGCAGATCAAAGAATCTGTGCTAGAAGCCCTCCTGTGTGCTGTTGTTGTTGGTCTTTCATTGTTACAGCATCCTGCGCCCCCTCCCTTACACCTCTCACACATACCCCATTGAAATGTAGACATTTTGTCCTTTCTGGTTGTTTGTTGTTTTACCTTCTATGCCTGAATATAGTTCTGGTCTTTTTATCAGGAATGCTGTGAAGTCCTCTACTTCATTGAAGGTTCTCCCTACTACATATGTACTCCACCTCACTCCAGAAGGATTATACTCAATTTTGTGGAATAAATTATTTTTGGTTTTAGGGCAATATCTTTTGCCTTTTACAATATCACATTCCCTGCCCCTTGCTCTTTTATAAGAAAAAATGTTAAATTTTGTGTAATCCTGACTGTGGCTCCTTGTTATGTGAACTCTTTCTAGCTATTTGAATATTTTTCCTTTGATCTGGAATCTCTGGATTTTGCTGCTAACATTTTTATGAATTTTAATTTTGAAGGTCATTTCAGGAGGTGATTAATGAATTTAATCTAGGCAGTTTTCTTTGTGATTACTTGGATTATGATAGTCTACTTTTTAAAAAAAATTCAGGAAGCAAATGATTCATAAATTATTGTTGTTCAGTCATTTCAGTCACGTCCAAATCTTTATGACATCATTTGGGGTTTCTTGGCAAAGACAGTGGGATGGTTTGTCATTTCTTTTTCCAGCTCATTTTACAGATGAGGAAACCAAGGCAAACAATGCTAAGTGACTTGCCCAGGGTCACACAGCTAGTAAGTGTCCAAAGGCTAGTTTTGAACTCAGGTCTTCCTGACTCTAGGCCCAGTGCTCTATTCCCTGTGCCACCTAGCTTCCCCATTCCTTTTTTTTTCTCTTTTCTAGGTCAGTTGTTCTTGATATTAGATATTTTACATTTTCTTCTATTTTTTTGTTTGGCTTTAATATTTCTCATTGTCTCGAAGAACTATTATATTGAGCTTGCTCTATCCCAATTATCAAGTTGACTGATACTTGTACAAAGTCTTTTATTTCTTGTGCTTAGCTGTTAATTCCCTTTCCAAGTCTTCCCTCCATAGTTTTCATTTATTTTCCAGTGTTTTCTGTTAGTGCCTAATACAGTTTTAAAACTGATTAAAAAAAAAACAAAACTCTGGCTTTGTTTCTTCTAAGAATTATGAATCATCTTGAGGCCATGTTGTGTTTTCCTTCTATGCTTCATATGTAGGTACTTTGAAGTCATTCTTTTCTTCTGAGTTTAGGTCTTATGCATACCTGATACAACAACTGCACATTATATATTTTTGTTCATTTATTTATTCATTCTTCTACCTTACTTCCTGGACTAAGACTTTGTCTTAAAGTTAGACTGTGAACATTTTTGGGTGGTATTGTTATAGTTTTGTATGGCCATGGCTTTTCTTATCTTATATTTTGCTTACAGAGTTAAAGCTACAGCACTGTGGCCCAATCTGTTCTAGCCATCTGGCTTCGAGATTCCCTCTCTTGGAGTAGATAGCACTGTACAGTGGCCCTCTTTTGATCCAGAGGTCCAGTACTGAGTTCTTCTCAACTGAATTATAATGACAACAACACGATGGCTGCTAAGACCAGGCACTGGGTCTCATATCCTCCATTTTGTATCTTTACTGTGTACTAAGTCCAAGGTGACCTCTCCGAAATTAGAACAATAGTACTATGGCCCTTTTCTGCTCCCAGAATCTGGTTTCACAATCTTGCCAATTGTTTTTGCACAGTTCCTGACTCATTCACTTGTCTGTCATTATGGTATATGGTCTTCTGCTAGAAAGATGACCCATGGAGATTTCTCCTTTAGATTTCCAATCATTATTAAATTTGTGAGTCTTCCGAAATCTTTTTTTTGGGGGGGGGGAGGTAATCTATTGAGGAAACTGGGCTATATGCCTTCCTCCTAATCTGCTATCTTGGCTGGACTTTTAAAAGAAATCTTATGTTCTCTCTCTCTCTCTCTCTCTCTCTCTCTCTCCTGTGTGCATGTCTGTTTATCTCAGTTTCTCTCTGTCTCTGTCTCTCTCCTGTGTGCATGTCTAATTATCTCAGTTTCTCTCTCTGTCTGTCTCTCTCTCTCTCTCAAACACACACACACACACACACACACACACACACACACACACTCTTCATATATGTAACTTCTGTCCCAAAGCCCATTGGTATGGGACTCTCTATTTTTTTAAGATGAAGGCCTTGCCCTGCATGAGAAGTTGGGTGAGCTTAACAAGTGGAGAAAGCTTCAGCTTTCAACTCACTTACCCTTTGAGGACTATTAAGATGGAGTCCTCTTTGAGAATCTTCAAGCAGGAGTCTTCTTCAGGCTTTTTCAAGTGTAGTATAGCATCATTTTCCAGCTTCAGGAGAGAAAATAGAAGAGGTCAACCCCACTTCAGCTTACTGAAAGAAAATCATCTAGATAAAATGAGAAAAATGGGTAATCTTTATTGTGAACCTATTCCCAGCTTCCTAATTTAGAGACTTTGGTGAATTTCCTCTTAGGTGAAATCCAAGAGCTTTTCTCTTAGTTGAACTGAGTTACCTCACTCTCAATGTGAGAGCTCCTTCACTCTGTATTATAGGGCATACATTTTCTTATGTATGCTTTTTCTCATTTTGGTTTTGTATGATTTGGACAAATGGATTTCTTTGCTTCTCCCTATCTGTGTTTATTGCAGAACTTGTATTATGGAGGAAAGGGGTCAAGCCTTGGATATAGAGATTGGAATCCATCCCCTCCCCACCGCAATTGACAAACAGATTAAAAATTAATCCAGAGAAGGGGGCAGAGCCAAGATGGCATCTGGAAAGCAGGGACTTTTGTGAGCTCCCCGCAAGGTCCCTCCAAAAACCTATAAAAATGGACTCTGAACAAATTCTAGAACTGCAGAACCCACAGAATAGCAGAGGGAAGCAGTGCTCCAGCCCAGGAGAGCCAGGGTGGTTGCTGGGTAAGTTCTATTATGCAGAGCTGGGAGCAGAGGGGAGCAGAGCCTAGCATGAGCCATGCCTTGACCAACCAGATTGAGAGCCAAACAGGCCCTAGTGCCCTGAATCAGTGAGCTCTGGCAGTTACCAGACTTCTCAACCCACAAACACCAAAGACAACAGAGAAGGTTAGTGGAAAAAAACTGTGAGGGACAGAGTGAAAGGAGTTCCCAGTTCAGCCAATGCCCTGGGGGCAGTGGAGGTGGTGCAGCTCTGAGAAAAGAACTACAGCTTCAGTTGCTTCCAGCCCCAGGCCCACCTGCTGGGAGGAATTAAGTGGTACATCAGAGCGGGAGTGCAGAGCCTGCTTAGGATCTGAGTCCGGTCCAGGTTGGCAGTTCTTGAGGGATGAGGAGCACTGGTGTGGCAGAGCTGCTGTGTAGAAATAGCTCTGAAAACAACAGTGTAACCCCTCAAGCTTGGGACAAAGTACTCTCTACTCTACGAGCCCCGACAAAGAAGTACCCGACAAAATCTCAAGGGTCAAGTAGTTGGCTGGGAATATGGCCAGGCAGCAAAAACAGACTTAGATTCAGACTCAGACTTTGGGATCTTTCTTTGGTGACAAAGAAGACCAAAACATACAGCATGAAGAAGTCAATAAGGTCAAAGAGCTTACATCAAAAGCCTCCAAAAAAAAACATGAACTGGTCTCAGACCATGGAAGAGCTCAAAAAGGATTGGGAAAAGCAAGTTAGAGAAGAAGAGGAAAAATTGGAAATAGAAATGAGAGTGATGCAAGAAAACCATGAAAAACAAGTCAATGACTTGCTAAAGGAGACCCCAAAAAATACTGAAGAAAATAACACTTTAAAAAATAGACTAACTCAAATGTCAAAAGAGCTCCAAAAAGCCAATGAGAAGAAGAATGCTTTGAAAGGAAGAATTAGCCAAATGGAAAAGGAGGTCCAAAAGACCACTAAAGAAAATACTACCTTAAAAATGAGATTGGAGCAAGTGGAAGCTAGTGACTTTATGAGAAATCAAGAGATTACAAAACAGAACCAAAAGAATGAAAAAATGGAAGACAAAGTGAAATATCTTATTGGAAAAACCACTGACCTGGAAAATAGATCTGGGAGAGATAATTTTAAAAATATTGGACTACCTGAAAGCCATGATCAAAAAAAGAGCCTAGATATCATCTTTCAAGAAATTATCAAGGAGAACTGCCCTGATATTCTAGAGCCACAGGGTGAAATAGAAATTGAAAGAATCCACCGATCACCTCCTCAAAAAGATCCCAAAAAGAAAACTCCTAGGAATATTGTCACCAAATTCCAGAGCTCCCAGATCAAGGAGAAAATACTGCAAGCAGCCAGAAAGAAACAATTTGAGTATTGTGGAAACACAATCAGAATAATACAAGATCTAGCAGCTTCTACCTTAAGGGATCAAAGGGCTTGGAATATGATATTCCGGAGGTCAATGGAGCTAGGATTAAATTCAAGAATCACCTACCCAGCAAAACTGAGTATCATGCTCCAAGGCAAAATATGTATTTTCAATAAAATAAAGGACTTTCAAGCTTTCTCAGTGAAAAGACCAGAACTGAATAGAAAATTTGATCAAACACAAGAATCAAGAGAAGCATGAAAAGTTAATCAAGAAAGAGAAATCATAAGGGACTTACTAAAGTTGAACTGTTTCGTTTACATTCCTACATGGAAAGATAATGTGTATAATTCATGAGACCTCAGTATTAGTGTAGCTGAAGGGAATAAACATATATAGAGAGACAGAAGGCACAGGGTGAGTTGAATATGAAGGGATGATACCTTAAAAAAATCAAATTAAGGGATGAGAGAGGAATATATTGAGAGGGAGAAAAGGAGAGATAGAGTGTGGTAAATTATCTCACATAAAAGTGGCAAGAAAAAGCAGTTCTGTTGGGAGGGAAGAGGGGGCAGGTGAGGGAGAATAAGTGAATCTTCCTCTCATCGAATTTGACCTGAGGAGGGAATAACATACACACTCAATTGGGAAAGAAGGAAGAAGGGGATAAAAAAGGGGGGATGATAGAAGGGAGGACAGATGGGGGAAGAAGTAATCAAAAGCAAACACTTTTGAGAAGAGACAAGGTCAAGGAAGAAAATTGAATAAAGGGGGACAGGATAGAATGGAGGGAAATATATTTAGTATTTCACAACATGAGTATTGTGGAAGGGTTTTGCATAATGGTACACATGTGGCCTATGTTGAATTGCTTGCCTTCTTAGGGAGGGTGGGTGGGGAGGAAAGAGGGGAGAGAATTTGGAACTCAAAGTTTTAAAAGCAGATGTTCAAATTAAAAAGATTTTGCATCCAACTAGGAAGTAAGATATACAGGCAATGGAGCATAAAAATCTATCTTGCCCTACAAGAAAGTAACGGAAAAGGGGAATGGGGGAGTGGGGTCACAGAAGGGAGGGTTGACTGGGGGAATGGGGCAATCAGAATATGTGCCATCTTGGAGTGGGGGGAGGGTAGAAATGGGAAGAAAATTTGTAATTCAAACTCTTGTTAAAATTAATGCTGAAAATGAAAACATTAATAAATTAAAAAGTTAATCAAAACCCAATGATTTCCCCTAGACTAATAATATTTAAGGTATCAGATTGATATACTTCTAGCCTAACACCTCCTCCCTTTGAGGATAGCAAATTTGTGGGCACCAAACTTCTATTTCCCCTGCTGATAAGAATAAAAGTTTCTTTGAGAATGATGGGGGGGGAGAAGAAGCTAGAGATGTCCCTTCTTTCTTCATTTGAGCTACACAATTATACATGTAAGGTAGATTTTCCATCTTTATTCTTACGTGTATACTTTATTTACTTATCTAATGTTGCAACTCTCCAGGAATGCATGAGATACTCAAAAGCTGTTTCATTTTTCTCTTTATAATCCCAGAAACCTAGCATAGTGATTTGTGCCTAGTAAGGATTTAATTAATATTTGTATGATTAAATACTGATGGTTAGTTTTTAGATAGATGGAATGTTTCTTTAAGCAAACGTACCATGACATAGTCAAAAGAACATAGGATTGACCTGTTAGGGTCCAGAGGGCAAATCTTGGATTTTACAGTCATTCCCTATGTAACATTAGACCAGTCACTTCAACTACATTGGTTTGTTTTCTTATTCTCAAGATGAGGGGAAGGAACAAAATATTCCATGATATTCTTTCTAGCACTGAGTCTAAGTATCCTATGAGTCCATGGCAAAAACAGGAAAAAGACAATTAATCATTTAACTTATTTGTAAATAACATCTCTTATATATTTGCATCATTGCTATTTGTCATTTAGAGATTCTAAACTCTTTTGGGACAGCAAATACCTCCCACTTTCAAGTGGCAGTACCCTTTAATGACCCCAGGCTGATATAAGCTCTCCCTTCTATGAACTTCTGTAGGAGTCATGCCTTTATTTAATAACTATCAATATAATGAATTAGATGAATTCTATTTGTGTTTAGTTAATAATGTGCCTAATATTGATGTCCAAATAATAAGAAAAAATATTAAATCAATTTAGATTCAGAAACAAAAATTGTTTCTTTCAAATGATGCATCCTCAACCCCAATTTATATTACTATATATTTAGGAAGATGTGATGTAGAATGAATCATAACTCCAATTGCAAATCAAATTGTACAGGCAGCAATGCTATAATAACTCTGCAAAGTTCTATATAAATAGCCTGTATAAATTGAATTTCTAGTCACTTCCAAGCAACTTTTGTTTTCTTTCAAAATAAACCAACTTTGAGTTTCATGTGTTGTATTATATAAATAATTAATTGGCACATGTTTTTATATTTGGCCCAAAATAATTTTGTAGCTTTTACTGTTTTCATGTGTTTTGCCCTTAAGTGCTTTACCTATCTTTATCTATGGTTTTCTATAACCATAGTTATAGAAGGATTTTATCTAAAATTGTAGCACAGTGATATGCCGCAGATAGCTGCCTCCAAAAGGACTATAAAACAAACTGCATTAATTAAAAAAAACTATATGTTATACATCTTCTCTCTTGAGTTGGGATTAATGAGGAAACAAATCCTAGTAAAGGCACTACACATTGTATCTTATGTAAAGACAAGGGAGTTAATTATTCAAAGATTTAGTGAAATAGCAGGAACAAAGAAAGAAAAATAAAGACTTTTCAAGGTCTGACATCTCTGTAATTCTACTGTATTTCTGAAGCATCGTATTTTAGGTCAGAAAAAAGTGACACTGCTACTTTGAAACTGTCAGCATTCTTTGGGAGAGCTTTAAATATTTGAAATGTACACCTATACTCTGTTTCAAGAAGAAGTCTAAATGGGGAACAGAGCCGAGTAGACCTTTTTCAGTAAAGGAAGGGACTCACCTGAACTCTCCCAAATTTCTCTCCAACCAACATTAAGATGATGCTTTAAAATGAATTCCAAAGTGTCAGAACCAATAAAAGCACAGGGTGAAAGAATTTTTCTAGCTCAAGACAACAGAGAAAGTTGAGAAGAGAGGTCTGTCTCACTGGGATAAGAGTGGAAGACAGTGGTATAGTGCTGGCATAGTATAGTGACCACCCCAGAAAACCAGCAGCAGGCTTTGAGGGCAACTGGATCAGAGGAGGAGGCATCAGGTTCTCAGGCTCTCAGCCCACAGATGGTAAGGGAGTCTGAAAACTGATCAGAAAAAGATTACAAAAGACTGTTCAGTGCCACTGGGTGCAGGACTCTGTTATGTTGCCCATAAATGGTCCTTGGTCATAATCCCAGGATGAAGAGGAAGACTAGAAGGAGTAGGGACCCTGGTAGTTGTTTCAGGGCACAAAAGAGTCCTTGTGGTCACTCACGGATCAGAGTATAGGCCAGGAGACATTTGAATACACTTCTTTTTTAAATCATACTGCCTTTGAAGAACTGAAACTCACAGGCTCCCAAAAAAAAGCTCTGAACAGAACAGCAGAAAAACCTGAAGCTTGGGACAATATTCCATCTATACCAGAGCAGAATCCAACTTATAATATAAAATTAAAAGTCAGGAAATAGGTTTGGAAAATGAGCAAACAATAAAAAATAAACTACCATAGGAAGTTATAGTGAATGAAAAGATCAAAACATAAACTCAGAAGATGACAATGAGATCAAGTTACATGCAGCTACATGCAAAGCCTCAAAGAAAAAGATGAACTTATCTTACACCAAGGAGCTCAAAAAGGATTGTAAAAGTCAAATAAGAGAGGCAAAGGAAAATGGCAAAAAGAAATTAAAGTGGTACAAGAAGGAGTCAACAGTTAGGAAAAAGAGGCATAAAAATACAAAGAGAATAACACCTTAAAAAACAGGATAGGCCAAACAGTAAAAGAGGCACAAAAATCCGCTGAAGCAAAATTGGCTAAATGGAAAAAAAAAGATGTATAAAAATTCACTGAAGAAAAAAAATCCTTAAAAATTAGAATTGGCCAAATAAAGGAGGTATAAAATCTTATTAAAGAAAATAATACCTTATAAATTAAAATTAGGAAAGTACAAACCTAAGGAATCCACAAAATGCAAGAAACAACCAAACAAAATCCAAAAGAAATAAAAGGAAGAAAAGGTGAAATAATTCATTGGGAAAAACAAATAATCATTAGGGAAATTGGTCTATAGTTTTCTTTCTCTTTTTGCTCTTCCTGGTTTAGGTATCAGCACCATATTTCTGTCATAAGAGGAATTTGGAATACTCCTTTGCCTATTTTTTTCCAGACAATTTATATAATATTGGAATTAATTGTTCTTTAAACATTTGGGAGAATTCACTTCTGAATCTATCTGGCCCTGGATATTTTTTTCTTAGGAAGCTCACTGATGGCTTGTTCAACCTATTTTTCTAGTGATCTTATGATCAGACAACAGTGACCCTAAAGACCCTTCTAGGTTAGAACTAAAATTAGAATTTAGAGAGCCCTTTAATCAAATGAAGACGCTGTCATTATGTAGTGAGCACTCCTAATATTAAGAAGCCACAGGAAAAACAAATACCTTTGTCAGATTTGGTTTGTTTCATCTCTAGGTCTGTAAAACTATGTCATGTTTCAGAAACCTAACTTTTTTCCAAAATCAGGAAAAAAAGATATAATATGCAAAGTTCAAAGAATTAGAGAATCAAGGAGGAAAAAAGAAATGAAATTCAACACGTCATGTAAAGTTGTAACTTTATAACATTTAAAAAACATTCCATATGAGGCATTTCAGTTGTTTTGAAGCTATTTGTATATGTATGTATATACACATACTTATGTATATATACACACATGTACATATATGTATATACATAAACATGAATATGTATGTGTATAACTATATCACTTGAATAAATTGCAAGAGCAAAGGATTGAAATCAGGGAAAATAAATGTTTACAAAAAAATTTCAACAAAAATCTTGCATAATTGACACATAGGACTGAAAAAAAATAGTTACTATCATTTAGTAAATGCAGCCACCTCCTTCATTTGGATGTAAAGATATCTGTGAGCTTCTTTTGCCACTTATGACACTAAAATCAAGTTATCAAAATAAACTGAACCTTGAAGTAGAGTTTAAATTGCTGTATCACTAAATGTTAAACCAGGACTAAAAAAAAAGAATGAAGCATATTAAACTATGTTTCTAACCACATAATATTATAATTTATAATATTTTAAGTAGAGTAAAAGGCTTCATATCCTTTAAAATATAACATTATAATATATGTACATATATATTTAATTTATGTATATTTTGTGTGTCTTATAATATATTAGCATAGTATTAGGTGTAGGCTCAATTTTTTAAACTTTAGAAGTATGAAGGATATGATTTTAAGTTTGGAGATCAATGTTTAAACCACTCTGAAGGTTTTGTGGCTGTTCCGTTACTATTTCTGGAAATCTCATTTTTGTGATTTTGTGGTTTTACATCGAACATTTTAAAATTGTTTTCTTTTCCTCCTTGAGAATAATTCATTGTTACTTTAGACTCTGTGGGGGAAGAAGTTTGTTTATCCATATGTTTCAGGCTTTTTGTATTTCTGGGAAGTTTTCTTTGAGTGACGAATGCATTTCTATCACCTATTTTTTATTGGTCTTTTACTTTATTTGATAAACTACTTCATATTTTGAGGTAATAGAGAGGAGCTGGGACATTACCTCTCATTTACTCATCTAACTTGCCAATATTCTCACTGGCTGACTTGTTAAAAATAGATCCTTATTATGCTCTTGCTGCCTACTCTATGAGTCAGTACATTTTCTGAGTGCTATAAATAAGAATGAAGCCTGGTGGGTCATTCTTGTGATATAAGACATGTGCTATCACAATAGTGTAGGAAAGATAGTCTGTTAAATCAAATTGAAATTAAATGTTTATTCATAGAAGCTCAACAATTTCATAAAAATTGAGGTAAACTATTAGTAGTACAGATAATTGATATTCAACATTTACTTTTAAGATGTTATAGTCAACCTTTTTCAGGATTCAGTGACCAAAATATTGCCTAATCATCACAGTCACAATAAGGGGAAAACTTGAGAATCTCCTAGTTACCCTGAGAGAACATTCTTGTTAGAAGATACTGACAGTCAGGGTACCTGGTAAGAGACACATTGGAGCCATTTAAATATAGATCACACATGGTTAGGGCTTGCCAGGTAGGACAGAATTGTCATAAATTAAAAGTTTATCTCCCCATGCTAATCTGACCTAGGTGTCCAGAGGGTTTGGGAATATTAATGCTTCAATCTAATTCCCTGATGCTACACTATAGAAGCCATATTTCCTACTCCCTCCATTTTCTATCTTCTGCTCTACTTGGTTTCAATCTCACAGAAAAAGATGTCCCTCTCAGGATTAGTTTTCACTTTTACTCTCATCATCATGCCACTAATTTAGCCTTGGATACTCAACTCCTTCCCATTTCCATCACCCTCTGCTCACCTCCGATTAGAGGGCTGGAGCCTGGAACACTCAGTTCTTCCCAAAGCTTTCTTTTATAGAAGGCAGGATTTGGACTTTCAGCTCACTCTGCTTGCCATCTGCAGCTCTGCTGGGTTTCAACCTGCCAAACAAGACGTCCTATGTGCAATTTTCACCCATTAGATTTTAAATTCCTTGAGGATGATGACTGTCTTTCTTCTTGTTCATATCCCCAGAGCTTAGTGCAGTGGCTGACACATAGTAGGCACTTTATAAATGTTTCTTGAATTGAATCGAATTCAATGTTCCAAGTAAAGATTGCGCTTCTTCCCTCAAGTCTAATAATCTTTTCTCAATCTTCCTTAACTTTTATACATGATCTGATATAGCTGATGACCTACTTTTTCTGGATATAGCATCCTTCCTTGACTGTCAAAATATCAAAATCCCCTGGTTATTCTTTTACCTCTTAATCTGTCTTTGGGACTCCTTTGACTGCTGATTCTCTTCTCTATCCCTTAAGTTCTGTTCATGAGTATATTATTTCCTTTTTCTATGTTATCTCCATGGCTTCAATTATTAATTCTAGATATCAATTATAAATTTATTTTTCCCTCCATGACCTCTTTTTCAGCCCCATATTCAAATATCCAATTGCTTATCAGACATGTTCACCTAGACATTCCAAAAGCCCTTCAACTTTAACATGTTTGTTTTCATCTGTGCTTGATAAGGCCAGTCCCCTGGTATTCAGTATTGCTCCATTTTGGAAGAAAATGAGAAATCTATTAGGTTGTTAAACTTTTATAAAAAAGTATAATTATTTAGCTATAGCAGAAGGTTATTCAACAAGATAGACATTGAGAACCCCTTGAGCTGATTTATCTAATGAGCTAAGAGCCATTGCCAACCACCAGCCAAATATCTGAGAGACCCTCCAGATCCTCACTGGGACTACTTAGTACTTAAGTGATGAGGAAGTGACATTAACATTAAGCCCTTACTCTTCTTAAACAACCCAGGATATTGTTCCTACAATAATATTCAAGCCTAAATTTGATATCTCTTTCTGATTTTAATTTTCTTTCTCATTTACCATCTTTGTTGGGGCTATTAAAATTTAGTTAGTCTCCTCTGTTTGAAGTTTTGGTTTTTGAGCATTCTGTAGTCCTTATCCCTCATATTTAATAAGTTATTACTATCTCTGTAGTATTTCTCAAATAAATTTTATTCCAGATTTTCCATTGTCATCTGCTTGGCATAGGTTCTTACTACCACCCATCTAGGGTATTGAATCAGCTACTTTTTGATGACCTTCCTGACTCTCTTATTCCAATACTCCTTCAGACTATGGTGTGCGTAATCTATGGATAGATCTAGTCATGTCACTACTCTACTCAGGAACTCTTAAATTAATCCAAAATTTCTGTGAGGGTCAAACTTTTTTTTTGCCTCTTATTCAATGCCCTCTGTAATGTGAAACAATCTACCACTAATGCCTCCTCTCATTCTACTTCGGTTCATAGATTTTTTAATCCAGCCAAACTAGACGGCTCCCATACAATCATCTCACATTTCTGTCTTCATGCCCTTGATTGTGATTGATATTCCTTCCCTATAGAATTTATATGCATTCCTTAAAACCCAGCTCAAATGCATTCAAATATTTCTTCTCAGAAACCTTTCTTAGCAATTACTTTTTTCTCCCTCAGACCTCAAAAAGTTGTTCTCTCTGAACACATTTTATGCTTATGCTATATGTGTGCTTGTGTGCACATTGTATCTCCCTGTATAGTAGTAAGGCAAAATTCATGATCTTGGAGAGGGCCATGGACATTCCTGAGTGGTTAGGAATCCTGAAGTAGAAGGAATTCTCTAGGTAGAAGTGTGTTGGTAGGCAAAATGGCCTTTATTTTCTTTGAGTAACTCAATTTATTTCATTAAGCCTTACTAGGTGCTAGGCCCTTGGGGCCCAAGGTAGGGCTAACTCCAGGGAGGGCCTAGTTTACATGTCTGGGACAGCAGAGGCTTTTAGACCACGTAGGTTTAAGTCCGCCTCTTTGTGACGATTCATGGGGCTGGCTAAGGGGAGGTGTTAACTCCAGAGCCATGCCCTATTGGGTGTTAACCTAATCTATGTGGATGTGAACCTCCCAGGGTCCTAAGGGGAGGGGCCAACTCAAGAACCAATCGGCTCTGGTCATTCAGGTCACACTTGATGATATCAAAAACTCTATAAGAGGAGAGAAGACAGCTTGAAGATCCCTTTTCAGTTGGAGCAGCAGTGGTGGCGAGTGTGACTCTTGGCCAGCCCTTGTTCTGAGCTCCGGAGCTGAACCTAGATGTTGGTAACTATGAATTGTATTGGGTCTCTCTGTTGATATTTGTAATTTAATTGTATTTTGTTCTGAAGTTCAGGGTGCTGGTTTTTTCCCCTGAACTAAATGAATATTCTGAAGTTCAGGGTGCTGGTCTCTTCCCCTGAAGTAAGCAAATGAATCTCTATTTGGTCTGTCTGTTGATGCTTGTAATTTTGTTTGTATTTGTTCTGAAGTTCAGGGTGCTGGTTTTTTTTTCCCCTGAACTAATTGAATGCTGTCTGTATGCTCCCCTGAACTAACTGAATGCTGTCTGTATGCTGGATTAAAGTAAGTTTGTCAACCCCTTCACCTTGCTTTCCTTGGTTAAGTAGATCAAAAGAACCTGTGCTTTCCCAGCATGCTGATAGCTTGCTAGGCGCTGGCTGTGGGTGGATTTTACACCCCCACAGAAGCTGCTAGCTGGATTGTTAAAACAAGAAGGGAGAGGAAATATAACATTTATTTAAACTCCAGAGGATCAGATCCAAGGACCAATGCCCCCAATTTGATATAGTAGCAATAATATTCCAAAACTGGTAAGCCCACCTCGCTGTAGTAACAAGGAGATTATAATAAATATCATAGCAAGGAACCAAGCCATATTTGTAACTTCCCCTTGCTGCTCCTATAAAAGACCACTCATGAATCCTAACTCTCCACTCAGCACCCCTGTAGCTCTTCTGACTCCAAGTTCCTTGATCTCTGCAACTCTATCTTGTTCAGCATTCTCCACTCTTCACTTGCTCTTGATGTTGGCTCTCTGCTTCTGAATCTTGCCACCCTCCACTTGGCTGCTCCCAGTTCTGCTGCTCCCAGTTCTGGGCTCTCTTTTTATACAGTCCTAGCCATCATCTGATTGACTAGAACTCAGTGCACATACCATTGGCTCTGGTCTTAGCAACTCCCCTTAGGGCCCTAAGGGCTTCACTCCTCTGGATAATTAGCAAACTAGTTTGCTAACTAGCCTGGGGCCTCATATCTAGTTAGTAAAAGGGTGTGGGCCTGTCTCTAATCAGGCCTCCTTTTGTTGGCCCCATCAGAATCCTATTCAATGGGCAGGGAAAGGTCTTTCACTTACTTATTGGCTTTATAACCTACTAGCTTGCAAACATTGTGAGGTCAAGGACAGTTTCATATTTCAACTTTCATTCTCATCTAAGAGATAGCAAAGAATGGGTAAGTAATAACCATTGATGAATTGAATGGCATTGATATTTTTTAGATATATTAAAGGTGACAGTTCCAATCTATTCCATTGCATTTATTTTGTCTTTAGTAACTTCTAACACCTTGAGGCTTTCTGACTCTAGTTATTACACATAGCTGATTACTTAGATACAGTATGCTACATCTTCTTCCATCCAAATATTTTTAAATTGATGGAATATTCCTTATGTCCACTATTACTTTATAATAATTAAACTTTGGGGGATATTTTCCACTTTTTTTTTACTATTTTTAAAGGAAGTATCTTACTCTGGCTTGATAGAATTGATGAACTAAAGGCCTATACAATTAACAGAGTGTAGTCATGATAGAACAGTATTCCATTACACAGATTGTACCATTTTAGTGATGGTTAAAATGCTTCCAAAATAAACCACTTATAAAATTTACTGAAATGTTCATAGCCTAATGCTGGTCTTTCTATCCAAATGTATTGATGTATTACTTAGTTAAAAATGGTTTGGTAAGTGGATGAGAGAACATATGGTTCAGTTGCATGCAGGTTACAAATATATGTATATATATTCATACATGTTGTTTGGTCATTTTTTAGTCATGTCCAACTCTACATGACCGCATTTGGGTTTTCTTTTCAGAGATACTGGAGTGACTTGCCATTTTCTTATTCAACTCATTTTACACATGAGGAAAATGAAGCAAAAAGGCTTAAGCCTGTCCACACAGCTTAAACCCAGGGTCACACAGCTAGTAGGTGTCTGATGTCACATTTGAATTCAAGAAAATAAGTCTTCCTGACCTCATCACTCTATCCACTATCCCGACTTTCTAATCTAGAATGTCCTAGGATCAATAGTCCTCCTGACTCCAAGCCCAGCACTCTATCCAATATTCCATCTAGCTGCCCTATGCATACCATGTTTATATGCAAATATACACCAATTCATACCTGTGCATGTGCACACATATATGCTACTCCTCTCTGAGTTCCAGTTATTTATTTTCTAGAATTTATTCATCCTGTCTAAGCTGCCTTCTTACCCTAGAAGAATGCTCCATCAAAAGTCCTCATTAATTTCTTACCTTGGGAGATTCAAACCCCTTTCCCTGTTGTCTTTTCCACTTAGGAGTTCCTCAAAGAGCCACCATTTTAAGGAAGAGACCAAGGCAGTCATGTTTACTCCTTCACTCTTAGACTGGTTGTACTCCTGACTTTCAGCACTTTTTTCTTTATGATGGCTTGTGCAGATGATTCTACTTCTACCTTCTGTTTAACTTACTTTTATATCTTCTTTCCCCCCATTAGAATGTAAGTTCCATGAGGGCAATGGCTGGTTTTTTTGTTTGTTTATATGTACCTTCCCAGAACATTGCAGTGCCGATACATATCAAGCACTTAATACATGCATTTTGATATGTTGACATACTACATACATTATATCAAAGTTCTCTCTTTCCCTGCTCTTCTGTTCTTTTCTCTCTATACTTTCTTGTCACTTTCATCCAATTTCAGTGCCTTCTGATTTTACCTTTATTTAAATGGATACAAAATTTTATTTAATTAAAACAATTGCATCTTAAACTCGACATGTCCAAAACTAAACTCATTATCTTTCTCCAAAAAAAATCTCCTCTTCCTAACTTCTCTATTACTATTGAGGGCTCTATTATCCTCCTGGTCATCAGCACTTATGGCTTCCATTCCTCATTATCAACTCCCTGCCCTGACTCTCCATAGCTAATCTGTTGCCAAGGTCTGTCAGTTTTAAATCTATAATATCTCTCTTCCTCTTCTTTCCTCTGACAGTGTCACATTACCTGGGACTATTGCAGGAAGTCTAGTTGGTCTCTCTGCCAAGAGTTTTACTGCACTTTTGTCCATCCCCTGTTCAGTTGTCAAAGTTAGCTTCAAAGTTAGTACAGGTCTGACCATCTCACCTTTCATCTTGCCCACTTAAATAACTCCAGTGTCTCCTTATCACCTCCAGCATAGAATTTTAAAACTGTTTGGCCCTTAAAAACTTACCTGCATCATCTTTCCAGTCTCTTACATCTTATACTCTCCCCAACCCATGTATCTTACACTGCAATTACACTGGTGTCCCTGTCAGTTCTCCAATAAATAATCTATTTCCTGACTATGAGAATTTTCACTGTCTCCCGTGCCTGGAACACTCTCTCTCCTCATCTGGATTTCTTGGTCTCCTTCAAGTTCTGTAGGCAGCCTTTCCTACTGTCTCTTAATTCTAGTGCCTTCCTTCTGTTGACTAGCTCTAATTTATCCTGTATACAGCTTGTTTGGATTTAATTCTTTTTCATGTTTCTTTCGTTAGGCTATAGAATCCTTGAGATTAGGCCTTGTCATTGGCCTTTTTGGGCTTGGAGGGAGAGGGGTGGCGGTATCCCTAACACTTATCAAAGTTCCTGGCATATGGTAGAAGCTTAATTTTTGTTCTTAGCATATGACAATTTTTTCTAGCATTTAACATACGGAAGGTATTATGCCAGGTGCTGAGGCTTCCAAGGTAATACATCTCCTCCCAGTAATTCCGACTTCTTGTTAGATAATTCTACCTAGATATTCCTCTAACATCTCGGATTCATCACTTCACAAACTGCATTTTTCTCCTTATAATCTTGCCCTTCCTCCCATTTTTCATATTTATGATGATTATAATGCTATGATGGCATCATATTGTCTTTAAACCGCAGAGCCATTGTTGATTCTTCCCCTTTGCAATCCAAATAGTTCTCAAATGTTAAGTAGTTGGCTAGTGCAGTGTACTTGAAGTCAGATAGAAAAGAATTCAAATACTGTCTCAAAAGCCACACTAATGGTGTGATCCTTGGCAAGTTACTTACTTCTGATTTTTTTCCCCATTTGTAAAAAATGGGGATAATAACAGTATTTACCTCATGAAGTTGTTATGCAAATGAAATAAAATATAAAGTACTATGCAAACATTTATAGAAATGAAAGCTATTGGGGCAGCTAGGTGGCACAGTGAGTAGAGCACAGGCTCTAGAATCAGGAGGACCTGAGTTCAAATCCAGCCTCAGACACTTGACACACTTACTAGCTGTGTGACCTTGGGCAAGTCACTTAACCCCAATTGCCCTGCCTTCTCCCCTCAAAAAAATCAAAAAAGAAATGAAAGCTGTTATTATCATTATTATTGGGACTTCTGTCTTCATACTCATCTCATAATTCACATCACCACCATCTTAGTTCAGGTCAACAATTCTTACCTGAATTATTATGATTATCTTGAACCGATTATCTTTTGTGTTTCCAAATTACCCTTCACATCACCAAATAATCACCAAAATACTCTTCTCCAAGTGCTAGAATGACCATGTCATTCTTCTCTTAAAACAAAAGAAAACAAAAATAACTTTTGTTTCCTTATGGCCAATGGAATAAAATTAACATGCCTTCTTTTCCCTGGAATTTAAGTCATCCTGTAATTTGGCTTTAACCATCTTTCTAACCTCTCTTAATACTACTTCCTTCATAAACTCTATCTTCTGGCCAATACTGGAGGAAGTATAGAATCATAAGCACTGAATTTCACAGTTCAAAGGGCTTTAAAGATCACATTGTCCAGCCTGCCCTCATCCCACCCTTTGACTAAATGTTTTGCTGGTAAATATATTAAGGCATAGAAGTAATATAATTTGACCAAAATCATATAAATTGTAAGAAACACAGATGAAATTTGAACTCAGGTCTCCTACTCCCAATTATACTCATTTACATTGTATCCTGGGCTACTGGCTTCTTTTGTTTTTTCAAAGCAAAGTATTCTCAGTCTCTCTTTTTAAAATTTTATTTTTCAGTTCTAAATTTTCACTCTCCCTCCGGTCCCTTCTACACTCATAAAGACAAGAAATATTATATCTATTATAAATATAAAATAATGCACAGTAGCCATATTATGAAAAAGCACGAAAAATAAAGTGAACAAAATGGGCTTCAGTGTGCTGTCAAAGTTCTTCAGTTCTCTCTCTGGACGTAAATAGTGCTATTCATCATGGGTCCTTTGGAATTTTCATGGATCATTGTATTGATCAGAGTAGCTTAAATCTTTCATAGTTATTGTTACAATATTGTTTGTAACTGTACAACGTTCTCACAGACCTGCTAACTTCATTTTGCGTAAGATCATATGAGTCTTCCCAAGTTTTTCTGAAGCCATCCCCCTTATCATTTTTTTTTATCTCACAATAAATTTCTGTCATGATATACCATGACTTGTTCAGCCATTGTTCAATTTATTTGTATTCCTTCAATTTTCAATTCTTTGCTACCATAAAAAGAACTGTTTTTTTATACATAAGGTTATTTTTTCTTTCATATCTTTGGGGTACAGATTTATAGCACTATTTCTGGGTGAATGGGTATACACAGTTTTGTAGCCCTTTGGGAATAGTTCCAAATTGTCTTCCATAATAGTTGGACAAGTTCATAGCTCTATCAAAGCGATTCAGTGCTTTTTACAACCCCTCCACCATTTGTTATTTTCCTTTTTTATCATGTTAGCCAACTAATGACTATGAGGGAGTACCTCAGAGGTTTTTAATTTGCATTTTTTTTAATTATTACTGATTTAGAGCATGTTCATAAGACTATCAAAAGCTATGGTTTCTTCTTCTAAAAATTGCCTTTTCTTTATTTTGACCATATACCAATTGGGAAATCTCTCTCTCTCTCTCTCAATTTGTCAGCTCCCTATACATTTTAGAAACAAGACCTTTATCAGATAAATTTGATGAATTCTGCCCCCCCCCAAAAATTCTCCTGCCTTCTAATTTTGGCTTCATCAACTTTGTAAAGCAAATATTAATTTAATCTAACCAAAATTATCAGTTTTACTACCAGTGATCCTCTCTGCCTCTTGTTTGGTCATGAACTCTTCCATTATCCTAGGCACTCTTTTCCCATATTGCTTTGATATTTGCTTATGACATTACCCTCTATGTCTAAAGCATATATTTGTTTTGACCTTATTTTGGTTTATAGTATGAGATGTTGAACTGTGTCTAATTTCTACTACATTTCTTTCCAGTTTTCCCAATTTTTTTTGGTCCTATACTGAGTTCTTGCCTCAGTAGGTTGGATCTTTGGGTTTAGCAAACAGTAAGTTGCTGATCTCCATTTCCCTCTAGATATTGTTTACCTAATCTATTCCATTGATCAACCACTCTGTTGCTTAGCCAGTTTCAGCTTGTTTTGATGACTACTGCTCTCTATTATAGTTTGAGATCTGGTAATATTAAGCCAGCCTCCTTCACTTTTTAAAAAAAATTCCTTGATATTCTTGACTTTTGTTTTCTCCTCCAGATGATTTCTGTGATTATTTTCTCTAGTTCTATAAAATAATTATTTGGTAGTGTGATTGGTATGTCACTGAATAAGTAAATCACTTTAGGTAGTATTGTCATTTTTATTGCTTTGGCTCGGCCTACCCATTAGCCCTTAGTATTTCTCTAATTGCTTAGATCTGTCTTTATTTGTGTGAAAAGCGTTCTGTAATTGTGTTTATATAGTTCCTGTGTGTGTCCTAGCAAGGAGACTCCCAATTATTTTACTATTGTCTTGTCGTAACAATCTTGCTAGCAGCTGCTGTGGGGGCATAAGCTCCACCAACAACCAGCACCCAGAAAGCTGCCAACACAGGTTCTTTGATCTGCTTCACCAAGGAAAGTAACTTTAAGTGGTTAACAATCTCAGTTTAATCAAATATACAAATATCATTCACAGTTCAGGGGGAAAAGATCAGCCTCCTGAACTTCAAGGCAAATACAAACAAAAATTACAAACATCAACAGACAGACCTTGTCCTATTCAAAATACAATACATAGTTACTAGTACCAAGATCTGGGTTGCAAAGCTGGGGCGGGGGTGGGGGGGGCAGTTTGCAGCTTGCCCAGAGTCTCAACACTCCTTCCATGAGTATGCCCCCAAAATCAAATGCCAAGCTCTCAATTATATCCAGTTTGGAGTCTTGAGGGCACTGACCTCACCCAGGCTGGGTCTGGGAAAGTTCTCCATCCCCAGGATCACATCATATACAAATGACTCCCAATTGTCTCAATGCTGAGAAATACTCCAAGACAAAAAGATCCTACTTTATCTGCCCCATTCAAACAAAGGCCAGAATCATTAAAGGCACTTAAGAGAAGAACAGCAAAAAGTCCCACCTTAATTACTATTATGTGTCACCAGTTATTTTAAGTGAAATTTCTGTTTCTTTTCTTTCTTGGTTTTGTTGGCAATACGTAGAAATGTTGATATTTTTGTGGGTTTATTTTATATGCCGCAACTTTCTTAAAGTTGTTAATTATTTTGGCTATTTTTTCAGTTTCTTCATTAGGGTTCTTCAAGTAAATCATAATAGCATCTGCAAAAAGTGATGGTTTTGTTTCCTCATTGCCAATTCTTATTCTTTCAATTTCTTTTTCTTGTCTTATTGCTATTGCTAGGATTTCTAATGGTGATAATGGGCATTCTTTCTTAACTCTTGATCTTACTGAAAAGGTTTTTAGTTTATTTTCATTACAGATAATGCTTCCTGATGTTTTTAGATAGATAATACTTAGCATTTTAAGAAAAGTTTCATTTACTCCTATAATTTCTAGCATTTTTAATTAAGAATAGGAGTCATCATTTTGTCAAAAGCTTTTTCTGTACCTATGGATATATTCGCATGGTTTTTGTTGCCTTTGTTATTGATATGGTCAATTATTGTTTCCTTAATATTGAATCAGCCCTATGTCCCTGCTGTAAGTCTCAACTGGTCATAGTGTATGATCCTTGTGATATACTGCTATAATCTCATTTTAAGTATTTTATTTGAATTTTTTACACCAATATTCATTGGTTCCTGGCTTCTCAGCAATTTATTCCTGCACTCTCTCTCCTTGCATTCCCACAGATTAAAACTTATATTTACCTAGAAACTATTCACTTCTCATGTCCGTGTTTTACAATCTGTCTGTTTTACAAAGCCTGTCTTAGGTATTACCTCCACCATGAAGCCTTCCCTGATTCCATCTTCTGACATTTTCTCGGAGAGCTTTGTCACACTTCCCTCCTTTTTCCTTCTCAGAACAATTTAAGTACCATTTTGGTGGTGTATTTCTTTTTTTTTTTTTAATTTAAATTTATTTATTTAACATATTTGGTTTTCAGCATTGATTTTCACAACAGTTTGAATTACAAATTTTCTCCCCATTTCTACCCTCCCCCCCCCCCACTCCAAGATGACATATATTCTGGTTGCCCTGTTCCCCAGTCAGCCCTCCCTTCTATCACCCCCCTCCCCTCTCATCCCCTTTTCCCTTCCTTTCTTGTAGGGCAAGATAAATTTCTATGCCCCATTGCCTGTGTATCTTATTTTTTAGTTGCATGCAAAACCTTTTTTTTGTTTGTTTTTGAACATCTGTTTTTTAAAACTTTGAGTTCCAAATTCTCTCCCCTCTTCCCTTCCCACCCACCCTCCCTAAGAAGTGGAGCAATTCAACCTAGGCCACACGTGTATCATTATGTATAACCCTTCCACAATACTCATGTTGTGAAAGACTAACTACATTTTGATCCTTCCCAACCCATCCCCCTTTATTGAATTTTCTCCCTTGACCCTGTCCCCTTTCCAAAGTGTTTGTTTTGATTACCTCCACCCCCATCTGCCCTCCCCTCCATCATCCCCCCCCCGCTTTTTTTTTATCTTCCTCCCTCTTCTTTCCTGTGGGGTAAGATACCCAACTGAGTATGTATGGTATTCCCTCCTCAGGCCAAATCTGATGAGCGCAAGGTTCACTCCTTCCCCCCTCACCTGCCCTCTCCCCTCCTCCCACAGAACTGCTTCCTCTTGCCACCTTTATGCGAGATAATCCACCCCATTCTATCTCTCCCTACCTCCCTCTCTCAGTATGTTGCTCTCTCATCCCTTAATTTCATGTTATTTCTTTTAGATATCTTCCCTTCATCTTCAACTCACCCTGTGTCTGCTCTCTCTCTTTTACATATATATATATATATATATATATATATATATATATATATATATATATATATATATATACACACACACACATATACACACATATATATACATACATACACATTCACTTATATATATACATAAACATATATATGTACATAAACATATATATATATGTATATATGCATATTCCCTTTAGCTACCCTAATACTGAGGTCTCATGAATCATACACATCATCTTTCCATGTAGGAATGTAAACAAAACAGTTCAACTTTAGTAAGTCCCTTGCAATTTCTGTTTCTTGACTACCTTTTCATGCTTCTCTTGATTCTTGTGTTTGAAAGTTGAATTTTCTATTCAGTTCTGGTCTTTTCACTGAGAAAGCTTGAAAGTCCTCTATTTTATTGAAAATCCATATTTTGCCTTGGAACATGATACTCAGTTTTGCTGGGTAGGTGATTCTAGGTTTTAATCCTAGCTCCATTGACCTCCAGAATATCGTATTCCAAGCCCTTCGTTCTCTTAATGTAGAAGCTGCCAGATCTTGGATTATTCTGATTGTGTTTCTACAATACTCAAATTGTTTCTTTCTGGCTGCTTGCAATATTTTCTCTTTGATCTGGGAGCTCTGGAATTTGGCGAGATTTCTTTTTGGGATTTAGGAGATTTCTTTTTGGGATCTATTTGAGGAGGCGATCGATGGATTTTTTCAATTTCTATTTTGCCCTGTGGCTCTAGAATATCAGGGCAGTTCTCCTTGCTAATTTCTTGAAAGATGGTATCTAGGCTCTTTTTTTGATCATGGCTTTCAGGTAGTCCAATAAATTTTAAATTATCTCTCCTGGATCTATTTTCCAGGTCAGTGGTTTTTCCAAGGAGATATTTCACATTGTCTTCCATTTTTTCATTCTTTGATTCTATTTTATAATATCCTGATTTCTCATAAGGTCACTAGCTTCTACTTGCTCCAATCTAATTTTTAAAGTAGTATTTTCCTCAGTGGTCTTTTGGACCTCCTTTTCCATTTGGCTAATTCTGCCTTTCAAGGCATTCTTCTCCTCATTGGCTTTTTGGAGCTCTTTTGCCATTTGAGTTAATCTATTTTTTAAGGTGTTGTTTTCTTCAGTGTATTTTTCAGTATTTTTTTGGGTCTCCTTTAGCAAGTCATTGACTTGTTTTTCATGGTTTTCTCGCATCCTTCTATTTCTCTTCCCCATTTTTCATCTACTTCTCTAACTTGCTTTTCCAAATTCTTTTGGAGCTCTTCCATGGCCTGGGACCAGTTCATGTTTTTCTTGGAGGCTTTTTTTGTAGGCTCTATGACTTCGTTGTCTTCTTTAGGCTGTATGTTTTGGTCTTCTTTGTCACCAAAGAAAGAATCCAAAGTCTGAGACTGAATCTGGTTGTGCTTTAGCTGCCTGGCCATATTCCCAACCAACTAACTTGACCCTTGAATTTTTCAGTGGGGTGTGACTGCTTGTAGACTAACAAGTTCTATGTTCCATGTTTGGGGGGGAGGTGCCAGCTCTGTCACACCAGCCCTCCTCCTTCCCCAAGAACCCCCAGCCCGGGCTGGGCTTAGATCTTCAACAGGGTGTGCACTCCTGCTCTGATCCGCCACTTAATTCCTCCCGCCAGGTGGGCCTGGGGCCAGAAATAGCAGCAACTGTAGCTGCCCTACCTCCGCTGCCCCCGGGGCTGGAAGCTGAACTGTGAACTCCTTCCACTCCCACAGTTTTTCCCACTAACCTTCTCCGCAGTCTTTGGTGTTTGTGGGTTGAGGGGTCTGGTAATTGCTGCAGCTCACATATTCAGGGCGCTAGGGCCCCCTCCACCCGACTCCAGATTTGGTTGTTCCACGCCACTCAGGCTGGGCTCTGCTCCACTCTGTTCCCAGCTCCCAGCTCCCAGCTCCGTGTGGAATAGACCTCACCCAGAGACCATCCAGGCTGTCCTGGGCTGGAGCCCTGCTTCCCTCTGCTGTTCTGTGTGTTCTGCCGTTCTAAAATTGGTTCAGAGCCATTTTTTATAGGTTTTTGGAGGGACTCGGTACGGAGCTCACTCTAGTCCCTGCTTACCAGCCGCCATCTTCTGGTGGTGTATTTCTAATAGCCTCACTAATGTAGCTTCCTTGAGATCAAGGGCTAGGTCATTTCTCATTTTTTCCCCCTCAGGTTTTATACAACCATAGTGTCTTGTAAACAGTAAGCACATCATCATTTTTTTAAACTGAATTTATTAATTGGCCAAAAATTCCTATGTTCAGTCCTTACATATATTTCACACATGCACATATACCTACTTAAATTAAAAGTATTTAAAAAATGTTAACTAAAGCTAAGTACCCTTGTTTGCACCTCAGATTGACTTCAGCAGCATCTATTCATTTTATTTATTCCTTTCAAATACTTACCAGACTAGAAAATATATTTTTTTGTTTTCTTTTCTGTCTGTACTCAGTGATGTAGATCCTTTTGTATTTTATACCATTTGAAGACAAGAAGTTGAAACATAACTAAAAAGAATGTAGCTAAATATTGCAGACGAAACATAATATATTTAATGCTGAAATCTGTCATGTTCATTTTTCTACTGTCACTGAAGAGTTACATATAAATATGCATATGTATGTATATATATGAATATACATATTATATATATATATATATATATATATATATACATATATGTATGTATGTATGTTAAAAAATACATTGCGCTCTCAATAAAAACCAAAACAGTTTTTAGAGAAAACTAACATTTCATTTGACCAAGGAAAATTCATGGCATTGTTACAGTAATGAAAATGGGAAGATCTTTCCCAAGCATTAATTGGCCTATGTGACCTGCTTGAGTCACGTGGAAGCCTGAGTCACATGAGCCTGTGGTGGGAGGAGCTTGCCAAATGGGTGGAGCAAGAAAGAGTGGAGCAGGAAGTTGGAGTGAGTCAGAGCTGGGAGAGAGACTGTGGGAGTTGAAGCTTGAGGAGGGAGAGCAGAGCAGCTGGCATGAGTGAGAGAGGGAGTGATTTTTGCCTAATAGAGCTTGTTTTGTGGGGAGGCCTGAGGGAGGGAAGGCTTGGGGATGATGGTGCCCCCTACAATGATAATGAGTATAGACTTCTTGGTTACTATGATGGATTTAGCTTTCTGGAGTTTGAATAAATGTTTTGGTTTCCTCTTCAACGAAGAGAATCTGTTATGTCTTGTGATTCAAACCTGAAATACCCCGGCATATTCATAGCAGCCACTGTGGGTGTCAAATTGGCTGTATAAACATGTAGGAGTTTCCTTTAAATCACAGTTCAGCAAATCTCAGTATCTCAAAATCTCTGAAATTGTTGGCATATTATAAGGGGTTGGTGCTGACCTGGGGCTGTTGGGACCCTGGCACTTGGCCTGTTTCCTGGGTAAACCAGACAGGCTTAGTAGGAGTGGAATGGCAGGAACCCGGAGGGAGGGCCTCCGCCTTTGGGAAGCCCCTGTACTGTACCTACACATGCAGGTAGAGTCTGTCCACGAGGGACACACAAGCCCAGAAGGAACAACCCAGCTGGCCATTACCTAATGCTCTTGAACCATTGCCTAATGCAGTGCTTTGTTACTTTACTTACTGGAACATCTTTGATACTTAGCAGGGACATCCTACCTCGTGTCTCACGTAGTGCATGTAGGCTCTGATACCATCTTGCAACATGCCCGAGCATTCCCATGGCCTCGTAGATACTGTAGTACAACATTTCCCCTCGTTCCCATACCCCTACAGATATCGCCTTGCAACAGTCCTAATCTTTCCCACACCCTTGTAGATACCATAGTGTACCATATGTTGCAACAATCCAGATCCTTCCCATGCCCATACCGATACCCATACCAGAACAAAGTGCAACAATATACCCGTACTGCAACATTTCTATCCTGTCCCTCTGCAACATTTCTGTTCCTTCCCATGCTGTCATCCTCATACCCATTGGCCACTTGCTTATGCAAGTACTTGGTAGTGCAAACCCTATAAAAATGGATGATTTCTCCCAATAAATCGGAGTCCCTTCTATCTTGACTCCCGCCTCATCATTGCGTGCTGAGACAGGTCCTTGGTGGACAAGGACCCCCAGAGGAGAGGAGACCCTGACAAAATATTATTTCAGGGAAAAAAAAACAAATTTATTATCTAAAGAGATATACATATACACACATATATAATATATACGCATGCATATATTTAAAGATAAACTATATATATACATACAGATGAAATTTATGTATCCATTTGTTTGTATATGTATATGTGATATAAACACATGTATGTATAATATATGTGTGTGTGTATATATATATATATGTCTACATACACACACACTACGTAACTAAAACTAAAATCATCTTCCTCTCCTCCTATACACCCCCTTTCAAGTCAATTAACCTCTTAACCTCTACTTCATTATATGTAAAATAGGGATAATAATGACACCTACATGACAGAGTTGTTATGAGGATAAAATTAGATAATATAACTAAAGCATTTGATAAACCTTAGTGCCATATATTAGCTATTACTATTTTTATTAGCAGCTTGCCAATTTTCTTCAATACCACCAATAATCTCAGACTACTTTAGTTTGAAAATCATATAAGTATTTGAACCCTTTTTATTTCTTCCTCTCCATAGCTATACTGATGATTTTATCTGTAAATTCTCTTTAATTTCCCCCTCCTCTTCATTTGAATTGCCTAGTCTAAATACTAATCACACAAAGCCTACATTATTGCAATAGCCTCCTAATGTGCCTTTCTTGTGCCTCTACCTTTCAAATATCCATACCATCTATACTTATTTATCATATGCCATACATAAAGCACCATGCTGATTGCCTTGAAGTATTTACATTTGTACAAGATTCTGTCCAGGATTTTATATACATACATACATACGTACACACCTATATGTATATGTGTAATATATATATATGTGTGTGTGTGTATGTCTGTGTGTGTGTATGTATGTGTATGTGTGTGTATATATGTGTATGTGCATGTGTGTATACCTATGTCTATATCTATATCTATTTATCTATCTATACCTATATCTATAGTTATAGATATGGAGATATGATTCAGTGCAGTAGTGAGTTCATTGATGTGGACACTCCCTCTATGAGTGTTTATTGTAATTCATCTATGATTTTTTTCACAGTTTTTTGTTCCTGCCTTCCCATTAAATTTCCATAAATGATCTATCCATTGTACTGAAGGTTATTCTCTAGGTGTTTTAACATTTGCAGCATGGGATTGGGGTTACCAGAATAGCACTCAAGCTCTCCAACATTTATCTCTCACTTTCACTGCATAAATACCACATCTTCTTTTCTGTTAATATACTTCTCAAGTGATATCCTTGTAGCAACAATCTGCTAGCAGCTACTGTGGCTGTGTAAGAGCAAGAACAAGCAGCACACAGAAGGGCTACTAACACAGGTTCTTTGATCTGCTTTTCTAAGGAAAGCAACTTTAAGGGGTTAACAATCTTAGTTTAATTAAACATACATATATCATTTACTTAGTTCAGGGGGAAAAGCCAGCACCCTGAACTTCAGAGAAAATACAAATAGAAATTACAAACAGAAAATATCAATGATCAAATAACAATATTGAACAGACAGGCTTTGTCTAATCATGACATCACATATATAGTTACCAAAAAGAGAAGCACCAATGTGTCTGGATTAGGAAAGCCAGGGGGCAGTTACAATGACTTGCCCAGAGTCTCAACACTCCTTCCATGAGTGAGCCACCAAAAGTCAAACACCAACCTCAGATCTTACATACCCATCTCTGGGCCCTGAGGTACTTGATTACCTCAGTGCTGAGAAGCACTCAAACAAAGAACAGTGAAAAGTCCCATTTTGCTGGCTGTTCTATTTGAAAGGCAAGACTCAGCAAAGGTAGTTAATTACCTCAGCATTCCAAAGGAGAAGACAACAAAAAAGTACTTCCCTATTACCATTACTTTGTCTTAGCGCTTAGGCAAAAAGATGCCATTTTACCTGCCCCATTTAAACAAAGGCCAGAATTATTAAAGGCCCTTAAGAGAAGAACAGCAAAAAGCCCAGTCCTGATTACCACTATAATCCTTTGTAGTATTCTTTGTATACATTTTACTATTAATAACAATATATTTTGCTTACGTCCAACATAAATCCCTTTATTGTGCTTTGAATCCCTCACAATTTTGTATCCTCAGAAATTGTATTATCCTGTCATCTTAAGCCATATCACATTAGTGGAAGTATACCTATGTTGAAAAAAATTTGTTTTTAAATTATGGAGAAGTTTAGGATCATTGAAAACACTGAGTAATTAAACAAAAGCAATACCTCCTAAATCATTCTTCCTGTTTTCTTCTGAGTCCAGGTAAGCCCAGTTCTTATCTCTGATATATGTGTTGATAGCCCATTCAACTACATGCCAGAATTTGGGCAATTTTCATTTTCATCTGTTTTTGGATTTCTAGTTTTTTCATTGATCTTAATAAAATTGAGGAGACCCTGAAGTATTTGGAGGCTGATGCATTGAATTTAATGTAATGGAAAAGGAGCATCTGTATCTTCTAGATAGGGATTTTTTTTTCCATTTGGACAGTGCACAACCCACTGAAGGATGGTAATGAGTAACTTTGTTCTGCATCTATCTCCCTGCTTTAAGAATCAATTCAGGAACCACTTTCATTTGTCCCAATTTCCTTTGTTTTTAATATTTTCCTCTTTCTTAAACTATAGGTTATTTACCTGGGAATTTGTTGTGTCCCTTTATAGAACAAAAACTATAATTATGCCTTTTTATTTTTTTATCCTCAGTATCTAACAAGTGCTTAATAGATGCCTATTGCAATGACCTAAATATTGATAGTAATTTTCTTTTAAGAAAGCTATCTCTGTGGTTTATCTATATAGAAAGCAAGTGTGACATTAACGTTTCTAACTTACATATGACTGGATCACAGAATCAGAAGATTTCTTATTTGTAGTCTATATGTAATGTTTTCTATGTTTGCAAACAAGTTCCTATCTAATTGAAATATTACTGTAGAGGGAAAGAAGAATTGTCTCAGGCTGAGATAATCTCATAAAGGTATACATGAGGGGATGGCATTTGAATCAGACTTGATGGGTGGGTAGGATTTTAGGAGGCGAGATGGCAGTGGGTAGAGGAGAATAGAAATTCTATTTGCTTGACAAGAGTACAATTTATTTTCAGGGAACAAGAATAATGCATGTTGGCTACCCAGAACACAGGATTTTCCTTGGAGAGATGTGGAAGATAAAGCTAAGATGCCATATTCAAGCTAGATTGTGGAGGACCTTAAATGACGTTTGAGTTTTATCCTTGAGGCAATGAAATCAAATGTAGGTTTTTGGAAAGGAGAGGGAAAGAAGAAAGAGATGCTTTAGGAAGCTTACTCTGGCATCATACAAAGTAAATTAAAGTGGAAAAACTGTAAGACTATAAATTGCAGCACAGTTACCAAATATTCATATTAATTTTTCTAACCATTTAAATCACAGCTGTGGACCACCTTCCTCAGCCTTGTGTGTTGGTAAGCAAAATGGACTCTTAGCACTTAGTTGGCCTTTGTTTCCTTTGAGTAATTCAGTGTATTTCATTGAGCCTTACTAGGTGCTAAGCCCCAGGCCCAAACCCCTATTAGGTGTAAAACCTTAGTGGGTGTGGATTGGTAACTAAGGTGGGGCCCAAGATGGGGCTAACTCAGGGGAGGGCCTAGTTTTACACATGAGTTTGAGTGATAGGTTTGGGACATCAGAGGCTCTTAGACCATGGTGTTTTAAGTTGCCTCTTTGTGACGATTTTAGGTCACGTGGGTGAGTCGCAAGTGTGACTCACCGCTGAAAATATAAAACCAGGGGTTGGCTTTCTCTTCTTTGGAGCTCTTACCCACAGCATTGGTGGTGCGAGTGAGTCTGGGCCAGCCCTCATTATGAGCTCCCGGGCTGAACCTAGATGTTGGCAACTATGAATCTGTATTTGGTCTGTCTGTCGATGTTTGTAATTTTTTAGGGCTCTCACTCTTGGTGGCGTTTGGAGACTCTCAGGCAGCTGTAGCTAGGAGCCCTCCAGCTTGTAACCCAGATGCTGAGACTTTGTTAAACTCTGGTAACTATGTATTGGGATTTGAATCTGTATTTGGTCTGTCTGTTGATGTTTGTAATTTGTTTGTAATTTGCTCTGAAGTTCAGGGTGCTGGATTTTTCCCTGAACTAAGTGAATGCTGTCTGTATGCTGAATTAAAGTAAGCTTGTCAGTTCCTTAACGTAGCTTTCCTTGGTTAAGCAGATCAAAAGAACCTGTGCTTTTGCAGCGTGCTGGTAGCGTTCTTGTCGTTGGGGTTGTGTTGGTCTTTCACACACAGCACAGTTGCTAGCTGGATTGTTGAAACACTTTGCTCCCTCCCTAAAAATTAATAGTCATCATATGATAATACTATAGAGACAGAGATAATTGCACTATTAAGCATGGGTGTGCCAATTTTGAACATATTTCAATTAAAAAAATAAGTGAAAATGTTTTTGGAAGAAAAAATACAATTTGGTTAACATACCTGAAGTTTTCCTGTCAGTCTATATAGAAGCAAACATCAATTTCCCTAGTGTGTGGGGAGTGGAGCAGAGAAATCATTGGATGCTCCAAATGCAAAGGGTGAAAAGTGAAGTAGAAAGAGGAATTTTAGAGTAAACATAAAAAAGGGAGTTCTATCAAGATGGCTGAGTGAAAGTTTGTGTCTAACTCCAGATTCCTTTAATCATCTCATAATAGCAAGAAATGTTCCAAATAGAATAAAGGAATAACAACATTCTACAAGAAAGGAGAGGAAAAAAGTTGTTACAGCACAAAAAAAGGTATCACAGAAAAACCTGTAGAAAGATTGAGAAAAGTATTTAAAAAATAAATTAATAATTGAGAGGTAATATAATAAAATATAGGGGAACAAAATGGAAGGAAAGAATATGGCTTAAATAAAAACCCTGATAAAAAGGCAAACAACATAGCTACAATCACAAAATTCTCAGAAATAAAAACTGAACAATCCCACACTCACATCCCCAGTATTTGAGTAGATATACAAAATAATTAAAAGGAGAAATAAAATCAAAATTAGAATGTCAAAGATGAAATCAGAAAGATAAACAAAAATGTATATAGAATTAAATTCAAAAGAAAATTTTGAATAAAACTGAATTTAAATAACACTATAAATAAGCTCTTCCAAAAGTAAATTCTCTACAATTCAATTTTTTAATTAATTTATTTATTTTTGGTTTTCAACATTCTTTTCCACAAGATTTTGAGTTCCAAATTTTCTCCCCATGTCTCCTCTACCTCCCACCGCAAGATGGCATGCACTCTGATTATACCTTTCCCCAGTCTGCTCTCTCTTCTATCATTCCACCCATTTATCCCTTCGCCCCCACCATGCTTTCTTGTAGCTCAAGATATTTCTATACCCCATTGACTGTGTATCTTATTTTTCAGTTGCATGTAAAACAACTTCTAACATCCAGATAATCTACTTTCTTTCCTCCCCACCCACCCTCATTGAGAAGGCAAAAAATCCACTATAGGTTATACATGTATAGTTATGCAAAACATTTCCATAATAGTCATATTGTAAAAGACTAACTATATTTCCCTCCATCCTATCCTGAGCCTCATTTATTCTATTTTCTCCTTTGACTCTGTCCTTTTTTGCAAGTGTTTGCTTCTGACTACCCTCTCCTACAATCTTCCCTCCCTTCTATCATTCTCCTTTAGCAAGCTGTTGAATCATTTTTCATGATTTTCTTGCATCATTCTCATTTCTCTTCTCAATTTTTCCTTTTCTTCTCTTACTTGATTTTCAAACTTTTTGAGCTCTTCCATGGCCCATTATGACCAATTCATATTTTTCTTGGAGGTTTTGAATGTATAGGAGCTCTGACTTTGTTGTCTTCTTCTGGTTTTAAGTTTTGATCTTCTTTGTTACCAAAGTAAGATTCTATTGTCTGATTTTTTTTTAACATTGGTCCCTCATTTTCCCAGCCAATTACTTGACTTTTGAGTTCTTTGTCAAGGTGGGACTCTGCATCCAGAATGGAGAGTGCTCTGTCCCAAGTTTCAGGGATTTTGTGCAGCTGTTGTCAGAGATACTTCTAGGCTCCTGTAAATTTTCAGTTCTTCTAAGGTGGTATTGATGAGGGCAGTCTCTGGGAACCCCCCTGAATCTGGAATACAGTCTCTGGGAGCCCCCTTGAATTGTTCTTGAATCTTCCCTGCTTGATCTAGTTTTGCCCTGAGGCTATAGCCTTACATTATCATTAGGCTCAAATCTCTACCTAAAACTTGCCCTCTATTGTTACTATCCATGCCTTCAGCTACTTCCCACCCTTAATCCCATTCTCTTGGTTCCTGTATTCTGACCTCATCTAGTCCTCCTTAGATTCCTCCTCAAGACCCTCCCTAAAGCCCTCCTCTAGTCACCCCAGGCCACCCCTCAATCCCTCCTACAATCTTTGTGTATATAATCTCCATCTTGCCTCCATGAAGGCACACAGATTCAATCTAACTCAGTAGATTGAAACTGGCCTGCTTGTGAAAACAGGTGTCACAAAGGGTGGGATTTCTTACGACAACTCTTTATGGTGAATCCTTAATAAACTTTCTCTTTTCCCTTGGTTGAGAAGGCTTGAGTCAAATTCTTTCAGCAGGACCCAGCGTGTCGGTATTTTGGGGTCATGAGCACCCCTAGAAACATATGGTTCCCTACCATCATCATTTTGATTAAACCTCTTCAGTATGATCAAAGGAGAGGGGTTTACTCCCTTCCTGGCCTGTGCTCTGGTCTTTGAGTGACCACAAGCACTTTTTTCTGCCTTGGAACTGTGCGGATGATTCTTTTTCCTTAGGTGCCTCAAGTTCTGACATGCCAGCACTCCTCCTCACCCCATAATTGCCACCCAGGACTGTGGCCCAGATCCAAGCAGGGCAAAGCAAGGGAATTCTGCCTCACACCAGCAAAGAGATTCCTACTTTCCCCCTCTGATCAGCTGCTTGATGCCCCCCCTCCCCCGCCATGGGGTTGGAGCTCTGGAACTAGCTGTTGCTGCTGCTACTGCCCCAGCTACCTCCTCTGCCCCTGGCTAGGGCCAGACCACACTCTTCTCTCAGTTCTAACAGAGTTTCCGCACTGACCTTCTACTTTGTCTTTGGCATTTGTGGGTTGAGAATTCTGTAAACCACCACAGCTGCTCTCCTGAGGCCTGCTCAGGCCTGATCTGTGCCACCTCGGCCCATGCTGGACTGCACTATGCTCCCAGCCTTTTGTGATAGACTCTTCCTGTCAGCCTTTCAGGTAGTCTTGGGCTGGAGATTTGTTTTACTCTGTCATTTTCTGAGTTCTGTAACTCTAAAATTTGTTTAGAGTCATTTTTAACAGGTATTTGGAGGGGTTTAGGGCAGAGCTCAAGCTTTTACTCTGCCATCTTGGTTCTGCCTCCCTGAAATTCAATTTAGCAAGCATTTATTTGAGCATGAACTATGTGCCAAACTGGGCCCTAGGACTACAAAGACAAAGCTAAAATAGTACTTGCCCTCAAGGAATTTACATTCTACAAAGAGAGAATTTTTTTTTTTTTTTACAGCCCAATTCAGATTCTATGCAAACTTCTGAGAGAAAGATTACAAGAGCTTTGTTTATGTTGATGTCTGTGTGAGTAGAGAAGGGCACACATAAAAATAGAATCAACAAAACTTGCAAGTAGGGTTCAGAGTAAATTAAGAGTCAAAGTTAACTCTGAGTTGTGAACCTGGATGAACCCTAGAAAATGTCAGATATGGAATTCAAATAGTACAGGAGACAGGAAAATGGTATTTATCTGAAGATACGGATGTGAAAACAACAGATGAAACATGTACAAATGGTTTTTCAAATTTTTCTTCTCTTCTTTCCTTATACTTCCACCACCCCCTTATTTTTATTCAGTACTCTCCCTAATTGCACCTGAGGTTACTACTACCCCCTAGTGCTCTCCCAGGGGGTGGTATTGCCTACTCTGGGAATCTCTGAAGCATTGGATTAAATCTAACAAGATGAAATTCAGTAGGGTTAAATGTAAATCCTTCTCCTTTGTATAAAATTGAGCTGAATAAGCAAATAGTAGGTGCTTAGTAATGTTTATCGACAATAAATGCTTATTGACTATAATATTAAATCAACTAATCAATCAACAAGCATTTAGTAAGGAACTACTTTGTGCCAGGTACTATACTGTATGTTGGTTATCCACATGTAAAAAGCTAATTATTTCCTGCTCTCAGGGAGTATACATTATGAGTAAAATAACATATATAATACAAGAATAAACATTCTGTGGTGCTCTGCTTCAGATGCCTAATTCATCCATGATGGAGGCAGTCATGTGGAAGATAGTAGAGATCTGTTTCAAGCAAAAGAAATCCTGTATTTCTCTAATACAGGTGTGACCAGCCTCTTTTCCATTGCCTTTCTAGTCCTAACAAGCTGCAGTATTAAAACAATCAGACAAACTTTCTCTCTCTCTCTCTCTCTCTCTCTCTCTCTCTCTCTCTCTCTCTTTCTTTTTCTCTCATCAGTTTACTTGAACACAAGCCCAGGGTTCTTTGGTGGTACTACATTTTATAAGAACCGAGCTAAGCTGTGGACTCTATGCTCTTCTCTTCTCCAGAGACTGAGATGATATGGTGGAGGATTATGCCCCCAGGTTATGGGCTGGTTGAATTTGAATATGTTTATTCTTGCTATACCTTTGATGTAATATTCATTTGTAAAAGGTTATCTAAGTAATTCCGTGAAAAAAGGATATATATGACTCCTAATGCTGGGGGAAACCAATCAATGGGAGATTGAGCCAACAACAGAAACTAGACACCCCCTACCAGCTTTAAGGGTACTGAAGAACCCTGGAGGATGGGTGAAAGGTAAAATATCTGGAATTCAGGCATTGAGGCTCCAAGACAGAGTGATTACTATTATATACATGTCCCATAAAAAATAGATACAAGATAACCTTGAGAGGTAGATAAAAATTATTCACAATTGAGGAAAGAACGAAAGGCTTTCTTTTGATTGCAGTTCACATTCAAGGGTATTAAGTAAAACTGAGTAAGCTAAAAATAAAATAACCTTTTTCCTTCATTCCTTTTTCCTTATTTTGCTCTCATTTTCTCAGTCTCCAAAAGTCTTGTTTCTATTTTATCCTTTTACATATACTTCCTATGAATAATAGATCTTTAAAACGAGGAGGAGAAATTCAGATGAGCTACACAATAAGATATGGAATGACACACAGGTTTCAATAAAGAGGCATAGAAACTATCATCCTCATATGAAATAATGATGGGTACTATACATGGGAGCTTGAAGAGAGTCAGTAATTAAAGGGTAGGTATTTTCTTTAAGCTACTGTTTTCCTTGTTGAAACTAGGCCAAATCTTTTGTTCTCATTTTGTTTACCTGTCATTTCCTTTTACTTACGCTACTGGTGCAGAAATAACTTAATAAGACTAGAAAATATAGCCAAATGCTTAATAATTTGCAACATTCACTCTGTACTTTATGTAGTCAGGTAGTGTGAATAGCAGGGAATAAGCATGCTTGACCTCGCCTACCCAGGACAGGTGTTCTACTTGCTAGAAATTTAACTGTGATTAGCAACAAAGACAGTTAAATTTGGCTTGCTTCAATGACATTTTTTAAAAATCTCATTTTAAGACACATCATTTGAAGGAGCAAAAAATTAGTTAGCACTACATCTGTGAGTCTAATAGAAAATCATTCAGCAATCCAGTTCTTCCTTTGTTTTCTTAATTTTTTCATGAACATTCTCTAGATATCAAAAATTTCAATTTAAATACCTAAAGATCAATTGTATTTTGGCTGTCATAATGTTAATATATATTGAATTTGTACGAAAACACCCAGAATATTTTGAGATTTACTATCAAGCCATGCCTCCTCTATCTTAAATTTATGAAATTGATTTTTTGAACTTGGCTGCTAAATTTTATATTGAACTCCATAGCCTTTCGTTTATTAGATTCAAACAACTTTCTAGCCATTGGATAATTTTTAAGATGCTGATTCGATGAATCAAAATGCTAGGCATCTGTCCAAGCTTTGTGTTTTCTCAAGTTTTATAGGTGCACTATATAGGTACAACATTACTCAAGTCATTGATAAGAAGGTTAAACACCATAAACATCCCAGGGAGACTTGAATAGAGACTTTACTTTAAATTGATATCTATCCATTAATGATTAATTTTTTTTGGATCCAGCCATCCAACCTGTTCAATCTCCTAGCACTTACCAACTGACCTTGTGAATAAGGAAAGCTTGAAAGACTTTGTAAAACACTGTCCACTGCAAAAGTGCTTCCGGAAAATAAAGATAGTTTTCCTCCAAAGAGGAATTAGTTCTTTTCAGTTTTTCCTCATATTAAAGGTAAAGTCTCAATTAGGAGCTATCCATTTGATCATAGATTTAGAATCATAAGATATATTAGAAGTTATTTAGTCCATATGACTAAATTGATTTTGTGGATAAGAAAACACAGCCAGACAGGTTAAATAATTTGATTAAGATCACACAGATTGTAAGTAACATGAGGATTTTAATCTCAGTACATATGAATCCAAATCTAGTGTGCTTTAAGATAGAGGTATAGTGTCTCTATCTTTTATACTTTTCTGTTAACAACTTGAAACTTACCACCACCTCCAATCAAATAGCTAGACTATTTTTTTTTCTTTTATAAGGAAAATGCACTTGAGGAACTCAGACCATTTACAGAAAATGGCAGTCAATTGAGAAACAAGGGACTTGGTAGTATTAGTCAGGAGAAATCAGTTCAAACCATAATAAATTATTTTAAAAACACGTCTTCTGTATGCTATTACAATATACTTTTTATTGGTCTCCATTTTTTCAGTCTTTCACCTTTCCAGTCTATCTTTCACATGGTAGTTCAACTGATATTCTTAAAACACTGTGCTATCTATATCACTCCCTTGCTCAAAAAATTTAGCCAGTTCACTATAAGCGCAAGACTCAAAATGATTTTTCTGTGTTAAACCATATGTGTTCCATGTGCCAAATAGTACTTGTTGTTTCCAATGTACAACATTCTATCTTCTTCCTTCACACATTTGTCAAGGTTGTCTCCAATTTGCAATACTCTCCCTTCTGAAGTTTGCTGCTTAGAAATCCCAGCTTCCTTCAAGTATCAGCCCAGCGTTTCCCATTTCCTCCTGTGTTCAGAATTCTCCTCTCCCCAACAAATCACTTGGCATAGACTATATTTTTTACTCATCTCTGTACATTCTACGTATCCCCTCTTCACCAACAGAATGTAATTTTCAGGAGGATAGATAATGTTTTACTTCTGTCATTGTATCTTTGGTGTCTTGTACGTAGTAATAAATCAACAGATCTCAAGCATTTATTAAGCACTTAATATGTGCCTGGGATAGTCTTTTTTAATATAAATAAAAATGTGAAAACAAATTCTAGTTCTAGAAGTTTCCAGTAATGGAAGATACATGGGCACTGACTAAAAAGATATTCTTGAAGGAGGTGACAATTGAACTGAACCTTAAAAAAAATCTAGGTTTTCTAAGACCCAGAAGAGGTAAGGAGGAAAAGAATCCAGGTATAGGGGACAGCCTATAAGATAGGCACATAGATGGAAGATTGAACATTATGTATAAGGAAGAGCAAGTAGGACTTTTGGCCAGAAAACATAGAAAACATGAGGCTAAATACTGTCCCCAATGTCTTTGATCAGGTTTAAGACTTAATAGCTTAAACCTGCTCTAAAATTTTAGGAACATCTCATATAACCAGTTTGGAGAGATAGCCTAGAGTCAAGTTGTGAAGGGCTTTTCATGTAAAAAGGAAAAAAGAAAAATATTGATTTTGTCTTGAGATCATTGGAAAGCCGCTGAATCTTCTTTGGCAAAAGGATGCTAAAGTGAGGCTTGAACTTTTGCAATTTTAGTTTGGTATTAGTGTGGAGGATAGATTAGAAAAGGATGATAATATTTACAGGGAAATCAATAAAGAGAAGACTGAAGTAGTGAAGGTGAGAGGTGAGGAGAGCTTCAACCAAGATTCTTGCAATGTGAGTAGAAATGAGATGGGTAGAAGAGGTGTTATGCAGGCAGAAACAGTAAGGCTTGGCAAATGAATAGATATGGGAATGGGAGACAGTAGGGTCATGTGTCAAGGATGGCTCCTTGAGTGTAAAGCTGGGTGACTGGAAGAATACTGGTACCATCAATAGAGAGATGGAAGTTAGGAGGAGCTGTTTTAGAGAGAACTATGTTGAATCCTGTTTTGAGTTTGAGAAGTCTGGTGGATATCCAGATGGAGATGTCAAGCAGGCTGTCAGAGATGCAGAACTGGAGCTTGGGAGAGAGAATAATTTAAGGCTGGAAAGGTAGAACTGGAAGTCATTTGCATAGAGCTGGTATTTGAATCTCCCCATGATAGTTAAGTAGCTCATCAAGGGAAAGTATGTAGAATGAGAAGAGATGGCTTAGAACAGAACCCTGAGGTACACCCAAATGTAAGGAGTAAAACATAGATGATAAACCTGCCAAGGAGTCAAAGAAATATAGATCTGTCAGGGATGGAGAAATTGTGGTAGAACATCTCAAACAAATGAACTGTCTCAAGCCAAGATATCACATCTTATTCGAAGAACAGCAAGATGGTCAGTTACTGGATAGAGTACAGGATAGGGAATAAGATACAAACTAGAAAGACAAGGAGGGTAATTAGGTTATGAGGGGCCTTGAACACTAAAGAGAGGGCTTTGTATTTGATCCTGGAGGTGATAGGAAGCTGTTCAAGTTTACTGAGCTGTGGTGGGCGGTGGTGGCATGGTTAGACAATCACTTTAGGAAAATCACTTTGACAGCTAAATGGAGAATGGGTTGGACTAGAGAGAAAATTGAGGCAGGAAGACCTACCAGCAGGCTGTTGCAGTCATCCAAATGTGAGGTAATGAGGGCCTACACCAAAGTTTAGTGTGCATATAAGAGTAAAGGGGTACATTCAAGCAATGTTGTTGCAAAGGGAGGAGAGGGAATTTTTAAAATGCTTATTGCATTGTTGGATTCAGAGAGCTTGCTTCACATGAACAAAAGTTTATCTTGGGCCTCATTTCCTGTACACAATTCTAGCCAATGGCTTGTGTCCATCTACTAATACTTTTTGTGCTTGAGGACATACACTCAGGTGAGGTAATGTCTAGCAATAACAGAATTAAATGGATGTTTACCATAGGTTTCACAACTTAATTTAATAACAGCTACTCAATGACAGTGATGACAAAAAAGGTTTAGTGAATAATGTTAAGATAATATCTATCTAAAAGAAAACCTGCCTAACATAAGGTGAAGCATCTTATGTAGAGGATGAGAAAGGAGAAATATGGAACAAGAACAACTTCTCAAAGAGGTCGACGTTTGCATTACATGGAACTATTCCACAGAGAAAAATGAATTGACAGGAAAGAGTTGGAAAAGAAAAGATGAGTTAAGGCACTAGAAAAAATGTAATTTTTGAGCTGGAAGACATTTCAGAGATTTCTAGTTCAACTCCTTCATCTTATAGCTAGGAAAACTGATAACAATAATTACTGGAGGGATCAGGAAAAGACTTCTTCTGTAGGAGGAGGTGAAACTTGTGTGAAGTGAATACTTATGTTAGGCAGAAGTGAAGTGTATATACCTATAAACTGATATAAAGTTAAAAGACGGAAAGTCATGCGCAGGAGACAGATAGGCCAGCTAAACTATTGAAATGAACTTAATCTTTCCTTAAACTCACTCTACTGCATGATTGTATGATTGTAACTGAAGGAAGAATTTTCTTAATGATGTCCCTTATAATCAGTAGGTATTTCCTGTATGTATTTAAACACTCTTCATCACTACAAATCCCTTGCGATACTTATCTGTAACATCACTGGTTGGGATTTAGATTCCATTCTATAGGTGTGGAACTGGACCAAATAGGAAATTGAACTCATTATCTTAGGGTCATACCAGGTCAGTTTTTCAGAAGAACTCTTTGTAGCTTCCTTGGCATCCACCACTACAACTTTAAGCATGGAAAATTCTAAAAAGTAAGCAAAAATTGGCTATCATGAATCCCAACTCTTGGATTTTTATAGAATTTGGAACTGATGAAATATGTTTGTAATATAGCATAGAAGGACCCAGTTAAAGATTTAACAAACATTATTCTTTCATCTCCTAACTGCTTTCAAGAAAAGTTGTAATAGCTCTTACATTTATTAATTTTGAAAAACTTTCTTGGAATAAAAAAAGGTCCCATTAGTAACAAGAGAGACAAGATCCATAAAATCCATGCAAAGTCCCTCCCAGGACTGAATCTTCTATTATTCTGTTCCAATGATAAAGCTACCAAATCACTGTCATCAAACTGAGGACAAAATTAGAAATTTTCTCTGCTTATCAAAATGAGACAATTAATATTTATGTTTCCATAATAGCATAATTTCCAAATGTATTTGATGGTACCACTTCAATGAATTATCCTTGTCAATTTTATTCAGACTGTAAATGTAATGTGATTTTTACATATTTAAATTTCCTCTGTTACTGAAAATTACTTTTAAAACCTTGCTTTTTGTTGAAATTACATAGTTTAGTACTTTTTGAACTCATTAGATTAACTAGAGAACTAAAATTCATTATAGTTCAATATTTCTCAATAAGCATCAGTATAAGAGCATAACTTTATATACTGCAGAAATGTAATTTGCTAAATGGCTTATCTATAAAAATCCCCACAAATTAAAAATGTCAATAATTTTCTTTTGAGGGATAATTCTCAGAAACTTGAAAAATAGTCACATTAGAAGATAATTATAGTGAAGGCATCAGATGATTTGCTCATTATTTTATCTTTCCCATTAGGCACCTGTAAGAAATTCCCAAGACTATTGTACCCCAAGTAATATTTTTGTCACACTATTAGGAGGGAAAAGAGTTCTAAACTTGAAAATAAAACTAAAATAACTTTTTAAAAGTAATATTGTGCTAAATTTCCTACCATTATTCTCTATGTTTTCTAATAAGAACAAGAAAAGATTAGGTTTGATTTGAAAATCTTGCTCCAAAATTTTAATTGCCTGTGTGTGAGGCACAGAATTGTCCAAACTGTGAGAAAAATCACCAAGGCAGAACTCCAAGCCAATACCACTGTATTAAAGGGCCCATGATTGCCTCTAATGAAGTGGACCTCAGATCTTCCTCATGATCTGAGATGTTTCCTGGTCCCTAGGATCTTATTTTTATAGAATTTGATATCCAGATACTCAGGAGACAGAAAATAAAATACAAAATCTCATTTTGAGGGCCAAAAATTAAGTTTCAGCAGGGAATCCCAGGTTGGGTGAAGCATGGGACATCAAAACTGACAAAAGCGGTCATAAAATGGTTATCTGCTCATGTTGGGAAAGAGGGAGGTCAGGAGGTACAAAAATAAGTTGGAAGATTTTCCATATTACATTAGGCCATCCCAACCACTCTGGGTTTTGTCATTGGCATTCTTGTGCTTGCACAAGTGAGCTTCAGAACTTTGTTTTCATAACTTTTAAACAAGTGGCAAACATTGAATTAAAGTTTGAGGCCTACTATAAAGGCCTACTACAAGAACCTATCTTATCTAATTATCTTTATATGATTTATGTAAATTATGTATTAATACATATTTATTCATGAATTATTCTTAGATGATTGACTAAATGTATATTACTATATGAATATATCACTGATGATTGCTAATAAACATTAGCACTTATACCATCATACTGAACTGATTAATACTGATGGGAATGGAGCAGGGGTTCAGATGAACCATTTCTCACATGTGATGGGACATAGTATAACAATTCAAATAATTTTGAAAGGTCACCATCAGAGTAAAATATCTGTTGACCCTTCTCAAGTTACCCAGTCACTATCAATTTGGTATTCTTACCATGTTTCTATTGTTTCCTTTATTATCAGGTTAGAGATTGACCTGTAATAAATTGCATTCTGCCACACAACTTACTTTGAAAGAAATGAAGTGAGACCAGAAAAAAAAAAGAGTAGATTATTTTTCCTTTCAGGCTTCCTTGACTGACTTTCTAATTCTGGAAACAAGGAATTTTCACTTGGTTCTAAGCTATCTTTTATCCTTGCATTTGTATGTCTCTTATCTCTTCAACTATAATGTAAATTTTTGGTCAAGGGAACAAAAGAAATACTGGCATAGTATCTTGGACATAGCATTAGTACTTTGCTATGGTCAGCAAGTACTGAACCTAAATTAATAGAATAAATCTAGAAGGTATTCCTTAGCATGCCCTTTATTTTCTTACATGTTAGCATACATAAATCACTCTTCATTTCACAGCACTTCTATCATGTAAAATCAGCACATCATTTAGATTTTAGTGTTAAGAAAACTGGACCTGCATGTGGCTTATACTGAGAACATGCTGGGGAGGAAAAAAATCGATCACTACTTTCAAAAAAACTTGTTTTTACTAACAGTGGGAAAAACTAAAGGTTCCAGGAACCTGCTTTGTCTACGTGGCCTCTTCGATCCATTCCAGCTTTTAAGCTATGGACCTATTCAGACATATAATCCTTGATAACCTTCATATTATGTGTCCAATTTTAAATAATTTGATTCTAATCCATTAGCATTTTTCTTTAGTGAAGTTTCTCTTTATTTGATAGTTTTTTAAAGTTCACTTGACTCAAGAACGTATAGCATCTAACATCTATACACTTTCATATTATCTCAGATTGCATGGAAATCCTGACTCTAAATGGTTTAAATGACATATCTAGCTATTAAACATCTGGATGAATATGGGAAATTTTATATTTTCATAATTTTAATAAAATTAATGACACATAGTCATAATTACCACTTTGGACTAAGGAAAATCAAATAAAACCCATCAAATATATATTTTTTATAATGACAAGATACATATGTGTGTGTAGTATATGTATATATATATATATATATATATATATATATATATATATATATATATATATGTATGTGTGTGTGTTATGAGGGTTTGGGGTGAGAGGTGCTCGACACCCCAAAGTACCGACACGCCGGGTCCTGCCGAAAGAATTCGACTCAAGCCTTCTCAGCCAAGGGAAGGGATAAAGTTTATTAAGAGTTAGCCAAATAAGCCTGCCCCGAGAGATCCCACCCCTTGCGACGCCTGTAAGGAAAAAGGGCCAGACCCATCTGAGCTAGATTGGTTCTCACCAACCTCATGGAGGCAAGATGGAGATTATATACACAAAGGTTGTGGGAGGGATTGAGGGGTGGTCTGGGGTGACCAGAAGAGGGGTCTAGGGAGGGACTTAAGGATGAGGTCAGACTCCAGGGTGGGGAAAATAGCTGAAGGCTATATGGAAATATACAACCCATCAAGGGCTGGGGTAGCTGAGCTAGGGTATAGATATTTTGATCAGGATTAAGGATGGGAAACAGGATTAAGGGTGGGAAACAGCTGGACAATAGAGGACTGGGCAAGGTAGGCATTTGGGCTTAATGTTATAGCCTCAGGCCAAGGCCAGGTCGAGTGGGAAGATTCAAGGAGAGTTCAAGGATTCAAGGGGTTCCCAGAGACTGTGCCCTCATCATGTGTGTATACACGTATACATTTCTGCAATGCATTATACTTCTCAAAGCACTTCCACGTATATAAATTCAAAGGAAAGAACTTCATGAACCATGTTGGAATACACAAATGTACTGCAACCAACAATATGACTAACAGGGAGGCTATTGTCACCATTTAATCAATAGGAAACCAGAGCAGAGAAATTAATGGAATTGCCACATGATTACAGTAAAAGTAGAGCTAGAATCAGGTGTTATGATTCCAGGAGTAATGGTGCTCTAGTTATACTCTATTGCATTTATGCCTGGAAGTCAAGACTTTGTGCCTATTTTGTAATGCTTTATGTGGTAGAGCCCTTATCAGTTTAGGAATGGCCCACTTTCTGTATGTGATGGCTTATATCTGTATTAATCTCCTGGGGTTTATATTCCTAAAATGAAGATATTCGTCTAAATCACCAGTGAAGTCTTTCTCAATCTTGAGTATGATCTTGTGATAAACCTTCTGCAATTTCAAAGCCAACCTTGGTTCAGTTCAGTTCTATGCACATGTAAGTGATAAAGTGACTTTGAACAACTTCTATATATTGTGCTATATTGTGAAGATACAATGAGGAAAAATAGCACTGAAAAATAGGATTTAGTAAATGTATATCACATGCATACATATTGTTGTAATAACATGTCATAATGTAATAGATATATAGGTAGGCCAAACATAGAGATGAAAGATTAGAGATTAAGGAAAGATTAGGCAAGACTGGAAGTTTATCTGCATCTTAAAGTACAAGGAGGTAACATAAAAGGCCATATTTCTTAAATTTAAAATCCAATTGACATGTTGACTGTACATGATAGATATGCTATAAAAGGACTAATGAATTAGGTATGCAAATGTGTAAGAAATTGAGGACATTCTAAGGAACACTTCCTTGGTTTATTATATTTATTTCACCTTATAACTGGCTGATTATAGCAAGCACTAAGGTTAGCTCCCTTTTTGGTCTTATGACCTAAAATTTACATAATCCTTGAGGAGATGAGATATACTCCTGAAAGGATAGAAGATAGCATTGAATCCAGTGGGAAAATTTTTTTATTTCCAGAATCAGAAAGTAGAAGAGGGCATGATATGACTAGAGATTAGTTGATAATCCAGTTTTTCTAGAATGAAAAAACCTCATAAAGGGATTAAGATAGAGTAGTTGAGTAATGAATATAGGTAATTGGAAGGGTGGTGTTTGCATAAACTACAGTAATACAGAGCTGGTGATAACTAACCCAATGCATGAAAGCATTAGCGTCCAAAATTATCTTGATAATTAAGAACATTTGTTAAAATTTAATAAGGTAATATGCAATAAGGATCAATATTTAGGCATATTTTACTTCAAACATTGGCTTTGCAAGCAAAAAATGTGGGAATCATGGTTAGACAGCAGTTGTTCTGAAAAATGTCTGGAGTTTTGGTTTACTATAAACTCAGCATGAATCAATAGCGTGATATAGGAACCATAAAACTAATGTGATCTTTGGGGACATTAAGAGAATCACAGCTTTCTGGAATAAAGAGATGATAGTCCTAATGTGCTCTTCTATCATCAGACCTCACTTAGAATATTGTCGATCAATTATAGGCACTACAATTTATGAAGGAACTTGCTAACCTGGAGAGCAGCTAAGAGATCAACCAGAATATTTAGGTATCTTGAATTCATTCAATATAAATAAGTATAATTGCATAGTATGGAAAAGAAAAGAGTCAGAAAGTATATGACAGCTATGATCAAGAATATGAAGGATTGTCATGCTACAGAGCAAATGGAGTTTACAATTGGGAGTGAAGCATGAAAGTTCAAACATGATGTAAAGTTGAACTTCCTAAGAATAAAACCTATCTAATATTGGAATGGGCTACGTGTGGATGTAGCTAGATTTCCTGCACTTCTTCACACTATAGCAGTTCCTCAAGCAATATTTATAAAGGGCAGCTAAGTGGCACCATGGGTAGAATGCCAGGCTTAAAGTCAGAAATATTCATCTTCCTGAGTTCAAGGTTGGCCTCAGACATGTACTAGTTTTGTGACCCTGGGCAAGTCACCTACCCTTGTTTGCTTTAGTTTCTTCACCTGTAAAATGACCAGGAGAAGAGAATGGCAAGCCACTCCTATATCTTTGCCAAGAAAACCCCAAACGGAGTCACAAAGTGTCAGACAAGACTGAACAACTAAAAAAAAGTTTTTAAAAAAGAGCATTTAGTACAGTGTCTGTCATGTAGAAATTACCTTCCCTCCCTTCCCCTTTTCGAAGTCTGGTTGACCACTCATTGCTTTGTTATGGAAGGGCTCAGGTGTCTGCTGAGGTCCCTTATTAATTTGAATGGGCAAGGTAGGTTTTTTTTTAAAGTGTATGTGGAGAGTATAACATGGTGGGGGTGATTAATATGAAGAGGAGAAAACAAAAAATGAACACTAAGAATATAACATCCTCCTAGGTTCTCCCTCGAATTTTTATGACTTTTGATTTAATCAAAACATTCTTAAATATATTCATTTGGACTGCCTCAAGGAACAAATATTATGTCAAATGTTTATTAACTATCAACTTTATCCAACACTGTCTTAATTGTGACATGGATCTATGCATAAATTTCTGAATCATTCTTAGTTGCCATTGAGTATAATCATAAGATTAACTTCTCCCCAATTCCTGTCTTTTCACATCTGGGGGATGACTTTCAGGACAAATAGATACCCACTTTGCCAGGACAATAATCATGGTTCCCTCCATGACTTTAAGAGATGCATTAGGATTCAGAGCTTACAACCTCTTAGGTCAGTTACATGGAGCTCATTTGCTTCTACCTGGACCCAGATATTACTACTCAAACACCAATGTGGCATCAACTCCAAATTTGAACTTTCCCTCCTTTTCTCATATTCATTTCCTGATATTCTACTTCAGCTCTATATGCATTCCACTGAGTCTGTCTCTCTGCTTCTAAGTCTTTGTCTCTCTGTCTCTATCTCTCTGTTTCTCTGGCTCTGCCTCTGTCTCCCCTTCTCTCCCTCCCTCTTCTTTCTTCCCTCCCTCACATAATCACTTAATCAGTGACCACTCCCCAGTTCATCACAAACTTACCTGATTATCCTAATTTGTATAATATCTATATCTCTATATTTCTCTCTCTCCCTCTCTCTCTCTCTCTCCATATGTGCCTGTGTTTATACACACACACACACACACACACACACACACACACACACATACATATATATTCTTCTCTTTGGTGTTGGAACTAACTCTTAGGATCTTGTCTTTAGTCTTGGGGATCATATTTGCTCGAAGACTTTGAAAATTATTCTGCATTTTGTCTATTTCTATCTTTGGTCAGCTTCCTATCCTAAGAGTCTCAATAGGACAATTCATAAGCTATACAAATAAGATTACCTTCCCTCCTCTATACTTAGAATGTTTAGATCACTACAATTTTGATCTTGATTCACTCAAATTTGGCCTTTTTCAGTGAAGTACTTTAATTGACAGCAAGTCTTTGTGACTTTCTGGATTAACAGTTGTTCAGTTTCAAGTATCTCCTTGGTGGTAGTAAACTTTTCCAAATAACTGTTAGGGTCAGATTTATTTGAAATGAAAATCCCTTGTTTTATGATTCCTAATATGAATTTATTGAAAGAGATATCTATGCTAGAGTAAATGAAAAAAATACTTTGTCCAACAAAAACTGAAAATTTGCTCTTGGCTTTGGATGATGGTAGGTTAAACATTTTCTTGTAAAGCAAAACTGTCAGATGGCTTTTATCGTTTAAGGATCATGGTTAAATTCTGACTTTAAATACTTTTCTTACAGAAATAATGAAAAGGGGAAGAAATTGAGGGATGTTTCTTGTTAGAATTAACAAATATATGGGACACTTCTGTAATCCCAGAGGATGAGTGAGAGAGGGAATTCCATGTACCAGATACTGTGCTGGTCACTAGGAATAAAAAAGAAAAAATGATATGGTCACTATCCTCAAGGAGCTTACATTCTTCAGGGATGAAAAATGCAAATGCAGAAAAAATTTTACAAAGATATATACATAGTAATTTGTAGTGGCAAGCAAAGTGGGACTTTTTGGTGTTTTTTTTTCTTTTGGAATGCCTCTCAGCACTAAGGTAATCAAGTGCCTTTGACTGAGACTTGCCTTTGTTTGAATCAAGTGTCTTTGATTGAATCAAGAGTCTTTGATGACCTGCTTAAGTCACAAGAAAGCCTAAGTCAAGTGAGTTTGAGTCACATTGTTGTGATGCCCTCTGTGGGCTGACCCTGAAGAAGTGTATACATACGCTGAAGTTAACATTTTGCTTGGGGGCTCACTCATTGGAAGAGTGTTCCTGTGATTTGGTCAGACTAGACTCTGGATAGACGTTAAGGAGCCCCCCAGTTTTGAAAACCCAGATGTTAGTGCTTCTCTCTCTCTGGTAACTATGTATGGACAGACAGTTAGAACCCCTGTCTGCTGATTTGTATTATTTGCTCTGTTTATATAATTTCTGCTTGTAATTTCTGTTTGTGTTTTCTCTGAAGTTCAGGGTGCTGCCTTTTCCCCTGAACTAAGTGAATGATATATGTATGTTTAATTACGTGAAATGTGAAATTATAAACCCCTTAAAGTTGCTTTCCTTAGAAAAGCAGATTAAAGAACCTGTGCTAGTAGCCCTCCTGTGGGCTGGTTTTGTTGGTCTTATACCTCCACAGCAGCTGCTAGCAACATTGCTGTCACATTAATTTTAGGGCAAAGAGCATTAACTGGGAAGAGTCAAGAAAAGCTTAATATGAGATGTGTCATTTGCCTATTGCTTAGAAGAAAACTATGGATCTATAGATTCTGTGAGGTGGGGGGAAGAAGAAAGAACAAATCAGGTATGAAGGGTAAACTGGTGCAAATGAATACAGATAGGAAATGGAAAGTTCTATAAAAAGAATAGCAGGTAATTCAGTTGCTGAAAATAAGGCTTCAAACAAAATGAAGCCAACACATTTGACTCACAGTCCTCAATGTGCTACAGGTGAAATTAGAAATGGTGCTAAATACAACATAATTGGCGAAAGCAGTTAGACTAGGCCAGATACACACAGAACTATCATTTCTACTTCATCAACAGTAGGTGAAGGACTGACATGTTAGAGTCCAAATGTAAAGGACCAATGGATCTACTATTCTTGATAAAGAAAATTTTGTTCTTGAAATCTTTTTTTTTCCCCCATCTAACCATTCATTTCTTTGGGATAAATCTAGCTTAATTGACTCTATCATCTAATGTTCTACAAACTTTTTCTTTCTTCTTTCACTGTTTCTAGCTTTTATGAGATGATGCTTCTTATAATCTTCCACCATCTTCTTTCAGAAGAATCTATGACCCAATTTATATTTTAAGCTGCTGTTGCTCTTAGCTACCATATCTCTTTATTTGGCAAGGTAATCAAATGTTTGCTAGCTTCAACAGATTCTAGGTTTTTATTAGATGTTTTCAATGTCTTGCTTGATTTGCTTCAGTTCACCTTCCTTAGAAAAGGTGTTAATCTATGTCAATGACTATTTTCTTTTCCATTTCCCATTATTTTTGGCATCAACTGTTTATTTATATAGCTCAAGTTGGAGTGTCCTCAATTGTGAGATAGAAATCATTTTTATTTCTTCCTCTGATTTTTATCTTTGCTCTAATAAAGTCTACCCTCTCTCTTTTCTAAACGCTAACTCATGTTTTCCAACATTTCTTTCATTAGCCTTTCCTATGCCTAGTTTTATATTATAGTCAGGAAGTAGTAAAGTATTTGTTGATTTAATTAATGCCTATGGACTTGATAAGATGCAGCATGATATATAGGAGATAAGAGAGCCAAACTTCAAGCCAAGAAGGCATGAGTTCAAGGCCTCTATTATGTACTGTCAATATGACCTTGGACAACTCATTTAAAAGGGTGTTTAGGCAACTCTATCCATATGTACTTTTAAAAAAATTGAGAGAACTCCACCAAATTAATGACTTCCATGTTTCTCAAGGTCTCCAAGTTGGATGATAAATTGCTTGCAATGTTGTAAAGAAAACTGCGACATCATAACTTTAGAAATAGGAGAGAATTTAGAGGTCATCTAATCGAATTCCTTCAATTTACAAATGAACATACTGAGGTTCAGGGATATTAAGTGACTTGCCCAAGGTTACAAAAGAAACATACACAACAGAAAGGATTTGAACCTAGGTTCTATGATTCCAGATTCCTTTTCACGTTGCCTTGTATTAGATAGCATCTGAGTTCCTTTCTAACTCAGAAACAGTGATTCTTTATGTTGAAAGAGTTATATTATCTGAAAATATTATATGGTGTTTCTCTACACATTAATCATGATAAAACATAATATTTTCTTTTAAAATCACATTGTCTCCATTTATGATATGTTTTCAATCCTTGGAAAATAGACTTGGATGTACCTTATATTTCATAATTATATTTTAAAAGTTGAAATCACTAATATTGAAATAAAAGGTTATTTCCCACAGAACAAAAGAATATATGTTTATGTGTATATCCATACATGCATACTTACATATATTGATTGTGTTTACATTTTATATGCCTCTATGCAACATCAAGAACTTTTATTTAAAAAAATAATGACAGCATGTCTGGAGCTTAAACATTCTCAGAACAATTTACCAGAGAATGCTAATGGTAATATAACTCCTAAAAGATTATGAAAAAAGAAAACTTAGTGGTTAGCTAGTTAAATGTTGTTTGCCTGCCTAATGAGTGTTTATTTACAAACTTTGTTTCATATACATGTTGGTTACTTATGAATGTGATATTGCAATGATGTACAAATGCCTGTATATAAATACTCTTGCCCATAGTACCTAAATTTAAATGGATATACTATTGGGTCCCATTTTTTATCATTGATAAAAGACCCAGGAATAGTAAATATATTGAAAAAGAATAAAAGATGAATGTTGTCATTACTAGTCCAGCCTAGTGGGATATTAAATATGACAACCAAAGTAGTTGAAAACATTTTTAAAAGCTTATTTTCTAGTTCTATCTATGAAAAACAAAAGAAAAGATGGAAATATATTTAGTATTTCACAGTATGTTATTGGGTCATAGTGGTGAATTTTATGTTCTTACTACTTTAATGAAGGTAACTGAGGGAAGGTAAGTGATAACCACACGTTACTAGTTGCCATTATATGTTAGTGTCAGTTAAAATGATAGCTCTGTTTTATCTAATTAGACTAACAAAGTACATAAGTTCATAAAAGGCATATTTGCCAGTTACTGAGAAATAAAGTGAATACGTAACTGCTTGCCTTGTCTAATAAGTAACAAATCTGGATGGTTTTGGAATAGTTTGATTATACTTGTTTTGCCACAGACTCTAAAAATTTTCATATCAAACTACTGTCTAGAAGCCAGATTTCCCATAGCTGAAACTACCATGTGCTTTGTCAAATCAGTTCTCAACTGGTATATAAAATGAAAAAAGCAAAATCTTCTTCAAACTATGGAATAATTTTGAAGGTATAAGCGAATAGGCAAATATCAGTTAGTATTACCAAAGGTGAGATTGTTACATAATAGAGATCATGAGAGTCTAGCCTTTAATGGTAAATTGATCCTTTTTCTGCCAACTATGAATACATTTTCCATCTCTATTCTCTCTAAAAATAAAGTCAAAACATAGAAGCAAAAGCTTTAAGAACATTTTTCCTGTAAAATGACAAGATTTTAACTATATGATCATAAGAAACTTCAAACATTTGAGAAACATACTTAGTCTAGGAATAAACAACAGTCATTGGAAAGCAAGGAAGGTTTTCATTATATTTTACATTTACTCTTTCTAAATAAATGGGTACCCCTGGAATACAGCTTGTTCAGACAAATGCAACCCCTTTTATTGGCTCCGCATTCGAATCTCCCGCCTTGCTCTCCAATGGCCAGATGCAACCCCCTGAACTGCCCACATCATGCCCCTCTCAGACAGCTCATTAAGCATGCATACAAGCTTCTAACCTTTCACCTGATCAGAAGCCTGATTCTGCTAGATCACAGCTCTGATTAGAGCCAGTCACCTCTGACTTAGATCTTGCTATCACTCAAAGCTAGGAGGAGAACTTTTAATCCTGTGGAAGCAAAATTCCTCCTATTGTTTCTCACAAGACCTTAGCCCTCCAAGAATTTAATCTAGAATAGTTAAAATAAAGAACTATAACAGATGTATTTATACAAATAACACTAAAAAAAATCTGGTTTTTGGCCTATGCGCGCGCGCACGCGCGCACACACACACACACACACACACATATATATATATATATATATGTATATGTATATATATATATATATATATATATATATATATATTTAATTTAATTACTGGTACAATTAGTGATATTCTTATCCAGTTATATGGATTAACTTACTAGTGGAGAAACTGAACTAAATCAAAATGCCAATCAGGATATTAAAGAAACCAGAAGACATAAGAAACTGCAGCTAAATGGAATGAGGATGTTTAGGTTATTTTTGGAGAAACAAATAAGGGCAGTGACAGATTTGGTTTCACTGCATTTTATAAGACAGCAAGTAACATTTCATGAGATTCTTAGTAAAGTCACCTTATACTATTAATGATGGACATGGTAAAGAATTTTATAAGGATTTTTTTATACTTTTCTTACATGCCAGGCATTGCATAAAGTGCTTGGGATACTAAAAGTTGAATAGAATATCTGGTCTCAAGAAGCTCACATTCTCTTATAGAGACAACATGCAAATGATCAGATACCTTCAAGATGCAGAATAAATTGGAAATAGTTTCATAGGGAAAGGATTAGTAATGGAGGGATTTGAAAAAGGCCTCTTGGAGAAGGTGAGATTTGAATGGAGACTTAAAGGAAGCCAGGAGATGGAAGTGAGGAGGGAGAGCATTCCAAGAATGAGAGCAAGTAGGAAAAAGGCAGAGTCTGGTGAGGGAGTGTCATGTTGAAAGAATGGAGAGGAAGACAGTATCACTGTATCCTGTAGTATATGATCTTGGTGTTCTTGACCCTTTAGTGTCTTTAATAACAAACACACAGTAAACTCTTTATGAGCATGTATCCAGTTTATCTAAATTTTGTGTTCCCTTCTATTTAGCATAATGATTTGCACAGACTAAGCACTTTAAATGTATCCATTGAATTTAGAATGAATAAAACAATGAATTAAGGAAGAAATAGGCATATGTATTATACTTAGTGCTAATTATTTTGGGATTTGAGTGACAGTTAGCTTAATTGGAGTGATAGGGAACCAGGAGAAAAATATTTCTTAAGTCTTTGCCCAAGATATTTTCAAAGTAATGCTAGGTGATAGTATTGTTGACAAGAAAAGAAAAAATAATATAAGACCTAAAGCATTTGTAATCCAAAAGCATTAGTGTGTTAAAAAATATAAAGTCCTAGCAAATAGCTCTTATCCCAGAATATTTGATCATAAGACGAGAATAAAGTAATATTAAGGGATTCATTTCCAGCTTAACCTTAGCAGTTAATTCTGAACAGGGAAAGTAATTAATAAATCTGCAAAAAGCCTGAAATTGATTTACAATTTCTTACCAAAGAGAAGTTAGAAAGCCATTGAGCAACATAATGAAAATCATGTTGAGACACTAATTATAGTATTAATTTGCTTAAATCTTAATTTAAGCAAAAAAAATTCTATTTAAATTATGTATATGTGTTTGACTCTTGGGAACATTAAGTTCAGTTTCAGAATAAAAATAACTAACTAGGAAGGGAATAGGGGAAGCCCAGACTTGGAATACAGTGCCTCATTAAAGCTTAGTATCATTTCTGTCTTGAATGCTCCACTGAGTTATTGGAGGTCCCTGCTCATTTCACTTTTTATATCTCTGTACCTTAGCTGGAATAGCAGAAAAACAAAGGGACCCCAAGTGATCATCTGGCCAAGACGTTGCCTTCTGGGCAGGTAAATGTATACACTTTCCAATATGGAGTTTATTTGTCTTCTGAGAAAGATATGTGGTGTGTGAATTTTTGTCCCCAAAATGTTACTTATATGAGAGAAAATATTGATACATGAATTATCACATATTGCCTCATGATATTTCATTTATTATTTATATTCAACTTGTTAATGACAAATTATTTTACAGATTTTCAATTTTTTATGACCATTTCTTTTTATGTATACTGTTTATTTTACAGAGAGAAATTGCACTTCTTTTCCTCCTTTTACTACCTCTTTTTCTCTTACAATCCTTATTTTTCATGACTAAAGAAGGCATTTGCCAAGATTTCCTCACTTTTTATACAATTACTCATTTCTACTATTCTTTAGAATTTTTAATTATATTTTAAGTGTAAATTTCCTTTTTTTTTTTAAAAAAAATCATCTATTGCTTTTCTTAATAGATTCAAATACTGAATGGCTTTATTTTGACAGATGACCATAATATCTGTGTATACTTGTTCATTTTGTGATCGTGTATATATAGATGCAAAAACAAAAATGTGTATCTATATATGTATACATTTACAATGTGTTAATAGGTGAGATTTTTTTCATATCACTTTATTTGGATTTTCTCTAATATATTATCTAATATATTTTGTCTAATATAGTACAAATGTAGATTACATTTCATACAGTTATCTTCCACATGGATTATTACCTCTTTGAACACACACACATGCACACACACACAAAATGCATCTTATATACCTTTATATTACTCTGCTCCTAGCACCATGCCTTACACACAGAGGGTGACCAATACTTTTGTTGTTGAATAGGCATGTAATCTTTCAACTGACTATGTTCTGTCTTGCTCTTCTGGTTACCCCAAGTCAATGTGATCTTTCCCTTGTCAATATATAACTTGGAATGTGTGTGGCACTCAGGATCACCATTTTGAATAAGTTATCCAAGGGTCCTCCCTAAGGAAAGTTTAAAAAAAAGTATTCGTTGATCTTAATTCAGACTCCTTCATATTTTTGTACATATATGTCCTTTTCCTTTTAACAAAAATCTTTTCCGAGTTTACAGAGTTAGTAGTCCTATTGCTGTGCCCAAGGGTATGCATTGTTCTATAGCCCTTTGGAAATAGTTCTGAATTGCTCTCTAGAATGTATGGATAACTTCACAACTCCACCAATGGTGCATTAGTGTCCTGATTTTTCCACATCCCCTGCAACATTTTTCTTTCATTAAATATTATATTATCTTTTTAGTTTTTATATTAATATCATTATATTATACCAACTTTTGAAAATATATCATGCAATTTTCCTCCCACATGTCTATTGTCCGGATCATAGTTTTCTTACCAGGTGGATCAGATACTGGATTGTATACCTTTTGCTCTTAGACCAATGCATATAAATTTAGATGGGCTTATCATCATGTAGACCACAGAGTGATGGATTTTTTGAATACATTTATTCTTGAAGACAATTTATGAAGCCATAGGGTAGCTATGAAAAACAGCAGTAGAGTCACTAATATAATTGCAACTCCTTTAAATAATCAAGTTCTCTTGCAATATATTTCTATTGTTCTTTTGTTGTTGTTGTTGTTGTGAGGACTAAATGAGATAATATTTTTAAAATACTTAAGACAATGCCTGGCAAATAGCTGGCACTGAATAAATACCTTTTTCTCACTTCCTGTTTCCTTCCCTCTTTTAACATGTTCTTTTCTTACTTCCTATTTTGGCTTTTTTTTTTAAAAAAAATACCTTATTTTTATATATGATGTTCTGAACTAGGCCTTACTCAGACCATTCCTTTGTAACAAAAAGAAACATTATGAAGTCATTCAATAATTAACAATGGAAATTTAATTACCCATAGCAGAAAGATACTCCACTAGGTTAGGCATTGAGGACAACTTGAGATGATTCAGCTGAGAAAAGCTCCCTTGTCTGTGCTACCCACTGTGATCCACCCGCCGTAAACATCTTAGAGGCCAGATCACCACCCCAGGTCCTCCTGGCAGCTTTTGCATTTAGGCATGAGGAAGAGACATCAACAAACTGAGCCCTTAGTCTCCTGAGTCAACCAAATCTCAAGGAATGTCTCAATACCTTTTGAGAAAAATTCTCTCTATCTCTCTATCTCTATCTCTCTATCTCTATCTCTCTATCTCTCTATCTCTATCTCTCTATCTCTATCTCTCTATCTCTATCTCTCTATCTCTATCTCTCTATTTCTATCTCTATCTCTATCTCTCTATCTCTATCTCTCTCTTTCTCTTCCCCTCACCTGAATAGGAAAAGGGAGATAAAATGCATTTCCTAACACATAGGAACACTACATTTTCTAATATCCTTGTATTATAAAAAACATACTATCTTTTAACCACTTTTTGTGGTTTAGCAAAATCAATATTTTCACCAAACCCTAGCTACAGATCACTTTATTAAAATTAACACCACTTTATAGATGGATGAAGAAGTGAATGCTGGTCAGTGAACCATCTCTCCAATATAAGACAGATCAATTTTCCAGGAATTTGCAAGTAGGCTGAGCTTCTAAAGTATCAGATCAATTCTTCTGCTAGGTTTTACACACACATCTGGAAATATATGGGTCATAATGCAATTAAAGTAAATTGTATGCTGGGGTATTTGGATTCAGGGAATATATATTCACCCACTATGTAATGAAATCCACAGGTGTTATAAAGTACTTTGTATCAGAGTTTTCACTGTGAAATACAGTATTACTAAAATTATTATGGATTAAGTTCATTTTAATTTTTAAAGTCACTATTTTAATATGCCTATCCTAATTTTAGTAATTTTCATCTGTTAGCCTAACATCAATGCCTTATTTGCTATGCTGCTCACCATTAAGAAGAAACATGTCTATATAGCACATCATGTGAAAATCATGCACTTTTTTAACCTTTTTCTTCTGATTTTTTAACTAAATTACTTTTTTCTCCTTAAGCATGACACTTTGAATATGCCAAATGTTATCTGAAATTTCTAGTAGAATATTTTAATTTCCATAAAGCACATGGGTTATTTTAGTTTAAAATTCAGCTTTAATATGTCAAATTTTGTGATTTAAAAATAAAGAAAATTTGGGAATCTTTTTTTGGCCACTGAAGAAATCCCTTAAAGAAACTATGCACTAAATGTGGGGAAAAGGGATCAGAAGAGTATTATTGCATAAAGGAGTCATTCATTCTATTGAATCTGTTGAAAGTATATCGTGCCAAGAGTTTTATTTCCTGAAGTAAATGTGTTTAAATATTTAATTCCAATTAAAAATTCACTAGACAGGAAAGAAGAGAGCTTTTCTTGCTATGCCCCTTCAAAATGTTTTCATTCAGCTATGGCATCTGATGTTTACAAAATAACTGATGTTAGTGAACTAGAAAAGTTTGCATCTTTTGAGGTGCCTGTATCTTTTAAATTGTACAGGATGTATGGCTGAGAATCATAGAATATTACATTTACTGAAGAATTAGAAAAGAGTAGCACTTACAGGGTCATGTGCAGTTGCAAGCAGGTTATGATTAGGAGACAGCAAAGCACAAAGAACACACTACAAAAGAGAACTGAATAAAGTCTATCTTCACAAAAATGTATAATTGTAAAAGATGCTATACTAATCATATGGTGAGAATAAAGAATAAAGGACTGCTTGTGTATCCCCCTGGCATCCTCATGCTTTCAAGAAAAAGCAAGGAAGGCTACAAGCATGTTGCACAAACTCCTTCTGTTGAACATATGGAAAGGTCTGGCAAGAGTATCAGAGGATGGTCAGCAATGAATGGGTTATGATTTGAAGGAAAATCCACATCAATGGTATCCCAGAACTATTTGAATACTTAAGTTATCATAAAGATGTTCTTGAATCTTATATAGTATCATATTTAACAATCATTAATTTGTTTCATAGACATTTATGAGACACCTTCTATGTATACTGATAAATACTGTGAAGTATACAAAGCTGTATTAAGTATTGTCATTTAATCAGTTGGATTAGGAAATATAAAAATTGCTATCATTTTCATACAGAGGGGAGTAAAGATACATAGACAGAAAGAAAGATGGATAGATAGAATTTATTAAGTACTGATATTGTCAGTTTAAAGGTGGATGATAACATATAAAAGGGTTATAGAAAGTCAGGGGAGTGGAGGTATGTGCCAGGAAACATGGTGTGTTGTTTGAACCCTGGCAAGGTCCAAAAATGTTCAAGAACTCAAGGGTGGTGTTCAAGGTTCTAGCAGGAGGCAGGTAAGGATGATAGACAGCAACTTAGCTTATAAATATTTATTAAGTGCCTACTGTATTCCAGGCAGTGTGCTAACTTATGGGGATACACAGAAGGCAAAAGACCTTCTCCGCCCTCAAGAAGTTCCCAGTCTAATGGGGGAGATAATCATGCAAACAACAGTGTGAAGACATCAACAGTACAAAAATATAGCTGAAGGCAAAGAGGAGAGAACTGAGGAACTTCAAATAAATATTCTGATGGCATATTTTAAGTAACCATTTTCATAAAGAAAAGTTTTCATTTTATCAGGAATTTCCTAGGTTGAATCTAAATGAAGTCACTCCTTTATGCCTTTATTTGATCAATGTAGCAACAGATCTACTATCCACACAACTGAACTTCTATCTCTTTAATAACTATTGTGAATGTTCAGAAACATTTGATTGCTATTTTATTTTGTAAATAGCTATAGAAACTATTCTTTGCAGTTTTATGTCTTTGGAGATTAATATCCCCCCCTAAAAAAAAAGAAATAACAAATTCGGGTGACCACTAATATTTAGAAGGGAGGTAAGAAGAATGAAGGAAGTTAAGACACGTACATATAAGGGGTTTCTAGATGATGCAATGGTTAGAGCACTGTCCCTTGATTCTGGAGAACATGAGTTCACACCTAGCCAATGGGATGTATAAGAAAGGAATAAACATTTATATAGCACCTACTATGGTCTAGGAACTGTGCTGGGTGCTTTACACATATTGATCCTCATACCACATACGTACTGTCTTTATCCTTCTTTTGCAGCCAAGAAAACTGAGGCAAATAGAGGGTAAGTGACTTGCCCAAGGTAACATAGCTAATAAGTATCTGAGGTTGTATTTAAACATAGGTCTTCCTGACTATAATGCTCTATACAGCGAGCCACTTAGATGCCCTAAAGGAAAGAGGGCAGACTTTTTTTTTTCATGTTCATGATAAAAATCTAAGGATGTTAAAAATAGAGAGCTAAAAGTAAGATGAATTCATGTGGACACAGTTGTCAAGAGGTATTATCAAGCAAGAGTCATCCATATTCAGGTGTTGGGAAAAAAAAGAAATTAAGTAATAGATCAGGATATGTGTCATTCAGAAATAGAAACTCTGAAGAAGGCTCATGTTTGTCACATCAATATATTCACAGAATCACAGCCCACAATCAAAGCAAAATTCCATCCCCTATGTGTTATCTACCTGTCATTAAAATAGCTCTAGGCAGACCCTAAAGTGTTTTTAATTTCAGGATTTTCTCAGGTTTGCCCTTTCTTTAAAAATGTCTACAAAAATCTTGTGAACAAACAATGGGAATCCCCATCTAAGGCCGGGTAGGGGAATGATCATGCCCTAGCAATGGTTTACTTTGTTCTCAGCCCTTCAAGATAATGAGGGTACAGAATCTAAACCAGCATATCCCAGAAAAAGCAAGAAATGAGACAGTTGGCTGGAACTAATGCCTAAATATTAATAGCTTGGTAGTGATCAAAAATAAAAGAAGTTTCATTTCTTGATTTGCTAATTAGGTTATTAAATACAGTAGATCCTAGATACAAACTCATTTGAAAAGGAAACCATTCCAAATTTAAAAAATTACATTTTAAAATTAAACAATTCAGTGAGTGTTCCCGCGAGCACTACACCCGCTCTCCCGGGGAGCCTAATAAAATGCCTTCCTCTGCCCACTCTGGTCCTGAGTTCTTTGGGTGTGAATGGGCAAATCACATGGGTTTTCCTAAGGTCAAGTGAAGGGAAGCAACAGGCAGCGGAAGCTCGCCAGGCTTACTCCTGGATCTTGTCTTGGGGTGTCCTGTGATCCCCACTGCGGTGTTAAGAGGGCTACCACTCTGGATTCCCTTGGGGAACCTTGTGGTCTGCACGGCCTTCTTCAGGGGACATCACATGGGACTTCCGGCCCTGTCTCGGGAGCCTTGTGATCTTACTGCCATCCTAAGGGGCCATCACTTGGGTCTTCCTTAGGGTCTGACCCCTAGGAGGCCCTGTGATCCCCACAGATTAAGGGATGGCTACCACTTGGTCTTCCTCTGGGAGTCCTGTGGTCTGTACAGCCTTCCCTAGGGATTATCACAGGGTTCTTCTTCAGGACTTTGGCCCTGCCTAGGAAGTCCAGTGATCCCCAAAACCACGTTTCTCACAATTTGGGGACTCGCCGCAGGATTCTGAAGACCCCAGGAAGGGTAAGATAGGGCAGAGGGAAGAGCGCCCCCGCTCACTGTTAGAGCGGTCCCACTGTCTTAAGCTGAAAACCCCCTGGAGGCTCTGAAGGACCCGAGACCTTGTTTGAACAAGAAGAGTATGCAGATGAACGCAGAGGGAACGGCCGGAGACTGAGCAAGTCAGGTCACCTGAGCAAGGTAGGAACAAACGGGTAGTAGTACTGCCTTGTCAAGTCTGGGGGTCCTAGGTTGAGAAGTAGGGTTTGCCTAGAACGGGAAATAAGAGCTCTAAGAAAAGGTACCTGGGGAGGATGGAAAGGATCCTCCCAACATTCCTCCTCCCGTTAGGAAGAATGTTGGCTAGCTGGGAAGACAATAAGTCGACCCACGGAAAGTAGCACACCTAAGTGGGGAGAATGGATTTCTCCTAGTGCTTGGAAGAAAAGCACTCGTGGGTTGACCCAAGGAAAGTGATTCGGTTTAATATTGGAAGTGAGTCTGAATTCAAATTCTAAATTGTGTTCATGTGAAATGTCTGTCCAATGTTTTGTCTGTGCCTTTTTGTTCTATGTTCAGGTAAAAATGTTTAACTCTAGGAGACCTTTGGTATTAAAATAGTTAGATAAGGAATCAGAGCTGAAACTGCCAGTCGGCAGGGCTGGGGGCTCTGAATTAAGGGTTGGTTAGATTCTAGAGGAAAAATCTGTGTATTTTGTATTGAGTTAGCCTATCTAACATCAGGCAAGTGTTTAAACTATAGAGGAGAAGTAAAGGGGTCTGTATGAAAAATTGGATGACCACTTTAAAGAGGCTCAGTGGTCTGCTTAGAATGTGATTAAAAATTGTTGGTCATTTTTAAGTTTTAAGGTAAAAAGAAAGCAGCTGGGAAAAAGGAAAGTTGGGTGAGTATGTAATTTATTTATTTGAAATTTGGGTCAAGACTAAGGAAAGAAAGATTGAAATTGGAAATATGGAGAGTAAAGTTTCAGTAAAGATTAGGAAAATAAGAGAGATAGAAGGTAGAGATAAAAGGGGGGGTTGTAGAATGGCGGCTTGAGACCACCTGGTATTCAGTCCACGTGCTCCTCTTGGCCACCTCCTCCCCCCCCCCCACTCCATCTTAGAAGACTGGGTGTGTCAATTAGGATTAATTAGTGCTTAGAAAGGTAGGCTCCCTTGCCCTCAAGGGGTTGCCTGGCCCCACCTAGGGAGGAGCCCTTAGAAAACTGAAAGGGATTTTTCCCTTTTATCAGAAGCCGCAGGCTGAAGGGGAAACTGAGAAATATTTTAGTTTGGTATAAAGAATGAGTGGGGGAATATGCAAGCCCATGTGGTCCAAAAAGTTGTTTTTTTTTTTTGAGAGAAGTGCCCACGCCCCTTCCCCTCAAAAATCCTTAGAATCCTTAGGCATTTTGTTAATTGCCAGTATGCATAAGATGAATTTTGTAGAAAGCAGGGTGCCAAATTCAAAACTGGATGCTTCTTAAAGCAAATAATGATATGAAATAAAGTTTTCTTTTTTTTTATAAGTTTTACCAGGCAAATATTCCTAATACTAGGCAGAATTAATGTCCATACTCAACCTCCTGTTTATGGGAGAAGAAAAGGGTATGATTAGAAAGGCAGCCATGGAGGGATGAGAAAGGGGACACCCTCCAGGACCAGGAGTGGTAGCTGCAGATAGAAAATTCCCAAATGAAGATCCAAGCTGGGATAACAATATTAAAGAACATCATAGGAATATGCAGGATCTTAGACAATTGGTAATAGAAGGGATAAGGGAAACTGTGCCAAAATCACAGAATATAAATAAGGCTTTTGAAATAGATCAAAAAAAAATGAATCTCCTTCTCAGTTCCTAGAAAGAATTAGGAGATATTCAGGATCCTGTTAAAGAGGTTAAATCAAAATGAAGGTTGTTAGTGAACCATTGGTTTCTGGGGGTGCTCAAGACCCCAAGATGCCCACACACTGGGTCCTGCCGAAGGAATTCGGCTTGGGCCTTCTCGGCCAAGGGAGGGGATGGGGTTTGTTGGAGGTTCACCATGACGGGTTGTCTTGGGTAGTCCCACCCCTTTGTGACGCCTGTCAGGTGGGCCAGACTTAGTCTGGGCTGAGCTAGATTGAATCTGAGCACCTTCAAGGAGGCAAGATGGAGATTATATACACAAAGATTGTAGGAGGCATTGAGGGGTGGTCTGGGGTGACTAGTGGAGGGCTTTAGGAAGGGTCTTGGGGAGGAGTCTAAGGAGGATGAGATGAGGTCAGACTCCAGCAACCAAGTGATTGGAATTAAGGGTTGGAAGTAGCTGAAGGCATGGATATTGATAGTATCAAGGGTGGGAAGTAGCTGGACAATAAAGGGCAAGGCTAGGTAGAGATTTGGGCCTAATGATAATGTAAGGCTTGTGGCCTTAGGGGAAGGCCAGATCTAGTTGGAAGAGTCAAGGACAGTTCAAGGGGGCTCCTAGAGACTGTATTCCAGATTGAAGGGGGTTCCCAGAGACTGCCCTCATCACTGTGGCCCAAGGGATGCTAAAAGTAAACTTTGTCACTAGGGCATGGCCAGATATACATAAGAAATTGAGAGCGATGGAGTGAGAGATCAATAGGCGAATTATTGAGAGAGGCTCAGAAAGTATATGTAAGGCGGGAGGATGAAAGACAGAAACAGAAAGCTTGGGTCGTGGCCAATACTATGAGGGAAATTATGAGGAAGCAAGATGGAAGAGGCGATCATAAACAATCCTTAAGGGAGAATCTCAAAGGGCACAGGGCTTCAGGATATAGAAGAGATGTGGGTAAATGGGCAGGTAGGACAGCCTGTTACTATTGTAATAAAAAGGACATTTTAAGAGAGAGTGTCCTGAGTTAAGAAAGGAAGAACAGGGAGCTCCCCTCCTCACTTTTGAGGAAGAAGACTATTGGGGTCTGGGGTTCTTTGTCTCTAGACCCAGCTGAGAACCCCTAGTAAACCTAAAGTTTGGGGATCATAAAGAAGACACAATATTCTTGGTAGACAGGGACAGAGAGAACTTCCCTTTGTACACTACGCATTGGGGTAAAAATTGGGAGAAAAATCCTAAAGGTTATGGGAGTTAAGGGTGAGGATTTCCAGGTACTGATCTTAGAATGGACCCCTATCTATTGGAAGGGTCAACAGGTTTTCGCTCAATTTTTATATATATATCAGAAGTAATAAGATCAACAATTCCTATAGGTGGTGACCTGGAAATGCAATTGATGTCATCTGAAATTTATTGTTTCTGTAGTTCTAAAATTCTCTTAGATTGGAAAGTTTGAGAAGAGCATTATGATTTTAATCTGAGTTTAATATATGTGAATTGGGTGCTTTTAAAGGATGTGATGAAAATTTGATAATTCTAAACTGTCATATTCAGTTTAGAAAGGTATTTACCTAGACTGAAATGGGTAGTTCAAATTTTACATACATAATAATGTTTAGGGCATTATTACATTTTGTTAGAGCTGCATTAGGTTAAGAAGTTGGACAATTGCTATAACCTAAGAAATTGTAACTTCCAAGTTTTGTCTGGAAGTTCAATTGAAATTGTTTTTGCTATAAATCAAGTATTTATACAAAGGCCTTGTTGGGTCCTCCTGTCAATTCAGGATACATTGTGAATGGTTAGAAATGTGGCTTTATAAATTTTCTTACAATACTAAGAGTATTGGGCCTTAGAAATGAAAATGTTACCATTAGTGATTAAAATAATTTCTCGTAATCTAGAGGTTAGATTAGGAATTGTACTTAGTTAAGAAATTGATGTTGTTAAGTGAACCAAGGATTTTTGGATATTCATTCTTGTGCAAAGTTTTCAGGGTAGAGGGATTCCTATGGACAAAGGGTATGTAATGTATAGAAACTAAGTGTTCTCCCCATTACAACACCTTTTTAACTAAAGAATTTTGTGATATCTGGAAATTGTGTAATAACAAAGAATTGAGTTGTTATAATACTTTGAAAAATACAGGGGTGTGATTTTCAAGCCTGTATCATCTAAAGATATATTTATGTATGCTAATCTGGAGGTTTATGGACTAATTGGTGATGGCACTTTGGGAATTAGAATTAATCCCAATGTTTAAAGGCTATTTTGCTTTAAGAAGGAGACACATCTCATTTTAGAGTTGTCCAAATAATTGTTCTTATAATTTTTAGAAGGCCTGCTGAATTTCTACCTGTAAGCTAATTGGTTGCAGTTCAAACCTATTGAGACTGGGTGCTGATTAAATCCTGGAAAGAAACTAAGCTTCAGCCCAGCTGGGAGGGACCGTTCCAGGTACTTCTCACTACAGAGACCGCTATACGAACTGCTGAGAAAGGGTGGACTCATTACACCAAGGTAAAACGACCTGTGGGGGGAATCCCAAGAATGGACTATTAAGGACAATTCCGACCCCTTGAAGATTATTCTACACCGGAAGGGAGAGGGACACCAGGAGAGAACGGACTAATAACCTTTGTATTAATATTGTTTCCATTATCTTGTTAATCATTCAGTATATACCAGCTTCAATGAAGGATGGAGGGATTATTCCACTAGTTGAAAATTAGGAATAGTGGGGATAACAGGGACAGTGGCATTTTTTTTTCCTTCCATCAGACTAAGGGGGGAGGCATAAAAAAAAAATTAAACAATTCAAATATTTAGAATAGATTTGCTAGTGAGTGACATAGTAAAAGAGAGCCTGTCTGCCTTCAAAAAATAAAATTTGAGTTTGAAGTGATATTAGGCAACCGCTTAATATGTCAGATGCTTTTATCAGAAATTTTAAAGCAAACCAATGAATATATATCCACATAAAAATATTTATAAGCCACTGAAATATACAGTAATGGTGTACTATATATGATGCTGCGACCTGTTGGGACTCTACTCCATGGAGAATGAATTAGGATGGGCTGGCCCACATAGATATCAATAAAACAGATTGGAGCATGGTTCTCCTGCTTACTCTATCTCCTATTTGGATCAGAGAATCATTAAAATGTAAATAATATGTGGGTTTTTCATGATTCTAGTTGTTCTTTGTTCATCTTCTCTAGAGATACTCAAACATTCAATTCAACATGTGTTTATTATGTGCCTATTATATGTGTATGTGTGTGTGTATGTATAGCCTGATATATATTAGACTAGAATCAAGGTCGTATTAAGTTATTGGGATAGTAAAACAAAATAAGATAATTTCTGCCTCGAGAAAGTAACTTTCTGCTTTGGGGATCCAACACATAGGGATAGTATTCACCTCTTAAATCTCTAGTTTATAGAAGCAACCTAATAATCACGCAACTGCTACCTGTATTAAAAAATCTGACATTACATTTTAATGTCTTCCTCTAGCTATTAACTCTATATTAGAAATCTCAATTTTCCTCAAATCACAACTCAGGTTCAATGACCTGCACAAAGTACTTCAGAATGTGCCCAAGTTTTAGCATTTTCTCTGTCTTCAAATTATTTTGTAACTACACAAATTACATTTACCAGTCTATGTACATTATCTTTCTCTACTAGAATCAAAGCTCCTTAATGGCAGAGATCATTTTATTCTTGCTTTGCAATCCAAAAACCTAGCAAAGTCCCTTTCAGAAATAGACATTTAAGAAATATTTATTGAATTAAATTGAAATAAATTCACCTTGATGCCTTATTTAGGAATGTGCACAGCAGAAATATCTTTAGGATCAAAATATATGAAACTGAATCATAAATGCACAATTGCTATGTTAACCTTTTCCATATCATCTACTCAAACTACACTTCATGATCAACCAACTTCTTTGTTAGACACCCATGTTTATATTTGTTGACTTTACTTTCAATATGATGTTTTATCTCAACTGTCTCACAGTAATCCTGACCCCTCAAATCTGGTAAAGGTCCAAATACCTTTGAAAAGAGGTTTTAGCATTCTTTCCTAAAATTCATCTCCTAGCACTCAATACCATGACATGTATTTCCTACCATGCATCTGCCATGTCAAGTCCTTTATTTCTGTGGGGTTCTAAGATTCTCTACTAATGAACATATAACAAAACCTCACCCACCCATTGAGCCTCTCCTTCTCACCATATATACAGTCACACCCACTAACCAACTTCCCCCTACCCAAACAACGACTCCACACACACAATTTTTTCATAGTAGAGATCTTGATGGTCAGCAAATGTCCCCAAAGGAAGCAGAGACAGAAGATGCATATATAAGGTCACTTTTCAAACTAAAAATGGTTTTGCTCACATAAGTCCTGTGAGGTAAGGAGTTTGAATACTTTTATTTCTATTTTATAAATTAGGAAACTGTGGCTCATAGAGGTTAAGTGACTTGCTTACATTCCTATATCTAATGATTGGCAATCTGAAAATAAAATTATTTTATAGTTTGACTCTGAGTCCAATAAACCTTTCTATTAAAATGAGCACAAGTCTTCTTAATAATGGCAAAGTGAAAAAGAAAAGAAGAGGAGATGAATGTGTCACATCTAAAGCCTGGGGGTTAAATTTCCATCTGCATCATCCAAGAAGCACAATTAAGGGATTATCCTTTTCCATGAAAAAGCTGAGAAACAGATTAATTAACACAACAATTCCATTTCTCCCTGGAGTCAAAATTTAGAAACAACAGCATAGTAAAAATTCATGAAAATGGAGGATTTCAGGGTACCTACCTACCTACCTACAGCAGATAGGCAAAACTAGGCATATAGAAAACAGAAATTTAAATTCCCATTTTCTCTGCAAAGTCTTATTCGGATGGCTTATATTGGCATGGAAGGGATCATAGGTTCTCCAAGGTCATGCCATCCATCATTGCTAAGACCCTTATACTATTGAGACATTGATTAATTTCTTAGAATTATTATTTAGAAAAGTTTTTTAAGAAACATATTTCTTTTCAAAATTTTTAAATTCAATTTTTCTTTGAGTTATATGAAATTAGAGTCACTAACATAACTGAATATGACTACCATTATGACTACATTCAGCAATTTAAATAGAAATATGTCTTATTGCTTGTGTTAAATAGTAAAATTCAAATCGGATTTAGAATTAAAGGAAACTAGAAAGAATGACTCTGGGGACATATCCAGAGAAAGCAATCTAAATCACATTTTCATAGAGTGTTTCTGTTTCAAGATTTCATGAATAACATAGCACAGAGGCAAGATAACTCATTATTGAAGTAAGAAGATGCATTTGCATAGGTAAAAATAAATGCCATCGTGTTTTGTAAATTCATCAGTGGATACTTTTGGCTACTATTTTTGGTCCTGTTTAAATCCTTAAATAAGGATTTTATTCAGAAGGGTGATATAATCCCCTGAGAGGACCTAAAAGAGTTAATTTCTGAATACTTTGAAACATAACATTTCCCTTTATCTGTATTTATTCATTCTAAAGCTTTCTGAACACACTGGGGGGAAAAAAGAGGCAGATCTGACACTCAGTCTTTGAGGGAAGCATTTTGCTGCAGGCAAATCTAGTTTACAGAAGGGATAGCTGCTTTCTGATTCCAACTATTTTCCTGGATTGTTGTGTCAGAGCCCTTGGCTCCGGCATGTTCCATCATTGCAATTATGTTGTCAGATTTGTGAGGTGGAAAAAAAATTCCATGGATTGATATATTGAGAGGACTGTTAACACTGGTATCACCTTATGATGTTATATCTTGGTAACAATCAGTGAGGTCAAATTAATTTTAGTGATGGCATCAATGATATTTTCTCCATGGGCATGGGCATAATGAGGCATTTTAATGGAGACTGAATCCAAAAATAATTTAAATGCATGGATTTGCAAGTAGCTTTCAAAAGGTAAAGTTGCTATCAGAAACCTGGGAATGTGGCCAACTCATTTAAGTGGTTCCTATTTTCAGCTCAAGTTGAGACAAAGAACTGATTTTAAAATCAAAAGAGCTGGGTTTGAATTCCACCTCTGATACTTAAAGAACTTGGAGAAATAATTTCAGCTCTTTGGACCTCCATTTCTTCATTGGTAAAGTTACCTGTTACATTGATCATGTAATCCTTAAAAACATACTATCAAAAGGCTACTGTGCTCACAGCAATATGAAGCATGCAAAAGAGAGTATCACAAAGGCATTGACTTTCAGTGATTTCAATCTAATAGGGATGAAAGACATTCGATTGAATTAAAAAAAAAACACAAAACACCCACTCTGTGCAAGGCAAATAAGGACATTAGAAGTCTTCTTTGTTTTGTATGTAGTAGGCTTTTAAACATTGTTTATTGAACACAAATAAATGTTTTTCTTTGATACTTAACTTAAAATTACATCGCCAGCCATCATATTTTTAATACCAATACTGTTTCCGTGGAGGTCATAGAATGCTATAGTCCCTGAAGAATTGAAGTTGAATATCATTCAAAAAGACAACGGAGAAATAAATGCTGCATTTAAGCAGGAGGAAACACTTTAAAAACAAGGAATTTCATAGGGGAAGCAGTGTGAAAAATATCACCAAAGAAATGTTTTGCTGAAAAAGAGGTAGAAATGACTGGAAACTAAGATTCTTCATTTATATTGTCATCATCTTCAAAAAACATGAAGAAAGATTTCTGGCCAACATGACTATTTGAATGGGACTCAGGTTTCCTATCTTCTACATACATTCCTTTGGAAAAATGTTGAACTTTACATAGACACCCTCAGAGTTTTGTATTGCGATATATGAAACTCAAACAAAACAACTAGTGGGGAAGGGGACAGAGGTTTAGGAGAAATGATAATACTAAAGAAGTAATGGTGGAATACAATACAAACTTCTGATCCAGAAGGGAGATTTCAAATTAAGGGAGAAGGGGAAGAAAAGAAAAGAGGTATAATCTAAGAGAATTCCTTGGATTCTCACTTAGACTAGTAGGAAACAGCTGAGAAAATTGAATCATATAAATATAAAAATGTCAACAAATATTGTTCGTTGTAAGAAATGTAAGAGACAGTTCTAGGAAATCCTGATAAGTATAAGGATGCAGGCTGAAAGTAAACCAAACTTAAGGACAATTTGTACAAAAATAGGAACATTGTAAAGAAAAAGAACTTTGGAATATTAAGAAAACTATCAGCATAATTGATCATATCAATACCAAAAACAATAAAAATCATAATTATTTCAATATTTGCAGCAAAAACAAAGAAAAGCCAAAATAGAGCGCTTATGCTTATCAAAACACCAGGAAGCATAGCAATAAATGGAGTTTTCCTAAAAGTCATAATTATTATCAATCCAAAACCATCAGCACACATTATCTGTAATGGAGATAAGTTAGAAGCCTTCTTACTAAGATCAGGGGTTGTATTGGGAATCAAGATGGGCTCTTAGCATTTATTCAACAAAGTGCCCTTGAAGAGTTTGGCATTTGTTTCCTTGATTAAATTAGGAGTGCTTGATGACCTCCTTTCCTCAAGGGAAAGCCTAGTTTACGTGGGTTTGAGTGACAAGTTTGTGACCTCAGAGGCTTTTAGACCATGTAGGTTTAAGTCGCATTTTTGTGATGATTTTAGGTCACATGGGTGAGTAGCATGTGTGACTTACCTTTGATACTGAACAAGATATATAAAACCAGGGGTTGGTTTTCCTTTTTCAGAGCTCTGAGCTACAGCAGTAGTGATGCATGACTCTGGGCCAGCCGTTGTCTAGCTCCCAGCTGAACCCAGATGTTGGTAACTATAAATTATATTTGCTCTGTTTACAAATGTATGTTTGTAATATGTTTGTATTTGCTCTGAAGTTCAGGGTGCTGGCTTTTTCCCCTGAACTAAGTGAATGATATTTGTATGCTGGATTAAATTGATACTGTTAACCCCTTAACATTGCTTTCCTTAGCAGAGCAGATCAAAAGAACGTCGGCTTGCAGCATTCTGTGAGCTGATTGTTGTTGGTTTTACACAGGCACAGTAGCTGCTAGACAAATTGTTACAACAGGAGTGAAACAAGGCAGTTCGTTATCACAACTATTATTCAGTATTGTACCAGAAATGCTAGCTATAGCAAAAAGAGAAAAAAAAAGACATTGAAGAAAATGAAATGGGCAATAAGGAAACAAAATTATCACTCTTTGAAGATGAAATGATGGTATACTTAGAGAAAATTAAAGAAGCAACTAAAAAACTAGTTGAAACAATTAACTTTACCAAAGTTACAGGATACAAAATAAGCCTCAACCAACATTTCTATATATTACCAACAAAGTGTAGCAGGAAGAGATACAAAGAGAAATTCCATTTAAAATAATTGCAAGGGGGGTTGGAGCCAAGATGGTGGCTGGAAAGCAGGGACTAGCATGAGCTCCCTGCCAAGTCCCTCCAAAAACTTATAAAAAATGGCTCTGAACCGATTCTAGAACTGCAGAACACACAAAATAGCAGAGCGAAGCAGGGCTCCAGCCCAGGACAGCCTGGATGGTTGCTGGGTTAGGCCTATCAAGCACAGAGCTGGAAGCGGAGCAGAGCAGAGCCCAGCGTGGGCCGCGCAGACCAACCAGAAAAGGAGCCGGGCAGAGCCGGCCCTAGTGCCCTGAATCAGTGAGCTGCAGCAGTTACCAGGCTTCTCAACACACAAACACCAAAGACAACACAGAAGGTTAGTGGGAAAAGCTGCTGGGGACAGGGTGATAGAGTTCGCGGTTCAGCCACCGCCCCACGGGCAGCAGAGGTGGGGCAGCTACAGAACTACAGCTGCAGTTGCATCCAGCCCAAGGCCCACCTGGTGGGAGGAATTAAGTGGCAGATCACAGCAAGAGTGCAGAGCCTGCTGAAGCTCTGAGTCCAGTCCATGTTGGGGGTTCCTGGGAAAGGAGGAATGCTGGTGTGGCAGAGCTGGCTGTAATAGCTCTGAAATCAACACTGCATCCCCTCAAGCTTGGAACAAAGTACTTTTTAATCTACAAGCAGTCATACCCCGACAAAAAACTCAAGGGCCAAGTAAGTTGGCTGGGAACATGGCCAGACAACTAAAATGCACCCAGATTCAGTCTCAGACTTTGGAATATTTCTTTGGTGACAAAGAAAACCAAAACATACAGCCAGAAGTCAACAAAGTCAAAGAGCCTACAACAAAAGCCTCCAAGAAAAACACGAACTGGACTCAGGCCATGGAAGAGCTCACAAAGGATGTGGAAAAGCAAGTTAGAGAAGTAGAGGAAAAATTGGGAAGAGAAATGAGAAGGATGCGAGAAAACCATGAAAAACAAGTCAATGACTTGCTAGAGGAGACCCAAAAAACACTGAAAAATATACTGAAGAAAACAACATCTTAAAAAATAGACTAACTCAAATGGCAAAAGAGCTCCAAAAAGTCAATGAGGAGAAGAATGCCTTGAAAGGCAGAATTGGAAAGACCACTGAAGAAAATACTACCTTAAAAATGAGATTGGAGCAAGCGGAAGCTAGTGACTTGATGAGAAATCAAGATATTATAAAACAGAGCCGAAGGAATGAAAAAGTGGAAGACAATGTCAAATATCTCATTAGAAAAACCACTGACTTGGAAAATAGATCCGGGAGAGATAATTTAAAAATTATTGGATTACCTGAAAGCCATGATCAAAAAAAGAGCCTAGATATCATCTTTCAAGAAATTATCAAGGAGAACTGCCCTGATATTCTAGAGGGGCAAAATAGAAATTGAAAGAATCCACTGATCGCCTCCTCAAACAGATCCCAAAAAGAAATCTCCTAGGAATATGGTTGCCAAATTCCAGAGCTTCCAGATCAAGGAGAAAATACTGCAAGCAGCCAGAAAGAAAGAATTTGAGTATTGTGGAAACATAATCAGAATAATCCAAGATCTAGCAGCTTCTACATTACGAGATCGAAGGGCTTGCAATATGGTATTCTGGAGGTCAGTGGAGCTAGGATTAAAACCAAGAATCACCTACCCAGCAAAACATGCTCCAAGACAAAATGTGGACTTTCAATAAAATAGAGGACTTTCAAGCTTTCTCAGTGAAAAGACCAGAGCTGAATAGAAAATTTGACTTCCAAACTCAAGAATGAAGAGAAGCATGAAATGGTAATCAAGAAAAAGAACAACAAAAAGAAATCGCAAGGGACTTACTAAAGTTGATCTGTTTTGTTTACATTCCTACATGAAAACATGTTGTGTATGATTCATGAGACCTCAGTATTAGCGTAGCTAAAGGGAATATGTATATATGTGTGTGTGTGTGTGTGTGTGTGTGTGTATGTGTCTATATATATATATGTAGAAAGAGAGAGAGAGTGAGAGAAGGGGGGGAGGGAGAGAGAGGGCACAGGGTGAGTTGAAGATGAAGGGATGATATCTAAAAGAAATAAAATCAAATTAAGGGATGAGAGAGGAATATATTGAGAGAGGGAGAAAGGGATAGAATGGGGTAAATTTTCTCACTTAAAAGTGGCAAGAAAAAGCAGTTCTGTAGGAAGAGAAGAGAAGGCAGATGAGGGGGAATGAGCGAATCTTGCTCTCCTCAGATTTGACCTGAGGAGGGAATACCATACACACTCAGTTGGGTATCTTAACCCACAGGAAAGAAGGAGGAAGAAGATAAAAAAGGGGGGCTGATAGAATGGAGGGCAGATGGGGGAGGAGGTAATCAAAAACAAACACTTTTGAAAAGGGACAGGGTAGACTTCCGGGGGTGCAGCCAAGATGGCAGCTGGAAAACAGGGTCTTGCATGAGCTCCCCACCATGTCCCTCCAAAAACCTATAAAAAATGGCTCTGAACAAATTCTAGTACTGCAGAACCCACAAAATAGCAGAGGGAAGCAGAGATTCAACCCAGGACAGCATGGATAGTCGCTGGATGAGGTCTATTGTGCATGGAGTAGAGGGAAACGGAGCTCAGCGTGGGAGGCAACAGGACCAGCCAGACGAGGAGCCAGGCAGAACAGGCCCTAGCACCCTGAATCAGTGAGCTGTTGCAGTTACCAGACTTCTCAACCCATATACACCAAAGACAGCAGAGAAGATTAGTGGGAAAAGCTGCGGGGGACAGAGTTCGTGGTTCAACCACCACCCCAGGGGCAGCGGGGGAGGTGCAGCTACAAAACTACAGCTGCAGTTACTTCTGGCCTCAGGCCCATGTGGTGGGAGGAATTAAGTGGCAGATCAGAGCAGGAGTGAAGAGCCTGCTGAAGATTTGCGTCAGGTCCTGGTTGGTGGTTCTTGAGGAAGGGGAAGTGCTGGGGTGGCAGAGATGGCTATATAGAAATAGCTATGAAATCAACAGCACATCCCCTCAAACTTGGAACAAAGTACTCTTTGCTCTACAAGCAGTCATACCCCGACGAAAAACTCAAGGGTCAAGTAAGTTGGCTGGGAACATGGCCAGGCAGTGAAATCACACCCAGATTCAGTCTCAGACTTTGGACTCTTTCTTTGGTGACAAAGAAGACCAAAACATATGGCCTGAAGAAGTCAACAAAGTGCAAGAGCCTACACCAAAAGCCTCCAAGAAAAACATGAACTGGTCTCAGGCCATGGAAGAGCTCAAAAAGGAGTTGGAAAAGCAAGTTAGAGAAGTAGAGGAAAAATTGGGATGAGAAATGAGAATGATGCAAGGAAACCATGAAAAACAAGTCAATGACTTGCTAAACGAGACCCAAAAAAATACTGAAAAAAAAATATTGAAGAAAACAACACTTTAAAAAATAGACTAACTCAAATGGCAAAAGAGCTCTGAAAAGAGACAGGGTCAAAGGAGAAAATTCAATAAAAGAGGATAGGTTAGGAAGGAGCAAAATATAGTTAGTCTTTCACAACATGAGTATTGTGGAAGGGTTATACATAATGATACGCCTGTGGCCTATGTTGAATTACTTGACTTCTTAGGGAGGGTGGGTGGGAAAGGAAGAGAGGAAAGAATTTGGAACTCAAAGGTTTAAAAACAGATGTTCAAAAACAAAAAAAGTTTTTCATGCAACTAGAAAATAAGATACACAGGCAATGGGGCGTAGAAATTTATCTTGCCCTACAAGAAAGGAAGGGAAAAGGGGATGGGAGGGGAGTGGAGTGATAGAAGGGAGGGCTGACTGGGGAACAGGGCAACCAGAATATATGCCATCTTGGAGTGGGAGGGAGGGTAGAAATGGGGAGAAAATTTGTAATTCAAACTCTTGTGACAATCAATGCTGAAAACTAAATATATTAAATTAATTAAATAAAAAAATTGCAAATAATTTCAAATATTTGAGAATCTACCTGTCAAGAAAAACTCAGGAACTATATGAACATAATTAAAAAACACTTTTTATATAATGACAGGTCTAAATAATTGGAGAAATAGTAATTATTCTTGGTTAAGCTAAGCCAAAATAATAAAAATGAGAATTTTATCTAAACTTATTGACTTCTTCAATGCTCTAAGTCACTATTGATCAGAGAAATGCACATTAAAACAACCCTAAGATACCACCTTAGACCTATAAGGTTACCTAACATGGCAGAAGAGGAAAATTTTCAAAATGGAGGAGATGTGGATAAATTAGCACACTAATGGAATGATAATAGAGTTGTGATCTGATGCAATTATTCTGGAATACAACTTGCAGGTATACTCAAAAAACAATCAGAAATGTGCATTCTCTTTGACCTAACAAAACCGTTACTAGATCTACATCCCAAAGAAATCAAAAGAAAAAGAAAAGAACTTATAAGTACAAAAATATCCATAGTAGCTCTTTCTGTGGTGGCAAAGAATTGGAAATTGAGGAGATGTCCATCCATTGGGGAATGGCTAGCTAAGTTGTGGTATATGATTGTGAAGCAATTCTACTGTGCTATAAGAAATGCTGAGAAGGATAGTTTCAGGAAAAAACAAACCTGGGAACACATGATTGATGCAGAATTGACCAAGAGGGAAAAGAGTTCCAAAAGCTCACTAAAGAAAGTAATTCTTTAAAAATTAGAATCGACCAAATAGAAGCTAATGACTTTATGAGAAATCAAGAAATTATAAAGCAGAACCAAAAGAATGTGAAAAGAGAAGACAATGTGAAATACCTCTTTGGAAAAACCACTCACCTGGAAAATAGTTCCAGGAGAGATAATTTAAGAATTATTTGGCTACCTGAAAGCGATGATCATAAAAACAGCCTAGATATCATCTTTCAAGAAATTATCGAGAAAAACTGCCCTGATGTTCTAGAATGAGAGCGTAAAATAGAAATTGAAAGAATTCACTGATTATCTCTTGAAAAAGATCCCCAAAGGAAAGGAATATTGTCACCAAATTCCAGAGTTCCCTGGTCAAGGAGAAAATATTGCGAGCAGTCAGAAAACAACAACAACAACAACAACAACAATTTGAGCATTGTGGGAATGAAATCAGGATAACACAAGATCTAGCCACTTCTACGTTAAGAGACTGAAGGACTTGGAATATGATATTCTAGAGGTCAAAGGAGCTAGGATTAAAACCAAGAATCACCTACCCAGAAAAGCTGAGTATAATACTTCAGGGGAAAAAATTGACAGTCAATGAAATAGAGGACTTTCAAGCATTTTTGATGAAAACACCAGAGCTGAACAGAAAATTTGACTTTTGTTTGTTTAAAAGTTATATTCTTCAAGTTTATTTTCTTTGTTTTTATTAATTTATATTTATTTTTAGTTTACAACACAGAGTTCTGCAAGTTTTTGAGTTCCACATTTTCTCTTCCTCACTCTCCTCCCTCCTCCTCCAAAAGATGGCAAGTAATCTGATATAAGCTCTACATATACCTTCCCATTGAACTTATTTACATAATAGTACAGTTGTAAAGAATAATTATAACCAATGGAATGAATCATGAGAAAGAAGAGATGAAACCAAAAAAAGGAGAAAAAAGAGAGAGAGAGAGAGAGAGAGAGAGAGAGCAAATAGTTTGCCTCAATCTGCATTCAGACTCCATAATTCTTTCGCTGGATGTGCATAGTTTTTTTTTTTCCACCATGAGTCTTTTAAAGCTTTCTTAGAACCCTGCATTGATGAGAAGAGCCAAGTCTATCAAAGTTAGTCCTTACAGATACCATGCCTGTAATCATGTATAATGTTCTCCAGGTTCTGCTCCCCTCATCCAGCATCAGTTCATATAAGTCTTTCCAAGTTATAATGAAGTCCATCTGCTCCTCATTTCTTATAGCACAATAGCATTCCATTACATTTATATACCACAATTTCTTTAGCTATTCCCCAATTGATGGGAATCTCCTTTATTTCCAATTCTTTGCTAACACAAAGAGAGCTGCTATAGATATTTTTGTACACACTGGTCCATTTCCCACTTGTCTAATCTCTTTGGAACATAGCCCTAGAAGTGATATTGCTGTGTCAAAAGGTATGCACAGTTTTATAGCCCTTTGGACATAGTTCCAAATTGCTCTCCAGAATGGCTGGATCTGTTCACAACTCCAACAATGTGACAATATTCCAATTTTCCCACATCCTTTCCAGCATTAATCATTTTCCTGTTTTTTTTTTTATGTTAGCCAATCTGACAGGAGAGATGTGGTACCTAAGAAGTGTTTTTATTTGCATTTCTCTCATCAATAATGATTTAGAGCATTTTTTCATATGGCTACAGATATCTTCAATTTCTTCCTCTGAAAACTGCCTGTTCATATCCTTTGGCCATTTCTTAATTGGGAAATTACTTGTATTCCTATAAATTTGCCTCAGTACCCTGTATATTTTAGATATGAGCCTTTTATCAGAGATACTGGTGAAAATTTGACTTTCAAATACAAGAATCAAGAGAAGCATAAAAAGATAAACAATAAAGAAAAATCATAAGTGACTTATTAAAGTTGAACTGTTCACATTCCTACATGGAAAGATGATGTTTGTAACTCATGAGATCTTTCTCAGTATGATGGTAATTGAAGGCAATATAAGTACAGAGATATAGATATAGATATATAGATATATACATATACACACATATACAAATGTATGTATATATACATACACATATACATATGTATATACATATATACAGACATATATGTATATATACACATATTGATAAATACATATATACACATATATACATATATGTATATATAGACAGAGGACACAGGGTGAGTTGAATATGAAGAGATGATATCTAAAAAATCAAATTAAGGGGTGAGAGAGGAATATATTGGGAGAATGAGAAAGGGAGAGATAGAATAGGGTAAATTATCTCACATAAAAGAGGCAAGAAAAAACTTTCAATTGAGGGGAAGAAGGGAGGAGGTGAAAGGGAGTAAATCTACCTTACTCTTAACAGATTTGGTTTAAGGATGGAATAACATAGGCAATCAATTGGGTATCTTATCCTACAGGAAATTAGGTGGGAAGGTGATGATAATGGAGGGCAGATTGGGGGAAGGGGTAGTCAGAAGAAAACATTTTTGAAACAGGGTGGGGTCAAAGAAGAAAATAGAATAAATGGGTAGTGGGATAGGATGGAGGGAAATAGAGTAAGTCTTTCACAATATGACTATTATGGAAATGTTTTGCATAACTACAAACATATAACCTATATTGAATTGCTTGCCTTCTCAATGAGGGAGGGTGAGGAGGGAAGAAGGGAGAGAATCTGGAACTCAAAGTTTTAAAAATAAACGTTAAAAAATATTTTTATATGTAACTGGGAAATAAGACATACAGACAATAAGGTATAGAAATCTATCTTGTCCTATAAGAAAGTAAAGGGAAAGGGGATGGGGGGGAGCTGATAGAAAGAATGGCAGACTGGGAAAGGGGTAGTCAGAATGCAAGCCATTTTGGGGTGGGGGATAGGGGAGAGATGGGGATAAAATTTGGAACTCAAAATCTTGTTGAAATGAATGCTGAAAATGAAAAATTAATTAATTGAAAAGAAAAAGAACTTTGAAAGATAAGAGAAATATGATCAATACTGTAACTAATCACATTTCTAGAGGATTTATGCTACTGTATGAAACCCACCTCCTGATAGAGAGGTGATGGACACAAAGTGTAGTGATAAATATTTCTTAACATGCATGGCTCCTGGATGCATCTGTTTTGCTTTCCTGTCCTCACTTGTTAGAATATTTCTTTTTCTTTCTCTCAGTTATCATTTGAAGTGGAGAAAAGAGAAAGTAATAATAATGTCAACAAAGGAAGACAGTTTTGAACCTAATATGTTGTATTGGCAATCAAAACGGGCTCTTAGAACTTAATTCAACCAAGTGCCCTTGAAGAGTTTGGCCTTTATTGCCTTGATTAAATTAGGAGTCCTTGATGACCTCCTTGCCTCAAGAGAAAGCCTAGTTTACATGGGTTTGAATGACATGTTTGTGACATCAAAGGCTTTTAGACCACGTGGGTTTAAGTACCATTTTTGTGACAATTTTAGCACCCTTGACTCTGAAAAAGATATAAAACCAGGGGTTGGCTTTCCTTTTTCAGGGCTCTGACCCACAGCAGTAGTGGCATGCGTGACTCTGAGTCAGTCATTGTTATGTGCTCCCTGGCTGAACTCAGATGTTGGTAACTATGAATTGTATTTGGTCTGTCTGTTGATGTTTGTAATATGTTTGTATTTACTCTGAAGTTCAGGGTGCTGGCTTTTTCCCCTGAACTAAGTGAATGGTATTTGTATGCTGAATTAAAGTAAGACTGTCAACCCCTTAACGTTGCTTTTCTTGGTAAAGCAGATCAAAAGAACCTGGGCTTGCAGTGTTCTATGAGCTGGTTGTTGTTGGTTTTACACCCCCACGGCAGTTGCTAGCCGGATTGTTGAAACATATATGTGTATGTGAATGGCATCATATAGAAACCTATTTTGTGGCAATCTGCATTTATGGGAATACTCATTTTTAACATTTAAAATAAGAATTAAAAAATAAACAAAAATTAATGATAGTCCTATTTGCTCTACACAGGCTTTCTCTATATAAAGCCTAAACATTTTCTCAGTTATACTAAAATCAAACATGAATTGCCTGTTTTTTACAATTTTAATTTATTTTAGAAAATGACCACTCAGTAAATGTATTTGACATTTTCTACTGAATAATTTTTATCTTTTGGCAATGCAGAAGTATGTCAATGTCATATATATTGAGTAGACTCATCATATCCAGAAACACTTTCAGTCATTAAACAAATATTTTCCATATTATTAAGGACTTCCTGCACAGTTCATAAGATCTAAATGACATGTGTCTAAAAAGTTATAAAGAATTTTGCTATTTTGAAAAGATTTTCCTTCCTTTGGCTCCCTTTAAAAATACATGCCATTAACATACATTAAATTCTGCATCTGGTTCTATTGTTTCTTCTTGGAAAGTACATTTCCAAACATATTTCTAAGATAAGAGTGGAATAGAACCTTTTACTTTTTTAATTAGGAAGGAAATAGATAACATTTTCTTCCATAATTTAGTAGGTCTGTAGTCTAATGAGTGTGGGTACTCTTTCCAATGACACAGCTTGCAACCAATCCACCATTTCAGTTGCTGCCCCTTGTCTGTGCCTTCTTCTGAATCTTCCAAAGAGAATATGTCTAACATACTGGTTAATGGAATAGAAAGATGTTCCTCGTTCATTAATAGGCCTATGTGACCACATGTGATATATCCTGAGTCACACAGAGTCCATTGGGACAGGAACTTGTGTATGGAGGAGTTTGCTTGGGGGGCAACTTGCTTAGGGGAACCTCACTTGCAGGAAGGCTTCCAAACGTTTCGGTACTAAGCTAATTAGGCACTGAGCCACGAGGGTTGTGATGCTTCTGGCTCTGAGCCTATTAAATGAAAGTATATCTGTGTAGAGGGAGAAATGAACCCAGGGATGTAGAAATCCCAAACCAAAATTCCCAAGGCAAGGCCACCTGGAATGAATTCGCGGACCCAAGCATTCTTTAAGTCAAGGAGGCAAAGATTTATTACGCTTTAAGTAAATAAAGCAGGCAAGAGTTCTTAGGGAACCCGCAACCATACAGGGCTACAGGGAAAGTTTAAGTACAAGATTTAGGGATAAAACCTGTCAATCAGGTGTGTTGGGGTGGGATTAGGGAGTGGTTAGGACATGATTAGGGGTTGGTCAGTTCTTAAAGGAACATGCACTTTTTGTATCTACTATGCAGGTATCTTACCCAGAGTTCATGGGGAAATAGCCCAAAGCGGGGCTAGGAGGAGGAGTGGTTTGCCCTGTGAAACGTCACTAAGTCACCAGGAGTTCAGGGATAGCTGGGATACTGGTTAGGTTCCATCAAGTGCCTTGTTAGTCAAGATTAATGTGTGGAGTATACATTTGAACTATGTCTAGGATACATGTTAGACTCAGTATATGGTCAGTTATCAACACCTGGGAATCAAACTATAATTGGGCATAGCTGCTTACTAAGGAAGAAGCAGAGATAATTTGAGGGCACACTGCCTTTTAGCTAGAGAGGCTGCCTGGGAGAGAATATGTTTGAGAACTGGATGTGTTCTGAAATTGGAATTCTGCCACAGGCATAGGCACCCAGGCAGATGCTAAGGGGAAATGTGATGTTAGAATTAGGGTCCAAGCACAAGTGCCCCATCATATCTATATCTATCTATCTATCTATCTATCTATACATCATATATATTCTGAGGTGAGATTTTGCTTTGGGGTTTCATTCATGAAAAGGACCTTTGAATTCCCTGGACAGGATTCTGAGTAGCTGTTTGTTAAGAGCCCCCTGACTACTCAGATGTTGATGCTCTCCCCATATGGTGGTGTATGTAGGTGGTTGCATTACTTTGTTCAAACTGTTGGAGCCCTGTCTGTTGAATCTCTGTGCTAATTTCTCTGCTTATATTTTCTCCATGTTCAGGGTGCTGACCTTTTCCATAGACTAGTGAATGATTTTATATATGTGAGACTAAAGTAAGATTGTTGACCCCCTTAAAGTTGCTTTTCCTTTTAGAAAAACTGATGAAACATCCTGTGCTAGCAGGCCATCCTGGGTGTACCAGGATGCTTGCTGTTGCAGTAGCCTAACTCTGTATCTCTGTTATCGCATATATACACCACTGGAACACAGAAGCTCTCATTCAGTTTTTGCAGGTTCTTACTACCTATTTGGAAATCTCTTGTTCTATGCATATAGCTCCTTGATGATATCCTTTATGCTAATTCAAGCTAAGTCTTCATTGCTAATATGCCATAGCCGGTTCGTGGCTACAATATGCTTATTAGTTGCTCTTTGAGTTACAAATTACTCCATTTATGTGTGCACCGTGATACTTTGTGATCCATTTCCATACATCTTTGAAAGAGTATAGCTATTTTTTAATGGACGAGAATTTCAAGAAAAAGTTCGGAAAAATTAAAAATATCATGCTATTTTCTTTAAACTCCAATCAGCCCACTTTCCCTCTCATATTTAATTCTGGCTTCAGTCCATTGTCTATCAGAAGTGAGATATTATTTGTAAAGCATTTAACACAGTGCCTGGTACACAGTAGGAATCAGAAAAAATGCTAGTTATTACTATCATCATCATCATCATCATCATCACCATCATCATTAACCTATCTGTCCAGATGTTTATCATATTAAAAAAAACATTCTTTAAGGTGATAGTCAAAGTAAAATTGTATTTTCTTTTACTCATTTTCTGAAGTTCCAAACAATAAAATGATTTCATTTTCAAAGTCTCAATTGATCTTCCTGGCAATGGCATTATTATCTGATTATGAAGATATAAGGATTTATCAAAGGCTAGAGCCATCTGTCTCAATTCTATGTAATTTCATTGTGTATTCATCATTTGGACAGTCTTTCAGGATGACATAAGCTTTTGCTGACAAGTAATTCTAGATTTATTATCACTTCAGAATATGTGTAGATGGACACGAAGCCGTCAACTTCCATTAATCTAATCTTGATATAAAAATAATCACATTAGAGATAAGTGGCTGAATAGCCAACTATCACTGAAAAAAAGGAGAATCACTGGCAATTCCTTCAAGAAGCTTAAAACTATCAATTCATTGCTCACATTCAACTACAGATAGATATCATGCTATAATTCTTATTGAGTCACAGAATAAAAACATTCATACTAAATTGACACACATACACACTCAGACTTGGCATATTTAGATAGAGAATTATTACATGTGAAGTACTGAGTAGGGTGATTATGAGCTAACACATACATTTTGAAATTCGATTATTTAATTTACATAAGGTTTAAAATGTATGAAAGATAATCATTAAAATTCTATAGTATTGATTACAATATGACAATAATATAATAATAACACTTACTAGCTATATAACCCTGGGTATTTATCCCCTATCTGTCTGTTTCTTCATCTATAAAATGGAGATAATAACAGTATTTACCTCCTACAGTTGATGTGAGAATCAAATGAGATATTTGTAAAATGCTTTACAACCCTAAAGTATCATACGATACATTCTTTTTGTTACATTTTAGGGACAACACTTATAAGTAAGATGGAATTCAGAGGAAAAAGGACAGATATAAGAGATGTGTTAGTATTAATGACAAGATTTGGCAACTGATTGGATATGTGAGGTGATTGAGAGTGAAAACTCACGGATAACATCAAGGTTTTGAACTGGAACCATGGTTTTGCCCTTGATAGAAATGTGGAGTTTTCCAATAGTAGTGGCTATGGGAGAAAGATAATGTTATGAGAACTAAGATACAACCCATCTGTCCTCCCTGACAAAACACTGAAGTCATCTTTCCAAGTTAAGATTGAGTTAGTAATAACTAATCTTGGATCAGAGCATTTAGCCAAATAATTAACAAAATAATAGATTTATCAAGTGATGAGAGTGAAGGATAACAGACAGCTTGAGTGCTACACTGGTAAAAATGAAACATTAAAAAAAAAACAAATAAACAGAAAAAAAAGAGGAAGGCTTCCAGTGTGTTTGTTATATACTCTGTGCCAAGTTTATGGAAGGATGTAGATGAGCATCACAAAGGATAAGAGAATATGAATGAGCTGTGATCTATACAGATATACTAGAGCTATTAAGCAGGCTGAATGGCCTTTAAGAAATCTCAGAATTCTTTTAATGATGTAATCTTTTCCATGGAAATAAGAATCCAATATTTAAAAATTGGTGTTCCTGAATGGTAGCACTCTAAGTTTTGGTAAGGGATATTTTATCATATTTGATATTCATCACAGGCTTTGAAGGTAGGTGAGATCCTCTTGTCCCGTCTTTTCATTTTCCTAATAAGGAAACTGAGGTTCAGAGATATTTAATGAATTGCCCATGGTCATACGGTGAATCCATTCTAAAGGTAGTACCAGAATTACTGAAGGAACCCATCTTGTGTTCTTTCTACCTTATTATAAGAAGGAAAGAAACAAGCACTTATTAAGTACCTGTGATATGTCAGGCATTGTGCTAAGGACTTTACAAATATTATCTCATTTGATCCTCATAATAACCCTGGCAGGTAAATGCCATTTTTATCCTCATTTTATAGCTGAGGAAACTGAGATAAATAGATTTATGTGACTTACCCAGAGTTACCCATGAAGTATCTGTGGCCAGACTTGCTCAAATCTTCCTGATTTCAGGTCCAGTACTCTATACACTGCACCATCTAGCTATATAGTCATAGGATATTATGGTGAGAAAAAATACGATTATTTTGTCATGTCCTTGGATAATTCTGTTGAAAATTCACAATTACAGTATCTGTAGAAATGTGCTTCAAAATGAATGTTCAAAGTAAATTCTAACAATTTCCCTGTCACTTTGGAGTTATCAATATTGTCACTAGAAATTATGTTTTAATGCTACGTAATTACTTATTTCCATAGTTATTAAAACTACTTTTCATACTAATGAAATGATGAAAGCTAGAAGAATTTTTTACATAAATCCCATAATAAGAACTCTATTAACAAGAAAGACAGGATCCATTGTGTAAAAGGATCTTTCAAAAAGTTGCATTTATGTGCTTTTTCATTCTTCCTGAAGGCAACCGTACCTTGGTTTGTGGTAGCAATGAAAGAGGAGAGAAGGCAAAGGAAATCACTATAGAGAGATAGAGTCTTATTATGGGCCTCATTACATCAATGACTTGTGTATTCAGAGCCTCTACAGGCTTTAAAGAGGGAGAATAAGAGTAGAGCCAGGGACAGAATTAAAGTAGGAGTTTATCTTCTTTCACATGCATTTTACTAGGTTAGAGCTTTGCAAGTCCCTTTTTACACAATAATGGGTGCAATTTATTTTCTTTATCAGCACAGTAGGATGTATCATATTCAATTTTTATTGGTCAAACCAATAGACTCTTTCAGATATTGATTTAGGCCATGGAACCTGCGGCTACACTCACTTGCTAATGGATCAAATTGACCATTTATTGGGCAAAGGGCATATATGGGAACTGTGTCATTTCTGCAGCACAGTAACCTCTAGGTCCCAAAAATCCTAAGTACTGAGATGAACAGAAGCACAGATGTTGTCAGAGTTTTCACCAACTGGGAAAGACTTAAGATTCACCCCAGGCTTTTGATCCTCAGACGGAGCAATCAATGGCTATTTGTGACAGAAGATACCATCATCTACCCAGACTTGAAACCTAGATATGATTCTTGACTCTTCACTTTCACCCACATTTCCAATCTTTCACCAAATCCTATAGCGTCTACCTTTGTAACATTTTTTGTACACACCCCCTTATCTCCTCTGGTACTGCCATCATCCTTCTCCAGATGCTCTTTGGACCTTTGCAACAGCTTTTTGATTGGGTTTCCAGCCACCAATCTTTCCCCATCTAATCTCTCCATACTTCAGATGACAAAATGATCTTTCTAAAGTATGGGTCACACCTACCTACCCTCTTCACTCTATCCTTCTATGCAATAAACTCCAGTGGTTCTCTATTATCTATAGGATCAAATATAAAGTCTTCTGTTTGGTTATTAAGGCCTTTCATAACCTGGCCCATAATGACTTTTTTCAATTTTATTATACCTTTTCCCCTCTCACAAATTTGGCATTAGCTCTCTTTGCTGTTCTTTGCACATGGCAGTTCATCTTTTATTAACCATCACTCGTAAATGGAATGTTCTCTTCATCTCTATCTCCTGGCTCTTTTGACTGCTTCCAGTCTAAGGCTAAATTCTTGGAAGCATAGAAAATGTAATAAAAGATGTTACTACAAGAAAAGGAAATTTCTTCTATATAGAAAAGCTTATATATGTATATATGTATGTATGTGCATATCAATATCAACATATATGCACACAGATAGCTATGTGAACAAATATGTGTGTATTTTTGATATACACATATACGAATGCATATATATGCTTATACAACACACACATATCTATATATATGTATATATATCTATATCTATATATATATATGTATGTATATCTACCTGTCTTATACTAGGAAACATCCAAGTATATACATTCAAGGAAATTTTACTGCCTCTTTTTTATTTGTATGTAACCACCCAGGAAAACTATATAGTTATACTGACTTGCTTCCAACTTGCAAAGGCCATCCTTTTCATATGGAGCAGTTTAGTGGCGAAAGGGATAGGAGGGGGGGGAAAGTATTTTCACCTGAAGGAAATGTTATATAAATTGTAAAGGTATATCAGATATTGCCACCATTAGATATAAATATTTTGATGCCTAAAAATAGGAGAAATATTTAATAAAAACTGCTAAGAAATATGTTTGAAAAATTTAATTTTCAAATGAGATTTGTATTTTTTTGGACAAAAAAATGACCTGTGATATAAACACTCAAATCACCTTGTGAATAATATAGAATGATAAACAATAAGTTGCAGATAGCAAACAATTAATAAATGTTTGTTGACTTGACTTATATATAAAAAGTTTGATAGTTTAGTTTCAGAGTTACACAAAACAGGTTGACCAGGTTCAAGACCCTGTGTCTCTTTCTGCGTATTTAGTCCATCAGTTTACTGTCAGAAGGCGAGTAAGGGCAAGCAAATTGGGACTTTTGCTGTTTTCTCTTTTGGAGTTCTAGTTCTTCTCAGCACTAAGGCAATCAAGTGCCTTTGATTGATTCTTGCCTTTCATTGAATCAAGAGTCTTTGATGACCTGTTTAAGTCACAAGAAAGCCCAAGTCACATGAGTTTGAGTCACATGAGCCTGGGTCACAAGGGTTGTGCTGCCCTCTGACTCTGAAGAAGTGTGTGCATACTCTGAGGTTGACATTTTGATTTGGGGCTCACTCATTGGAAGAGTGTTTATGTGATGTATCCAGATGAGACACTGGGTAGCCTTTAAGAAGCCCCCCGGCTTTGAAAATGCAGATGTTAGTGATTCTCTCTCATGTAACTATGTATCTACTGCTTTTGGTCAGACAGAAGCCCTGTCTGTTGACTTGTATTTTGTCTGTAATTTCTGTTTCTATTTGCTCTGAAGTTCAGGGTACTGACTTTTTCCCCAAAACTAAGTGAATGATATATGTATGTTTAATTAAAGTAAGATTGTTAACCTCTTAAAATTGCTTTCCTTTAGAAAAGCAGATCAAAGAACCTATGCTAGTAGCCCTCCTGTGTGCTGGTGTTATTGGCCTTGCACATCCACAGCAGCTGCAAGCAGCATTATTGTACAGTAGCATTCTTCATTGTCTGTCCCATGGAACCATGTCAATGCTCCTTAAGATGAGAAAATTAAGGACTAGAGAGTGCAAATGGCTATAACAATCTGAGCACAGATCTTCCGATTTCAAGTTCATTGTTCTTTCCTACACAGTGCTAAGGCTAATCCTTTAGTTGTGATCTCCCTAAAATCTGAACAAAGACATGTATAAAAGAGTCTATTGCTGGCTTCTAATTTCATGAAATTCACCATCACTATCTCTCTGGCTTAAGTATTTGTGATTGGAAGGTCTTTAACTGATTCTTACTTTGACCTCTGAGATATCCTACCCAAGGGAATGCTCATTAACTTTTTTTATAATTTCTTCATGATGGTATTATAGGCAATGATTGTGAGAGTTTTGTTAAGTACCTCCACCTGAAGAATATGGGTAGGCCCATTGATATAGTTTAAATACATATATATAATATACATATATATATATATATACATACATATATAAATGTATACACATTTATAACATAGTATAATAAAAATATTTGCATATAAACTACAACTGTATTATGTACCAATTGCTAGTGTATTTAAATACATAATAAAGTTATCATGTAAATATTTTTTTCTTTTTTCCCTATTCTTTCTTCCCTCTCCCACCTTAGAGATGACTACCATTAGACACAAATAGGTAGATATATATATATATAGACAGATAGATAGAAGTGTTTGTATGTATGTTTGTATGTTTTGTATGTATGCGTGTATACATACAATCATCCAGATAGCATCATTTTTTATATGTCCTTTGTAGTTAATTTGGGTATTTATGAGTCATTTAACTTATTTGCTCAAAGGCATTCTTAAAACAATATTGCTGTTACTGTATACATCATTCTACTCATGTTACTTTTCATTATGGTTGGATGATTTCACAATTCCACCAACAATGAATTAGTGTCCCAATTTTCCCATATCCCCATGAGTATTTGTTGCTTTCCCATTCAATCATTTTAGCCAATCTGGTTGGTATAAAATGATATCTCAAGGTTGCTTTAATTTGTATTTCTTAAATCAATAATGATTTAGAGCATTTTTCATATGACTATAAATTATTTTGATGTCATTGAAAAATTGCCTATTCATATCCTTTGACCATTTATCAACTCAGAAAAGACTCATATTCTTACAGATTTGACAAAGTTCTTGTATATTTGAGATCTGCAACCTTTATCTGAGAAACTATCTATAAAATTTTCCCACAATTTTCTGCTTTCCTTCTGATCTTGGCTACATTTTTTTTCATTCTTTTTTTAAATTGAATTTTATTTTACCAGAACACATGCAAAACAAAGAAAAGAAACAAAAACCTATCATAAACTTAAATATTGAAACTTAAATATAAAATAAAAAAAGAACAAAAGCATGTCATGGGCGTACCAGAACAAAGGAGAGGATTCAAAATATTTAACAATAAATTTTCATTTCAAGAAAGTCTGTATGATAAATAATACACCTTGTGTTGAGAATTGTCCCATCTTTTCTTTGCTTCCTTGTGTTTTGTTTTGTTCTCTTCTGTGTACTTTTTAACTTTGTTCTTTTTTTCCTCCGCCCACCCCCAGAAGGCTACAATATAATTTAGATATTTCTTGATATATACATGCCCATACAGATATATACATACACTTATACATATATACATGTGTATATAGACATACACTTTCCCAAACATAATCTACTCCTGATCTTTGTTTTTTTATGTTTGTACATATCTTTTGTTTCCTATCCTCCCTGCCTCCTCTACTTTACTTTTACCCACTACATCACCTTACTATTATTTGCCTACCCCACCTCCAGCAACCACCCTGCCCTCCTATTACTTGCCTTCCCCCTCTAAAGATCTCTTCCCTAAACCCCCATTCCCATTAATCTAAACTGACTTTACCTATTCCCTCTTTCTCCCCTCTAGAATTCCCTCCCTTGTCCTCTCCCCCCTCACTAAACCCCTACCACTTTATTTCTTCTAAATTTAGAAGAATTTTACACTCTTCTAAATATACATGTAATGTTCCCTCTTAAACCCATTCCTGATGAAAGTAGGTCACCAGAACTACCAGCCCTCCTCCCCCATCTTAATCCTCTGTATCCTTTCTTCTTTTTGTACCTCTCTTGTATAAAATAGTTGCTCTTTTTAGCTGTTTCTAAATGGTTTTACTTTTTAAATTCACATCATCGTCAGGTTTATCCCCCTCTTTCTTATAAGCTTAACAATTATTAATAAGAATGTTAGACATACATTTTACATTCTATGTTATGTAAAAGGTAAGCAGTCTATTCTTGTAAATCCCTGTTTCAACAATCTGGCTAGCAGCTTGTAATAGCAATTAAGGTGGGGTTGTTGACCTTTAAGGATTCTGACCATTGTTTTAATGGAGCAGATAAAGTGGCATGTTTTTGTATTTCTCAGCACTGAGACAATTGGGAGCCACTGATTTGCATCTGATGTGATATTGGGGGTAGGGAACTCTTCCACGCCCAGCCTGGGTGAGGTTGGGGCCCTTTGGGACCCTGAACAGGATATATAAGCGCAGAGGTTAGCGTTCTCGCTTGGAGGTCTGCACCACAGCAGGAGTGGCTCGAGTGACTCTGGGCCAACTGTTGTGAGCTCCCAGGCTGAACACCCAGATGTTGATAACTATGAATTGTATTTGGTATGTAACTCAGGGTGCTGGTTTTTTCCCCTGAACTAAGTAAATGATATTTTTATGCTGGATTAAAGCAAGATTGTTAACCCCTTAATGTTGCTTTTCTTAGTAAAGCAGATCAAAAGGACCTGAGCTTGCAGTGTTCTGTGAGCTGGTTGTTGTTGGTTTTTCACACCCACAGCAGCTGCTAGCCAGATTGTTGATACACACTGCTTCTGCACTCACCGTGCGTATGTTGGTTCCTCCTAGCCCCTACTGCTCTTTACAACACAGCTGGGTCTGGCGTTCTTTGTCAGGAGAGCAATCTTCCCAGCAATCTTCCTGGGCTCAAAGGCACGACTCCCCTCACTATCCTGGGGTAAAAAGTTCAAGTGGCTGGGGCCGAGGCAGTCTCTCAAACCAACTAACTCCAGGGCTTGCCGCTTGTTGTTAAAACGGAACCCAGCTGGGAGGTGTTTACTCATCACTAGGACCAAACCCAGTCCTGGGGTTCTTCTTCAGGCTGTCCCTGGAAGATCATGGTTGTGTCCCTATTCTTCTTTGTCTCCACCCCACTTTGTTCCCCCTAAGGTGCTATTTTAACTCTTTTGTGCAGGAAAATCTTGCTTGGAATTTTCTCACCTACTCTGCCATCTTCCCAGAATCCTCTCGATCTTGGCTACATTACTTTTATTTGTATAAAAACTTTTTAGGTGGTGCAGTGAGTAGAGCACTGGCCCTGGAGTCAGGAGGACCTGAGTTCAAATACGTCCTCAGACACTTGACACAATTACTAGCTGGGTGAACTTGAGCAAGTCATATAACCCCAATTTCCCTACCTTCCCCTTTCCAAAAAAAAAAAAAAAACCTTTTTAAATTTAATGTTTCTACACTTAACTTTGTTTTCTATCTTTTGTTTATTAATAAATTGTTCACCTATGCATAAGTCTGATGGGTGATATGTTCCATGTTCTTCTAATTTTCTTGTAATATCTCTATATCTAGGTCATGCATTTACTTTTACCTTATCTTGGTAAACAGTGAAAGGTACTGGTCTATGCCTGGTTTCTGTCCTACTGCTTTCCAGTTTTCCACATACTGTGTTTCCCCATGAATAAGACACAGCTTAATTTTGGGGCCCAAAATTTGAAAAAAAATATATCACATAATCTTACTGAACTCAAGTTTTATTCATCTGTTCATAGCTTTCAGGCATCTTTTGGGCAAGTCTGGTGCATGTACGCATGCTTAGTCCATTCCATTTCATGAACCTGAAGCACCAATTGTGTCCTTCTTTGAAATCAGTAACTTCTTTTTCATCAGCAATTCTTCTTGCCTCATGCTGAACCATCTTTGTGGACACAGTAATTCCAATTGCCTTTGCTCTTCAATCCATATCTTCAATTCCCTCTCTAAATCAGGCCATTTTGCTGACTTGCTTCTCATGGGTTTCTTCTTCCGGTAGCCAGTCTCGGATTGTTTTCTCAATTGGAGAAGGACCAAACTTATGTTCAGCAGCATGATTTCCATTCACTTTTGCAAACTGGATCACTTTTAACTTGAATTCAGCACTGTATAAAAATCTTTTCTGAGCCATTTCTGGGCAGAAGGTGACAAAACATAACCTAATATACCGGTAACAAATGCAAAACAATGAGTGCAAAGACAACAAGGTCAAAAAAGCAGGAAATGCAAGAAAAAAAAATCTGCAACCACTGTATAAAATGCACCCAGTTTTTAGACACCAAATTATTTGGAAAATGGGTGTTTTTTATACATGGGGAAATATGGTAGTTTTCTTTTTCAAACGATGAATTACTATTCTCAAATCTTAAGTATTTATACTTGTCAAATATAAGGTTATTATATTTATTTGCTGCTATAAATTTTATGTCTGCTCTTTTCCACTGATATACCTTTCTATTTCTTAGACAGTAGCAAATAATTTTGATAATTACTTCCTTATAATATAGTTTAAGATCTGATATTGCTAACCCCCCTTCATTTACATTTTTCACTAACTTCTTTGATTTTCATGACTTTTTGTTCTTCCAAATAAATCTTGTTATTATTTTTTCTAATTTAGTAAAAATATTTTTGTGGTAGTTTAATTGGGATAGCATTGAATTATATAAATTACTTTAGGTAAAATTGTTATTAGTATGTTAATAAGAAGACAAAGACACCTCTCATTAAGACTTGGAGAATGATGATAGAGAATAAGGGGACTGGCCTATGATTTCTCAAGTACAGAAAACTCCCACTTGAGGAAATTCACTCTAACAATACAGTTTGGCATCTTTTTGGCACTTTATATTCATAAAGAGTCATGCAGAGCAGTGGGAGGTTAAGTGACTTGCCCAGGATCACAAAACCTGTGTGGACAGTGCGATGATTAAAACTTAGGATAGATCTTCCTTGTATTGAGGCTGGTTGTCTCTCACCGCAGTGTTCTTCTTTTCAAAGTCTGGGCTTTAGTCAGAGAAGGCACTCCTCTGTACTTATTCCGATCTATAAGAGAAAGTCAATGAAATTCTCTCAGTCTTTCAACTTTTTTCCTCCCCACCTTGTAAGTGGCACTTACTGTATCCCTCCAGTTGAGTTGAATTACTGGGAAAGCAAAGGCTGTGCCATGTTTATACTTGTATATATGTCTTGCACCTAATACAATGCTTTGGGTATAGTAGATGTCTGAGTAAATGTATGTTCAACTGAATTGAACTGTTTGTCAACAATTTTACTAGGATAATAACTCAGGAGCAGGTAAACCCACTGATTTCAGTATGGCTTAAAACAAGAATTCCATTTCAAATTCTCTTTTGTGAAAGCAAGCAAATAAAATTACAATATTAACAAAAAGTATTTGGTTTAAGATCACATTTCTTCAGACGTGAAAGTTCAATAAAACCTTTTATACCATAAAATAAAATATAACCCTAAATATAAAAATATATACTATATACCCATGCGTAAATATTGTTATAAAGATACTGGGTGTCATGATTTCATTCTTCATATTTGCATGATATTTTTACTGGACTCTAAATTCTACAGTCCCCTATGCTTTAAAAAAATAAAAAAATTGCTTTGTGTCTGTGTGAATAGCATTTCATCTCCTCATTCTCCTGCTGAAGTACAACAAAAAGTAATGAACAACAAATGAAAAGCAATGTGGTGTAATCCAAGAATCAGCTTTGGGGTAAAAAAGATAGGTTTTAATGTACTTGTGTGACTTTTAGCAAATTACTTAACACTTCAATGCACTAGGCAACTCTGTGTCACTATTAATCTCAGAACAGTTGCTACACTGGTACAGAGAATTGACTTACCCTAATGGAGAGAATTACAGGTCTGAACCAAAAGAAAGGGGGAAAAAAACCCACTAAAGACAAAGAGGATAGAGGAAATGAGAGAAACACAAGAATATTTTTAATGTACATATCTCAATAAGTCACTGATAATCAGATGCCATGGAAGAATCCTCTGGGATGAATAATTTATCATTTTTTTTGTCGTTATTCTTCAGTCATTTTGGTTATATCTGACTCTGTGACTCCATTTGGGGTTTTCTTGGCATCTGACTTAATGCTCTAGGTCATCCCTCAGCCAACTGATGACTGCTATTTAGCTATCTTGGAGAGAGACTGATCCTTCAATGAAAAGTTCATTTCTTGAGGTCTTTGAACACTGGATTAGCATAATACTTAACACATTATGACAGGATTAAAAAAAACACTCTTATAGCAATCACACACCTTCTATTAACTTACATTTTGATACAACATAGTGATCAGATTCCTTTCCTAATCAAGCAACAGTTCAACTAGATAACACATTTCCTCATAAGAAATGTCATCATTATAAAATAATCATACATATTGATTAAAACATTTATGATGTCAGGCTCTGCATGGCATTCACCCATTCACCTTCAACTTCATTCTTTAATTAATTACCTTCATTCATAATTGAGTGCCTTCATTAATATTTGTATACCTATCTCATCCCAATTTTGTCTCTTGCTCAAAATTACTTTTTTGTTTATGTCTCTTCTCAAATATATTGAGGAATTACCATTCTCTTCTCACTTATTCCTGAGCTTGGTTTAATTTGGAATTGTTTTCCTTAGTGTGCCTTTGGTCTTTTTTGCTATTTAAATCCTAAAAAAAGAAATTTGCATTGGGAAAAATTACAGAAAAAGAAGCAATCAAATCTTAATTTTATCTGCAAAATACTGAAAAAGTTTATTGACATAAATACCTAGAGCACTGATTTTGTTAATAATCATAAGACCATACTGATGAGAATAATTATGTTATTAATATTACACATGATTAATTAGCCTTCAAATGTGTGTTGATAAATAAGTAATACAGAACCATAAGCACAAACCCAAAAATACTTTAGAAATGTACCACATCAAACATAGATCATAGTATAGATGTGAACTGGTTCACTTCTTAAAGTCATTCAACATACCAACCCAATGTACTTATTCCAGAATTGACAAACTTTTTTACCTGACATTTGAAGTCACCTACCATACTATCTTATCTCCTAATATTTTTCCGAACGAAGCCTTTGTTATGGAGTAGCAATTTTCTTAGTTGTTTTCTGAGTATGTTCACTTCTATCTTCCCATCTTGGTTCATAAAAGTAGTGATATTTTTAGACTCAACACATTCTTCAGGAACTTTTTTTTCTTCTTTTTTTTTAACTATTTTTGCTATACACATTCTTCAGTGACAGTCTACACACAATAATTACCTAACATACTAACTATTACTCCAGAAATGCAGCATGACAATATAAATAGTATGCTTGACTGAGCACCTGGAATAGCTGAGACCAATTTTCCCTCATACTAGCAGTGTGATCTTGAGCAAGTCCCTTATCATCCCTTTGTCGTTTTTACCCCATTTATAAAATGGGATAAAATAAAATAAAATAAGATCACCTATTATAAAATAAGATCACCTAAATTACCTGCTTACTCTGAGGATCAAATGAGATAACTTAGGGGAAGTTCATTTCAAATGTTAAAATACTATTTAAATATAAGTTATTTTTAAAAATAAAGCTAACTGTAGGGTGGAGACTATGTATTGGTTGATCTGATTGCAAGTTCCTTGAATGCAAGGAAGAGGTTATCTAAATTTTGTATTTCCTTGAGTTTTCAGCAGTTATTACTCAGAATGTCATAGAGCTGTTTTGTCAAAGAGGGACTAGAGTGACCAGGGGTGGGGAATCTGTGACCTTGAGGCCACTTGTGGCCCTCTAGGTCCTCAAGGGTTGCCCTTTGACTGAATCCAAACTTTACAGAACAGGGGATTTGTGTGAAGTTTGGATTCAAAGAGCTGCACCAGAGGACCTAGAGAGCCACATGTGGCTGCAAGGTTGCAGGTTCCCCACCCTTGAATTAGACTCTTATGTGATTGTCTCAGGAAGATTAAACTAGAAATAATGGATTGATATTTTATAAAGAGATAAATTTTTGATTTGTCATAAGGAAAACCTTCCTAATAGTTAGAGCTATCAAAAATTGGAATGGTATGACCCAGGAGATCTCTAGTTCTTCCTTAACTGGAGGATTTCCAACACAGGCTGATGCTTGCTGAGGATATTGTAGGGGGATTTCTGTTCAACCATAGGTTGGACTAGATGTTCTTTGAGGTTCATTCTTTTTTTTTTTTTTTTTGCTTTTTGGCAGGGCAATTGGGGTTAAATGACTTGCCCAAGGTCACACAGCTAGTACAAGTGTCTGAGGCTGGATTTGAACTCAGGTCCTCCTGACTCCAGGGCCGGTACTCTACTCACTCCGCCATCTAGCTGCCCCCATTTGAGGTCCATTCTAATTGTGATTCTGTGAGATGCTGAATTTCGATATATCTAGGCCACTTAGTTCAAACATTTTATATACCTCTAAAGGAAAAAAAAAGTTAAACTCTATAAAAAAATGTTGAAGCCACATACACAATGAATACAATACAAATAAAATCATTTTTTTTTCTTAGCTCTTGACTGCAGAAGATTCACATATGCTAACTAGACATCTCTTGGGTCATTCATTCTATGCCCTTGATAAAAGATGTTGGTGATTTTAGATTTTTATGATATCACATTTTTTTTATTTTTCCTTTTTTATTTTGAACTTAATAATCATCATTAAATGCAAATGTTTCACTACACATACATGAAAAAGAAAGATGATTGTGTAAGAAATTGTGAACTATTACGGCCTTTGAAAAGAGATTTCTAAAAAAACCCAAAAACCTTATTATAATTTATTTTGACAATAGGATCTGTATTATGGAAATGAAGTGGTACCAGATCCTTAAGTTTCACAGTTAAAATGATAATAAAATAGTAGTGTTTCTGACAGTATTTTTGGTTCTCATTCATTCAAAAAAACACTGTTCTTTAAAATTAATTCTCATAAATTCAAATATAAAATATCCAAGGTTAATAGAAATTAATATAAAGTTAGCTATTTAACATAGTTTGGGGAAATGTGACTTGAAATGTGACTTCCCCTTGACAAAGGGGAGACGTGACAAGAGGGAAAGAGTGAGAAAATGTATATTATAATTAAAATGTCTTATTTTCACTTGAGTCGCTCTAAATATGTCCATATGTTCCTTTTATGTCTCAAAGTCAGCAGCAAGACATTTCCCTGATGCCATGGAACTCTTTGAAAACAAAGGACAAACGCGACCTGTGAGGAGACTGACCTGCCTGAAATGGGATGTAGCTAGTTGGGTAAATCAGCTCATCCTCTCCCTCTCCTTCTTCTCTCCAAAGGAAGGTAAATTTCTTCTTTCCTTCCTTCCTTCCTTCCTTCCTTCCTTCCTTCCTTCCTTCCTTCCTTCCTTCCTTCCTTCCTTCCTTCCTCCCTTCCTCCCTTCCTCCCTTCCTTTCTTCCTTCCTTCCTTCCTTCCTTCCTTCCTTCCTTCCTTCCTTCCTTCTTTCCTTCCTTCCTTCTTTCACAAAACCTTAAACCCAGTTCACTCTGAAGCTCATAGATTGAACCACAATAGGTCCCTATCCAAGCTCCACTTAAGGGCTATATTTTGGGCCCTCCTGACTTAGAGTGAATGTCAATGGTAACTGTTTCTCTTTGTAACAGCAACCCTGAGGGTCTTCCCCTCCCAGCTCAAGTTTTTTTCTTTTTTTCTAATTAAAGGGGCCATCCCTTTACTCACTTCTTAAAGAGGGCTATTCACTGAATGGTCATTACCTCCCTCTAAGTGAGTACATGAAAAGGCCTTGGCCTAAAAGGGCCAGGGTCTCCCATTGCATCCTGGGTCATCTCCAGTCATCCTGATGAATAGATATCTGGTCATTGGATCCCAATGGCTCTGGAGGAGAAAGTAAGGCTGGTGACCTCGCACAGCCCTCCCTTACTCAAATCAGTCAACTGCAAGTCATGTCATCATTTATTTCCCTGATGCCATGGTCCTCTTCAAAAACCAAGGACTAACATAACATAAGCATGTTAAAAAAGCAAAATTCTTCTGATAGAGTTTCTGTTCTTTCTGTCACTATAGTTTTCAAAAAAAATAACCCCAATACAGAGAATATTTTAATCTATATCCATTATTATAAAAGTGAATTGAAACAAAAAAGTTTAAACACAAATTAAGACCATTCTTAAGTAACAATGAGTAAGTCTAAATTGTACCTTTAATTGGCAGTAAAATTCACAAGGAAGATTTGTGGGTCTTAATTCATATTCAACTGAATTAACTTCAGTGACTTCAGTACAAAGAGAACGTGATTTGAACAGATGTGATCTTCCTAGGATTCCACTCTTTTGAGAACATCATGTTGTGCTATCAAAGGCATGAAAGTCAAGTAGGAGAATAAAATGTGACTCTTCATGAGGTCCCTCTAGGATGCTCAGATTGAAATCAGCGTCTTAGATATATAGGCACTTTTAAATTTTGTTTAAATCTTAAGAGTCATGATTAAAGAAAATGATTCATAAATATATGAGACTAAGTAGAAAACAATGGAATATTTTTCAGATTAATGACCAATGTGTCATTTAATTTATTACTATGGAAAAGGAGGACAAAACTGTATTGCTATAAGAAAGTAAAAAAAAAAGAAATATTTCAATTGCTGGTGATTGAAGGAACAAAGTTTTCTGACACATCCTTTTAAAGAAACTTTCTCAGGACTATCTACCCAAGTCTACTTAGCAGCCTGTCTCATTTCTCCATAAGAAGAGAGGCTCTCTGAGGAATGAAATTCAAACCGGGTTTCAGGTGGCAAGCTGTGGTGTGTGATGTTGAGGGCTCCATTTGTAACCATAGAACTTGGCTTTAATCTCTTTCTCTGTGGCCAAGTCACCTTTCCTTTCTCACCCTATTTTCTCATCAATAAAATGGGTTAGAATAGCTAAACCTGTAAAGTCTCTTACAACTCTGAATCTATTATTCTGTGTTTAATGCAGGCCCCTTGTCTGCTTCTTAGTTCGAGGAGATAAACTCTTTATCTGAATTATTTCATAGACACACAACACACAGGTAACACTTTTTCCTAGATGTTGTAATTTTCATGACATTATACCATGTGCTGAGGGATAAATAAAAGAAGCATATTTTCTATTTGGCCCACTGCACACCCTACCTTTTATCTTGCAACTATTGGATTCACCTCCACGACCACTACTACCAACCCTCCCCCACACAGGATACCTAGCTCAAGACTCAAAGGCATTGTCTGATTGGCTCTGCATCACAATGGAAAGTATCTAACCCTCCTCCCCTTTAGGATTGCTCTTCTCCCATTAAGGACACAAGCCCCTTGAGGGAAGAGATTGTTGCTCTTACTTATATTTGTAACTTCAGCACTTAGTATCATGCCTTTTGCATAATAACGACCTATCTCTCTATCTATGAGACCTCATTCCTGACTTCAAGACATTTATTATCATTGAATGTATATGTGTGTGTGTATATATATATATATATATATATATATATATAATATATATATGTGTGTGTGTGTGTGTGTGTGTGTGTGTGTATACATATATATAATATTAATTTGGTAAATTGAGAAACAGTATAAGATAGTATTGATTAAGTTTCAGCTTCGTGGAAAACAACATATGCTATTAGAATTCAACAGGCATGTCCCAGATGGCTAAAAGAGTTGGGTGAAACATGGAGGAGATAACAATTGATCTAGGCTTTGAACATAGAGAGTAGGGAAGACCTTCCAAACAGAGGGTCAGTTAAATTGAATAACTACTTCTTGCACGTATAGTATGGCCATAATAAAATGGTCATAATAGAATTTTCAGAATGAAAAGATAGGAAGACAGGAGATAGAGGGAGAAAAAAACAAGCCTATGGTCTGAATGATCCTTATGTTTTCCTTTCCAATTGAGCAAACTTAGGAGAGTAGTAACAGGATAAAAGTATGGAACAGCTCTTATCTGGCAGCAAGTCTCATTTCTTTACTTATCACATTCCTTCTGTCTGGAAAGCTCTCCTCTTTAATCAATACCTATTGAATACTTCATTGGTCAGCTTAAATACCACCTTATCCATCATGTAAGCCTTAATTTACAAAATCTTCTAGTTTTCTTTCTATCTACTAGGAAAAAATGGGATCTCAGTTTACCTAAGGAATAAAAAAGCCTGTGAGTTACTTGTCATGGATTGTCAACTTGTGCTAGGTTAACCTAGGCCATTAACCTATGATTATTCCCTTCCAATGATTCCCAATGCTTCAAAGCCCATGCATACCAATGGGTCCCCATAATTAAAAAAAGAATGGCAGCATCCAAAGATCAGGGATTATGTCTCTCTCCTATAGCACCAAGCACAATTCTCTCCATAGAAAAGATACTTAACACATGTTTATTATTCACTTATATTTCATGCAATGCATGGTTCATGATAAGATTCTCAAAAAAATGTTGAATGGCTGACTGAAAGGTTTTAGGCTGATACATCTGAGGAAAGAGATAGCAATGGCATGGTAGACAGGATGTTGGATGTGGAGTCAGGAATAGGCTAGGTTCAAATCTCATCTCTGATGCTTAATAGATGTGGAACTATGAAAAAGTCTGGAGTCCTTTTGGATCCTCAGATATAAACAACTGTTGCTGTTCATCCTTTGTTTTCAAAGAGGATCAAGGATTCCACATGTGGTGTCTTGACTTGTGTGTGAATTGAAGTGAGTCAGAGTTACACAAATTTGTCAACCTCACTCTCTTCTTGAGTCACTGAAGTCCAGTAGCAAGACAAAAGTCAAGATGACTGGTGATGGCACAGGATGCAGTGGATGACCTTGGTATCTTTGATGCCTAACCAAGGTCGAAGCTCTCCATAATGCCTGCTTCAGCTGCCTTCATGGTCTTCGAAACAACTTGTTCTTGTCTGTCCCTGTTGCTGGAGAAACTCTTCACATGCTTAAGATAGATATCCCCCTAACTCACAACAAGTTTAAGGCCTGTTGGTTACTCTCAACTTGCTTATAGATATATTGTGATCTATATTAACATGAGGATTTTCTAAACAGATAATTCCTGCAACCATGAGATAACAAGCCCTTGACATGTAATCAGAAAAGTAAACAGGATAGATTGGTGGCAGACAGATTAGGTTCAGGGAAGTACATTAGGAAGCTATTGCAATAATTTAGGAATGGGATCATAAAAGTAAAGTCTAATGTGGCAGCAATAAGGAGGGAAAGGGAGCAAGAGATGTAGGAGATACTTCAAAGAAAGAATCAATAGCACTTAATGGCTGAACTTGACGAATGTGAATTAAAAGCAAAATATAAAATAAATATACATTTAAGGGAAACAAAAATTTAATCATGTAAGAAAAAATGTATTAAAGACAACTCAGATTTTAGGTAGTAGGGAGGCAATATAATTTAATAAAGGGATTACTAGATGAAGAGTCAAGAAATGTGTTTTATAATATTTAATCAATGACTGTAGGTTCTACAAAAAGTCACTATTTCTCTTCACTTTGCTATCAAATGAAGAGGTTGGACAAGATAATTTTTAAAGCTCCTTCCAATTCAAATAGTCTGTCTCCATCTACAAAATTATATTTAGGAGAAAATATAGTTTGTAAAATTTAATGGACAACTAGTTGACATAAGGCTGCATTAATGCTAAAATATTTCATAGTTTTCTCTTGGCTGAATTATGTTCTTGAAAGAGAAAGTTGTCAAACACTCATACAACTGGTTTGATTTTGTCCTTTCTTCCATTTTCTTAAGGCATTTCTCTTGATACAGACATAATCACTTGCTTCTTTCAGCAATGGTATACGGCACTGGGGCAAAATTAAAACATTTACTGTCCAACTGTAGATTCTTAGCATGGTTACATTTATTTGGTTGGATAGGATCTACAATTTTATAATTTCAAAAAGTTATACAAATGCTTAATTTAAGAGGTCTTGTTTAATTCATATTTTCTTTGAAATAAAAAGTAAAGTGTATACACAGTGAACTTAGAAAATCTAAAATAAATTTTGTAATTTTTACCATAGGTTACCTTTCTTTTTCTCCTCCCATCTCCTTTCCTTACTCCTCTACCTTTTTGTAATTCACCTGAACAAATACTTCTTGTGACAAATCACAAGATTTCTTCTTCTAGGATTGAATAATTGAAAGGAAATGGCAGTATTGCATTAACCTAGTAGTTTGAACAATCTGAGAATTCAAGAATCTCAGAGCTGAAGGTAAGAGTTGTACTATTATCTAGACCACATAGTTTCATTTTTGACATCAATATAGAATGAGAGACTGTCAAATGTTGTGCTTGAACTTGTTTATGCTATAGTCACAGAATAAACTCCAATCTAATCCCAAATGTATGACTTGGTTGCCTATTATTAGATTTACTTGCTTTTTAGTTCTTTAATAAAAACTGATGTCTTAGATGGCCTAAAATTTTTCAAAAATGCATATGTACATATACATATGACATGATATATGTATGTAGATGTGTGTGTATATGTATGATGGTATGGCAACCTCATAGACTAGGTAGCACAGATTTTGCTATACTTATGTTATAGATGATTAAGTTGAGCCTTGGAAAGATTCAATGACTTCCCTAAAATCAAATGGAAAATATCTGAAGAAGAATTTGAATCTATCTGTTCATGATTCCACATCTAGTAATCCATCCATAGTTATTGGCTCTCTCATTTATAAGAGTTATTTCAGGGGGTAGTCATGATTTCCCCTTAAATAGACTTTTTCCCTAAACAATGCTTTATTTTATTTTTAATCAATTTACTTTTAACATTCTATTTTTATAATTTTTACTTCTAGATTTTCTCCCTCCTTCTTACCCTTTTCCCATTAACTGAGGAGACAATATATCAATCAAAAATGTGAAATTATGCAAAACATATTTTCATATTAGCCATATCACAAAAAACATAGAAAAATGAGAAAATTATGCTTCAATTTGCACTCAGAGTTTACCAGTTCTTTCTCTGGAAGTAGATAGCAATTTTCATCATGAGTTTTTGATCATTGTATTGATCAGAGTAGCCAAGTGTTTCACAGTTGTTCATCATTACAACATTGCTGTTATTGTGCACAATGATTTCTCAGTTCTTTTCACTTCACTTTGCATTAGTTCATATAGATTTTGCCATCTCTTTTTCTTCTGAAACCGCCCACCTCATCATTTCTTATAATATAATACTATTCCATCAAAATCATATGCTACAATTTGTTCATTCAGTCTTCAATTACTTAACCCCTTCAAATTCCAATTCTTTGCTATCAAATTTTTGCACATATAGGTACTTTTCCTTTTTCTTTGATCTCTTTGGAATACCAACCTAGTAGTGGTATTACTAGGTCCAAATACATGCACAGTTTAATATTTCTTTGGGCATAGTTTCAGATTATTCTCCAGAATGGTTGGACCAGTTTGCTATTTCACCAACAGTTCATTAACGTAAGGTCATCTCCTCTAGCATTTGTCATTTCTGATAAGTATGGGTGGTATTTCACAATTGTTTTAATTTGCCTTTCATTAATCAATAGCAAGTTATAGACTTTTATTATATGATAATAGATAACTTTAATTTTGTCCTATTCATGTCTTTTGACCATTTATCAATTAAGGAATGACCTATTTTTTTATATAAATTCGACTTATTTTTTTATGTGAGGCCTTTATCAGAGAAAATTGCTGTAATTTTTAAATATTACTTCTGTTTATGTTACCTTTTGGTGAAATATAGCATCTCTGGTTATCACTTTCAATTAATTCTAATTTTGTTTTTGCTTTGTCTAAGATCATGATTGTCACCCCTTCCCTCTTCACTTCAAATGAAACATAATAGACTCTGCTCTAGTCCTTCATTTCAACTCCATATGTCTTTCTGTACCAAGTGTATGTATTGAACACAATATTTTGTTGCATTCTGGTTTCTAATCCATTCTGCTCTCAGCTTCCTTTATATGGGTTAGTTCATCCCATTCACATTCACAGTTATGGTAATTATCTCATTTCTTTTCCCAATTTTTTCTCCAACACACATCTATTTCTTTAGCCTTCTGAGAATTCTTGTTGGTCTTGGGTCTGATTAGCATTTTTTCTTTGATGCTTTGCTTGTAGGTCTTTTTACATTGTTGTCTTCACTTAAATTTATGTCTTGTTCTTTCCTGCAACTATAGTAGCTTCTTACGGTCAAGTCCTTTTGTGGTTGTGCTTGGCTCATTTTCCCAGTCTAATTTTTTTCGCTCTTAACTTTATGTTAAAGTTGGGCTCTATTCACCTGGTTGTGGGGAGGACTGTGTTAAGCTTTAGGAACTTTTGTGCTGCTGTTTTCAGAGTTTGTTGTAGGGGATCTGCAAGTTTTCTTTGATTCCAAGGTGGTACTGTCCTTGGAGAGGTGTGGTCACTGCTCTCATGCTCTGCTCTCTGGTCTTTATGGAAGAAGAGCCCCTCCTCCCCTTCAGCCACAAGTTCTAGTGTTCCCCTTGGTCCTAGAACTGTGACCAGGGTCCTTGCTTCCTTGTGACTGATCACAAACACTCCTCTCTGCCCTAGAACTGCAACCAAGAAACATATTTGGGGAACAGTTGCCAACGAGTACCAGCTACATCCGACCACCAATAAAGGATTTTTTGTAATCTCCTTCTGACCAGTTGTCCATCCTCTTTACCCTCTCTGGGCTGAGAGCTCCCAAAACTGTTGCTGTTGCCACTGCTACTGTCACAGTATCCAAGGCCCACCACTGGTGGTACTGCCGTGCTCCAGGCCTGCACCAATCCCATGTTACAGACTCTCCTGAAGACTTGCTAAGTTGTATTAGGCTGGAAAAATGTCTTTCCCTGACCTTTTATTGACTCTACCACTCCAAAATTTGATTTTAAGAATTATTAGCTGTTTGGAGGGTAATGTTGGGAGAATTCAGATGGGTCCCTACTCCACCATGTTGGCTCCATAAGTGGTGTTCTTTAAACAGTTCCTAGATGACTACTTATAGGGTATGTTGTAGCAGCATGTATTTTCACATATGGATATGGTGAAAGGACTGCTACTCTGTGATTTTCTATTATAACTTATAAATAAACAATATTATTGTTTTCAAGGGAACAACAAATAACATTTAACTCTGTGATCAAGAACTCAGAAAATGTCTTTTTGAGTCCATTTACAAACATATCCTTTTCTACTATCAACATTCTAAGCTACCCCAGATTATGTCCATCACTAAAATGCATTTTCATTTCAATTTTTTGTATGCTACCAGAATCTTCTTATGAGCACATCAATATAGAATTCTATAAATTGTCATTATAAAGGTTTTCACAACTATTTTATTTAGTTAACCCTACTTCCATTCTTGAGAAGTAGGTTAATAATAAAAATTCTTAACAATGTGATAAGTCCTGTAATGTTCAGAAACTTCTATAGCACACAATAATATATTTAGGGTGGCCTTAAGGCAATTACTAATTGGAAATTATATTAATCATACTATGTTGCGACAAAGAAAGAAACTTCTGAATTCAAAATGACTGTAAGGTCAAGAGTGCCCTTTCAAATGAATTACAACAGTTTAAATTAGTGTTAGTCACTAAAACGTATTTTTAACATTACCCTTACATGGAACCCATTCATTTATTTGTTGCTAGCTAGCCTTGGAAATATTTTCTGAAAAAAATGACAAATTGCTAATTTGAAATTGTGTTTATTTGTAGAAATGTTCAATTCTTCCAGATAAGAAACACATTGTAGTGTTTCAATGATCTTTCAAAAACAATGACCCAAGGAAACTCATATTCAACATTAGGTAAGAAAAATTTAATTTTGGAATTATACGTTTGTTTCGGACTCCACTGATAAAACTAGCTATATTTAAGCAAAAGATTTCAGGGTTTAGATTTTATCATTACACTTTAAATTTTAATTTAACTCTACAAGAATTTTGTTGAGCACAATGTAATAGGCCCCAGAGATTAAAAAACAAAGCAAAACAATGCTTGCCCTCAAGTTGGGTTGATTTGTCATTTCCTTCCCTTCCATGTATTTTCCTCACTCCTACATTTTAAACTAGATGCTGCCCTGTTACTACACTTGTTGTCATTCTCTAGGACTGAATTATACCAAAGGAAACTGGCAATATATCAGGGTCCTGGTAGTGGAAAACTCTGAGATTCTACTAGGGGTATGTACCACCTATATGTTTTAGTGAACCCAAGATAGTTTGAGAAGAGACTGCAAGTATTAAATAGGGGAAGCAGGAATGCTTTCACTGAAGAGCTAGTCTCTGAGTAGAGTCATGGATGTGGCTGAGGAGAGGAAGGAATATATTCTAGCCAGGCAGGACAGCCTGCATAATCATGCAGAAATGTTATATGCGATTATGAATGGATTAATTTATCTGTAGGCATAGATTTTGTTGAAGAAATAATGAGAATAAGTCTGGAAAGGATGTCCAGAGCTAATCTGTGAAAAGTTTTAAAAGTAACCTAGAGGCAATAGAGAGCCGCTGGAGCTTATTGTATAAGAGAGTGAAATGACTAGACCTGTACTTTAAAATAATTAGGATAATTTAAGGAGAAGGATAATTAACTTTGGTAGCTGTGTAGAAAACATATTGGACAGGGAGAGGCTAAAAAAATACAACAAAACAGGGAGGCCATTGGAATAGTATAAGCAAATGGGTAGAAAAGGATGAGATAAGAGTAGTAGCTGTATAAATAGAAATATGTGGATGGATGTGCAAGGGAGTAGTGAAAAGAGGAGAGGATGAGCTTGTATGACCAAAAGAGTGCCTATATCCTCCACAGATATTAGGAAGTTTGGAAGGAGGCTGCTTTCTGTGGTCATGGGAAATGTTCCCCCCTTATAACTCTATGTATCACCTCTATGTATCAGCTTAGGTTCTTCTAGGGTAAAGACTTGATAATCAAAATAAGAGGCAGTTTTCAAATATTATTTTCTGAGGGGAAAACAAAAGCTTAGGTAGTGAAATTAAATGGTATTCTTTATTATCACTTACAATAAGGATGATTTTATTTATTACACCATTAGTTCTACTACAAGGGCTCTTTTTAGAATTAACATAAAGAAACTTTGTTTTTGAAATTTGTAGCATATGACAAGGGGTATCAACTAAGAAGCTATTACAATAATCTAAGCAAAAAGTGATGAGGCCCTGAACTGAGTGGTTGTGGTATGATTTGGGAGAAGGGGTCAGATATGAGAGATGTTTGGATGTAAAATCAACAAGATTTGGCAAAAGATCTTCTATGAATATGTATGGAAGATTTTGGAAAGATGATATACAAAAGGAGTTAGCATGGATGAGTTATGATCAGCACTGCTCACATTGAAGAATTGCTGGAATAAATAAGTAAATAAGATCTATATTATATTGATCTTCCATGCAATACAGAAATCATGCTAGAGTTCTCAGTTATTAAGTAACCATAAATGGCCCATATTTTCATAAAATAAAAACAATGCTTTTCCTTTTCTTGGAAAACTAAAACTGTTCAAGATCAGGCAGCAACTTAGATTTTCCTTCCTCTTTCCTAGGCAAGGCAAGCCTGGGGCAGCTAAATGTAGTGAACCTGGATTCAGGGAAATTCAGATAGTTATTAGCTGTGTGACTCTGGGCAAGTCATTTAACTTCTGCTTTTTTTGGTTTACTCATCTGTAAAATGGAGATAAGAGAACCTTAGCATTATGTGCCTGGCACATAATTTGCACTATGCAAATGCTTTTTTCCCCTTTCCTTTCCCTAAGCTCTGTGTTCCATTCCTTTCTCTAATTCTATGGCATGGAACATGGGAAAACTAAACATATAATCAAAGACCATTCAGAGTTAGGTGAGTGGAGTCAGGAGAACAATCTATGCAATCAGATAATGTTGTAAAAGCAATCAAATTTGAGAGATTTAGAATCTCTGAAGAGTGTAATGACCAACCACTATCCCAGAGAAACCATGAAGAAAATATGCTACATACCTTCTTGATAGTGGGGTGAAACATTCAGTTCAAAAAAAAATTTTAAATGACCAGCATGGAATGAGGCCGCTAGGTGGATCAGTGGATAGAATACTGGGCCTAGTGTCAGGAAGACCTGAATGCAAATGCAGTCTCAGAAATTTACCAGCTGCATGGCCCTTGGCAAGTCATTTAACCTGTTTGCCTTAATCCACTGGAGAAGGAAATGGTAGACCATTCCTGTATCTTTTCTAAGAAAACTCCATGAGAACATGGGCATGCTATGGTCCACAGGGTCATGAAGAGTCAGGTACAACTGAAGTACTGAACAACAACAATGTGGAAATTTATTTTACTTGACTATACACGTTTGTGGCAAGAGTTTTTTGTTCTTCTGCAATTGGATAAAGGGGAGTAAGGAGAAAAGGCAGGTTTTGCTGACTGAAAAAACAAACATCAAATGCACCTGAACTTTATTCAATCATAGTGATTAATCTTAACTCAACTAATGAAACAACCTTCCCTACACTTGTTGAAGAGGTAAAGGGGTGGGTTATAGATACAAAATATTGCATACATTGGCAGTTGATTTTCCTTAACATTTTTCATTGTTATAAAGCAGGATTCTGTGTATAGAGTGGAGCTAATTTTGGCAGATGGATGTGGTGTGAAAAAAAAAAGGTATGTACATTTTTAATAGAAAAAATAAATTATGACTAACTTTGGCAATAATAGATATAGATGTGTGTGTATGTGTGTGTGTAATGCCTTGTTAGAATAATTCACTCATTTAAAGTCTAGGGACAATATAACAACTCCTGAGATTCGTACTTTTCTTTCCACTTTAGGTTTAGAAAGTTTATTTTAAAATTAAAGTTATGATTTCTACTACAATTGTTCCAAGTCCCCAGTTAGCAAAAATTCTGAACACTTAGGTAAGGTTTAACATAGAGGTTAAACTCTCTACATAATTTACATTTATGTATAGCTCTGAGTAAATCCAGGTCTCTTTGAAGTTGAGGAAAAATTCAATTTATTTACAATGTTTTGGTAGTGAAACCATAGGTTATATTATCATGTCTGTAGGTAGACAAGCCCTGGGAGGAATAAAGGAAAGAGCCTACTATTTCTTGGTTCTGCCCACAAAGCTTATAATCTTCCTCAATATGCCACAGCCCAATAATACTTTTGCTCCTTAGGAATATGGTGAAATCCTAAACTGGAATGAAACTCTTGTCAACTCACATGATTATTTACAGATGATTAGTGAAGCATCCATAGCTGATATTCCTAAGATTATTCGAACAGGTGTCTTTTCATTCCAGTTCCAGTTTTCTGCTTTAAGTTTCTTTATTTTTCTAGATTTTACCAATAGTCAATTTTCTTTAATATTAAACTGACCAAGTTATATATTTTTGTCTTCATAACGTAAGAATTAGAATACCTGTTTATTAATGGTCAGATATTTTACATTAATCAGGAGTAGAAGTATCTATCTATCTATCTATCTACCTATCTAACTATCTATCCATCTACCTAGAGAGAAGAGAGAGAAAGGTCTGATGTTGTTGGGTAGAGAAAGAAGTTACCTATTGGTTATTTAGCAAATTTCAAATTGTTAACATAGGTGCTTAAAGCTAACATGTAATCTTCTTGGTACTGGTTCAATGAAGTGTCTACAAAAGTAGTGCACAATTGTTGTTTGCATCTAATTTCAGTGGCTTAATTTAGATCTAAAAATAATAGTACCCAACTTATACCAGCTCTCAAATATTTTCCCATTAAGCCAAAGCTCATTCATGTTCTCATTCCAGGGGCAATTAAGTTTAAAAAGACAATTAACTATCAGAAGTCCCTAATGGTTTAAAAAATGTTTGGTGTACTAGCATGACTACATTAAAATAAAATGAATTTTACATTTTTTAGGAAAATATGGTCTACTGTTTCGCTAAGCATTTATAAAAGCAGATTATTAGTAGTATATTGATATAAAAATTGAAATTCATTATCTACATACTTAGATATATATGTAATTATGAGGTTTTATTTATTTTCTTACATAATTTTAATGGCCAAATCATTAAGCCAGATAATATATATACGGATATATATGGATATATATATTTTTTTAAAGATGAAATTCAGTGAATCAACTAACAGAAATTTTAGTTGTTAGTATATATTTCACATGTAAAGATTTACAGGAAAAAGTCCAAAGGAAAATAAACTTCCAATAAGTCATTCACCATTCATTTAATACATATCTGGAAAAAGAAATTGAAAACATTGAGTGCAGGTGGTCTTTTAATCATTATTGCTGATTGATTGAAGGCAACAGCTAGAGAAGAGAAGACAAATCTGAGAAATGAATACTTGGTTAAGAAGTTTTCATGGAATGAGGCCGCTAGGTGGATCAGTGGATAGAATACTGGGCCTAGTGTCAGGAAGACCTGAATGCAAATGCAGTCTCAGAAATTTACCAGCTGCATGGCCCTTGGCAAGTCATTTAACCTATTTGCCTTAATCCAGGAGAAGGAAGTTGAAAATTAGGATTTTTGAACCATTGCTTAACATTCAAGAATAAGAAATTCATAAAGATTTCTGAAGGATATAGTACACTTAACAAGGCCTTATAAAAAAAGAATTAAACAAATTTAATAGTAAGCTGAATTTTCTAGGAGCATTTTGCTTCCTGATGCCTTGGAACGATTCTAGATTAATGAAGAAAATTCTGCACAAATATGTGAGGGGCAGGGTTGGTATAAGAGCTTTGAAGCAGAGAAAATATTCTTCCTGATTATTGTTTCAAGAGAGGACCCACATGGTTCCAGCCTCTCTTCGGAGATAGACCCATGGAAAAAGAGAACATAATTTGGAAGGCAGGCACATAAGGGGAATAGATTTTAACCATTTCTAGTCTGTCTAACTTGAGACTTTGGGAAATATCCCTTTGGGTGAAATCAAATATTTTCATTTAAGCTGAGATATCTCATATCTACAGAGCTCATTTAGTCTGTGCATTTTCTGGCACATTCTAGTCTTTATAAATTTTCTTATTTTTGTTTGTTATCAACTTTGGTAAATAGGTTTATTTGCTATTCACTATTTGTGATGGTCTTTGTGCAACTAGCTTTTGGTAGGAAAGAGCCAGACTAAGAGATATAAACTTAGGATACCCCCTTTACTTTTAAGGAATAGCTACCAGGAAAATGGCTTAAACCTAAAAAACAATTCTCCTGGGGGCACAGCCAAGATGGCAGCTGTAAAGCAGGGACTTGCTTAAGCCCCCACCCCCACCCCCTCAGCCCAGGTCCCTCAAAACACCTATTAAAATGGCTCTGAACAAATTCTAGAGCTACAGAACCCACGGAATAGCAAAGGGAAGCAGGGTTCCAGCCCAGGACAGCCTGGATGGTCTCTGGGAAGGGTCTATCACAAAGACCTGGGAGCAGAGTGGAGCAGAGCCCACCGTGGGCCACACCAGGACCAACCAGACCAGGAGCAGGGCAGAACAGGCATACCACCCTGAATCAGTGAACTCTAGCAGTTGCCAGACTTCTCAACCCACAAACGCCAAAGACCACAGAGCAGGTTAGTGGGAAAACTGCTTGGACAGAGTGAAAGGAGTTTGCATTAGGTCACTGCCCCAGGGGCAGCAGAGGTGGTATAGCTCTGAGGCTGTTTCCAGAGCTACAGTTGCAGCTGCTTCTGGCCCCAGGCCTACCTGGTGGGAGTTATTAAGTGGGGGATCTGAGCGGAAGTGCAGAACCTGCTTGGATCTGAGTTGTGGTCCGGGTTGGTGGTTCTTAGGGGAGGAGGAGTGCTGGTGTGTCAGAGCTTGCTGTGTAGATGTAGCACTGAAAATAGCAGCACAGCTCCTCAAGCTTAGGACAAAATACTCTCTAATCTACAAGCAGTCATATCCTGACAAAAAGCTCAAGGGTCAAGTAGTTGGCTGGGAACATGAACAGGCAGTGAAAACACACTCAGATTCAATCTCAGACTTTGGAATCTTTTTTTTGTGACAAAGAAGACCAAAACATTGTAGCCAGAATGGCCTTTGTTTTCTTTGAATGACTCAGTTTACCTCATTGAGCTTCCCTGGACGCTGGGGCTTGCTCTTCTGGGGCAGGACCACAACTTCCTGTGTGATGAGTCATGGGGCTGGCTGAGGGGAGGTGTTAACGGCTATGCTAGGGGGAGGAGCCAACTCAGGAACCAATCAGCCCTGGTCATTCGGGCGGAGCTTGATGATGTCAAAAACCCTATAAGAGGGGAGAGGACCCCTTGAAGATTCTCTCTTCCTTTTCCGGTTGGAGCCAGCGACAGTTACAACGACAGTTACAGAGGCAGTTACGACAGTTACGTCAGTTACAGCCACAGCTGAAGCAGGAGCTGCCAGTAGCAGAGCTAACCTACGGGAGAAAGCTGAACAAAGACTTCAGGCCATTACAGCGACAGTTACAGCGACAGTTGGAGCCAGAGGCAGTTACAGAGGCAGTTACGACAGTTACGTCAGTTACAGCCACAAGTTCAGCCACAGCTGAAGCAGGAGCTGCCAGCAGCAGAGCTGACCTACGGGAGGAAGCTGAACAAAGACTTCAGGCCAGTGGGTAATCTTATTACCATCGAGGGGGAAGCATGATTTTGCTTTACGCAATCATGCTTCTCTGTAGCCTCCTGGTTACTCTTTCAAGGCGTACTTATTGGGCCTGGAAGATTATGACCAACATATCAAAATGGGGTTGCTGGTTCATGGGTTGGTTACTGTTGAGCCTAAATAAATGTTTTGATTCTTCTGCCTTCTACTTTGAGAGTTTCTTCTATCCGGCGATTCCGAACCTTTCAGACATGTTTATGATCCTCTTTGAGATTATAAACTCGGCCCTCCTGATACAGCCAGAAGAAGTCAACAAATTCAAAGAGCCTACATCAAACGCCTCCAAGAAAAATACGAATTGGTCTCAGGCCATGGAATAGCTCAAAAAGGATTTGGAAAAGCAAATAAGAGAAGTAGAGGAAAAATTGGGAAGAGAAATGAGAAGGATGTGAGAAAACCATGAAAAACAAGTCAATGACTTGCTAAAGGAGACCCCAAAAAATACTGAAGAAAATAACACCTTAAAAAATGGACTAAGTCAAATGGCAAAAGAACTCCAAAAAGCCAATGAGGAGAAGAATGCCTTAAAAGGCAGAATTAGCCAAATGGAAAAGGAGGTCCAAAAGACCCCTGAAGAAAATACCGTACCACCTTAAAAATTATATTGGAGCAAGTAGAAGCTAGTGACTTTATGGGAAATCAAGATATCATAAAACAGAATCAAAAGAATGAAAAAATGGAAGACAATGTGAAATATCTCATTGGAGAAACCACTGACCTGGAGAATTAGATCCAGGAGAGATAATTTAAAAATTATTGGACTACCTGAAAGTCATGATCAAAAAAGAGCCTAGATATCATCTTTGAAGAAGTTACCAACAAAAACTGCCCTGATATTCTAGAGCCAAAGGGTAAAATATAAATTAAAAGAATCTGCTGATCACCTCTAGAAAAAGATCCCAAAAAGAAAAATCCTAGGAATATTGTGGCCAAATTCCAGAGCTCCCAGATCAAGGATAAAATACTGCAAGCAGCCAAAAAGAAACAATTTGAGTATTGTGGAAATACAATCAGAATAATACAAGATCTAGCAACTTCTACATTAAGGGATCCAAGGGCTTGGAATATGATATTCCCGAGGGCAATGGAGCTAAGATTAAAACCAATAATCACCTTCCCAGCAAAACTGAGTATCATGCTCCAAGGCAAAATATGGATTTTCAATAAAATAGATGACTTTGAAGCTTTCTCAGTGAGAAGACCAGAGCTGAATAGACAATTGGACTTTCAAACACAAGAATCAAGAGAAGCATGAAAAGGTAGACAAGAAAGAGAAATCATAAGGGACTTACTAAAGTTGAACTGTTTTATTTACCTTCCTACATGGAAAGATGATATGTGTAATTCATGAGACATTTCTCAGTATTAGGATAGCTGAAGGATATGTGTGTGTGTGTGTGTGTGTGTGTGTGTGTGTGTGTGTGTAGACAGGGCACAGGATGAGTTGAATATGAAGGGATGACATATAAAAAAATTAAATCAAGTTAAGGGATGAGAGAGGAATATATTGAGAGAGGGAGAAAAGGAGAGATAGAATGGGGTAAATTATCTCACATAAAAGTGGCAAGAAAAAGCAGTTCATTGGAAGGGAAGAGAGGGCAGATGAGGGGGAATGAGTGAATCTTGCTCTCATCAGATTTGACTTGAGGAGGGAATGACGTACACACTCAATTGGGTATGTTACCCCACGGGAAAGAAGGAGGAAGGGGATAAAAAAGGGGGGATGATAGAAGGGAGGGCAGGTGTGGGAGGAGGTAATCAAAAGCAAGCACTTTCAAAAAGGGATGGTGTCAAGGGAGAAAATTGAATAAAGGGGGACAGGATAGGAAGGAGCAAAATATAGTTAGTATTTCACAACATGAATATTGTGGGTTTTACATAATGATACATGTGTGGCCTATGTTGAATTGTGATCCTTCTTAGGGAGGGTGGGTGGGGAGGGAAGAGGGAGAGAATTTGGAACTCAAAGTTTTAAAAGCAGATGTTCAAAAAAAAGTTGTTTTTGCATGCAACTGGGAAATAAGATATAGAGGCAATGGGGCATAGAAATCTATCCTGTGCTACAAGAAAGTAAGGGAAAAGGGGATGGAGGGGAGTGGGGTTACAGAAGGGAGGGTTGACTGGAGAATGGGACAATCAGAATATATGCCATCTTAGAGTGGGGGGAGACTAGAAATGGGGAGAAAATTTGTTATTCAAAATCTTGTGGAAATCAATGCTGAAAACTAAAAATATTAAATAAATAAGAAAAAAAAAGTTCTCCTGGACTAACAACACAACAAGGTAATAATGGAGATAAATGTAATTCTAGTCCATTCTAGTATCTCCCTCTGCACTCCCATTCTCTATCTCAGAAGATAACATCATGCCCAGCCTGATGACCCTTCTGCTCTTCTCCAGACAGGAATAGTCTGATCAGTCTTGCTTGGGAAATGGTAGACTGAATTCCATAAATATCTCTTTTTTCCTCTCTGCAGGCTTCATTTTGACAACCCATTTGGATATAATACATTACCTATGTGAGTGATACATTCTTCATATTCAAGGATACTAAGTGAAGAAAGAATAGTCATTTAGGGAGAGAGAAAGCTATTTATGCAGAAGAAGGAAGCTAAAAGGCACAGATATTAGAAAATAAATATACAGCTGTAACTGTGATCTAAAATAAGGACAGAGTGTCTACCTATCTGGAAATTCTGGGGAGCCTGCTTCCTGCTCTGGAACAATTGCGATAGATTAAATATATCTTAGGTTATGATAACATGGCAATTGTGATGGCCAAATCTATGAGAAAACACAGTGAGGCAGAGCTCTGAGCCGATGGCAATTGGCTCTGAGCAATCATCCCCTCCAGTGAATTGGATCTCAGATCTTCCTCGTGATCTGAGGTGCTCCCTTCTTCCGGGACCTTATTTTTATAAGGATTGATACCACATTTGAAACTTGCACACTCTAATGGGACTACACAAAATATATAATCCCATTGGTTACTAGATCTTGCTTCAAGGACCAAAAATGATGTATCAGCCAAACATTGATACATCAGCAGGGAGATCTCAGGTTGGGCAAAGCATGGGGCATTTTCACTGACTAAGTAGTTATAAGATTCTTATGTCAACCTGCTCATGTTGGACAAGAGAGTGGTGCAGAGGTCCAAAAATAAGTTGGGGGACTTTCTATATAATTGAGTCACTTCTGTCACACTGGGCTTGGTCACCATCACAAGGAAAAATAAGAATGGATGGCCTCTAGTTACCTTCCTATGATTAAGCAAGTGAACTTACATTTGACAGCTCTGGGTTCACATATATAGAATTTCTTTTCACTACCCAATTGAAATCACATGAAACTGATTAATACTGATTGGAAGAGAGTAGGAGCCCAAATGAAACATTTATCCTAGTATACATAGACATGCAGTGATGGGCAAAATTCATCATGTGATGTGGTGAAGAAAAGGCTCTTTGGTTACACATGGAGGCATTCAAAAACTTCTCCCAACTTCAATCATTTCTTCTTTGCCCCAATGTTGAATGGAAACTCAGTGACTCTTTAACTGATGGCAGCCTCTGAAAGGACTGGAGCCTACAACCTCATAAGTCTGAAATGTCTGGAAGGTGCCCCACATTCCAATATGTTTGCAGCCAGCTTATCACCAAGGTCACAAGGAATGGCCTTTGGGAGTGGTCTTTTATATCTCAGCCCAGTAGTAACTGAGATAAGACATGCCACAATCATGCTGCCTTTACACACGAACTTGGTAGGACCAGTGCTATGTAGGAACTAAGCTAAGTTGAGCCTACTTTCCCCAGAGACTGAGGTGATACAGGGGAAAATATACCCCTGAATCGTTGGGTAAAATGTTTGTATTTTATACTTGCAATAATTTGGAAGTAATTATCACTTTGTGAAACCTTCTAAATATTAAGTGGTTAAATGAAACCAAGGAGCTAGCTACCTGTCTCTAAAAATGAGAGGAAAATAGCTAATGAAGTCTCAAGCTGATGGTAGTAGAGAAGAGATACTTGAATCTCAGGCTACTCAGGCTACCCCAGTGGGGAGAGCACACAAAAACTATTCAGGGAACACTTTTCTGAGGAAGTTGGAATCATTCTTGAAGGATAATTCTGAGAGTAAAGGTTAAGGAGACAATATATTCCTGGCAAAGGAGCTAGTTTTTACAAGTGTATAGAGGTAGATGATGGGATTTAGAACTGAAAAATAGCTAATTATCTTTTATGATTATAAAATGGGGTGCTTCAAGGAGAGTCAATACCAAAATACAGAAAAGAATTTTTGAAATAGACTACGGAAAGTTTTAAATACTATCCTGGGTAGCTTGTATTCTATTCATATATATATATATATATATATATATATATATATATATATATATACACATATATATATATATATGTACACACACATACACACATATATGTGTGTGTATTATATATGTGTATATATATACATATATACATATATATACACATATGTACATACACATTCAATTACTGAAGCTGAAACCAAGAGAAGTCAAGTCATTTGCACAGGGTTATAAAACTATAGGATTGCTTTTGGCCCTAGAAGAGGAGTTTTTAACCTAGGTTCCCTAAACGTGTATATGTGTAAGTGTTTTTAAATTTTATATAACTATATTTCAACACCAACTATCCATTTTAAATTCTATTTTATATTTTTAAAAATATTATTGTAAGAAGGGATCCAAGGTTGTGGAGCCAAGACGGCAGAATAGAGGCAGGAACCCAGATGAACTCTCAAAACATTCTCCTCTTAGATATTTTAAAATAATGTCTCAAATCAAATTCTGGAGCAACAGAGATAACTAAAAGTTGGAGTAAGACAATTTTCCAGCCTAAGAAAACTTAGGAGGTCAGTAAGAAAGTTCTATGTCACCAGAGTGGGGACCAGCCCACCATGGAGATGGCTGCTACAGTCATATCAGTAGCTTTGGGAGTTCTTAGCCCAGAGGTGGTAAGGAGGTCAGACAACTGGTTAAAAAGATATTACAGGTGACCCTATCCTGGCATTGGGTGCAGGGCCTGGTGATATCAGGCATCTATAATGCCCATACACAGTTTTGGATTGCAGTTCCAGGTCATAGTTCCAGGACAAAGAAGAGCACTTGTAATTGGTCACAAGGGAGCAAGTACCCTGGATCCAGTTTCAAGGCAAAGAGAAATGTTAGCACTTGTGGCTACAGGGAACAGTAGTCCTTCCGGTGTAAACCCAAAGCACAAGCTATGGAGCAGGGACTATACCTCTTCCAGGATCACACAGTCTTGGAAGCCTTGAAAACTTTCAGAACCCCATGTAAAATCCTGAAGCTTGAGACTGCCTCCACAACCCCAGAACTCAACTTTAAAAAATAAAGTTCAAAGTCAAGAAAAAGGCTAGAAAAATAAGCAAGCAACAAAAAAATGAACTTGAGTAAAAAAAGCAACTATAGTGTCAGGGAAGGCCAAGAAACAAACTCAGAAGAAAACAGTGTGACAGCAGCTTCAGACAAAGACTCAAATAAAAAAAATTGATTAGACCCAAGCCAAACAAGAAATCCTAGAAAAGTTAAAGAAAGCGATAAGAGTGATAGAGGAAAAAATGTGAAAAGAAATGAGAATGATGCAAGAAATTTATTAAGATAAAATTAACAGCTTGGTAAAAGACATAAAAACTACTGAAGAACATAACACAATAAAAATTGATCTGATGGTAAAAGAAGCAAAAAAAATTCGCTGAGGAAAAGAACTCCTTGCAAAGTAGGATAGGCCAAATGGAAAAAGGAGGTACAAAATTCCTTAAAAAAGAACTACCTACAAAGCAAAATTGGTGAAATGGAAAAAAGAGAGTCACAATAGCTCACCAACAAAACAATGCCTTAAAAATTAAAATAGGATAAGTGGAAAACTAATAGTTCCATGAGACATTAAAAACAATAAAATAATAAAGTCAAAAGAATGAAAAAAGAAGAAAATATGAAGTATCTCATAAGACAAACCATTAACCTGGAAAATAGATCTAGGAGAGCTAATTTGAATTACTGGATTACCTAAAAGCAGAGAGAGAGGGAGAAAGAGAGAGGGAGAGGAAGAGAGAGAAGCAGGAGTATAATCTATTATACTTTGGCTAAAGTTAAAAACAACAACAAAAAAGCTAGAAATCTTCATCTTAGGCAAAGTAAAAGCAAAAAATGACTTAATTAAAAGAGGTAATGAAGGAAACTACACTTTGCTGAAAGATACTAGAGACAATGAAATAATATCAAAAATTTTTACAGCAAGTTTCTCAGGGAAATTGTAGGGAGTGGAATCAAATTTTTTTTTAAAAAAGCACCATTACTCAATTGAGAAATGGTCAAGGAATGTGAACAGGTAGTTTTTATAAGAAGAAATCAAAGCTGAGAATTCATATGAAAAACATGTTCTAAATCACCATTGGTTAGAGCAATGCAAATTAACACACCTTTGAAATACTACCTCATGCCTATCAGAAATGACAAATGCTGGAGGCATTGTGGGAAAATTCACATAATAATTAACTTTTAGTGGAGTTGTAAACAGCCCTACCACCTCATATCTATCAGAAATGATGAATGCTGGAAGCATTGTGGGAAAACTGATACAATAATGAACTTTAAGTGGAGTTGTTAACAATCCAACTCTTCTGGAGAACAATTTGTAACTATGTGCAAAGGACTATAAAACTGTGTGTACCCTTTGGCCCAATAACTATTACTGGGTCAATATCCCAAGGAGATCAAATAAAAGGGAAAAGGGCCAACATATACAAATTATTTATTAGTAGCTCTTTTTGTTGTGGCAAAGAATTGGAAATGGATGGGATACCCATCAGATGTTGAATTGTTGAACAGTTCTCTCACGTGATTGTGATAAAAACACTCTTGTTCTATAAGAAATGACCAGGTAAATTGTTTCAGAAAAAAGAAACAAACAGGGCAAGACCTTTAGGAACTGATGCAAAGTGAAGTGAGTAGAATCAGGAGATCATTGTATACAGTAAGAGCAGTAATGTTATGATGATCAACTAAGAGAGACCTAGCTACTCTGATCAATCCAATAATCCAAAACAATTAGGAAGGAGTCATGAAGAAAATTGATATCCGCCCCCAGAGAGAGAACTGAAGAACTCTGAGAGAAAATTGAAATATAATTTTCTTACTTTATTAATTATTTTTTTGCTACATGGCTAATATGGAAATGTGTTTGCATGGTTTCACATGTAAAATGAGCATCCTAATATTTGCCTTCTCAGCATGCGGGGGAGGAGTTGAAGGAGGGAGAGTATTTGGGACTGTAAATTTTTTTGTGTTATTTTTTTAAATATATAATTTCCTCAAAAATGATTATTATTATTTCACCCCCCCCATAGGTTCTATAAGATTGCCAAAGGGTTCAATTATGCATGCAGAAAAATTAAGAAGTCCTGTCTTCCATGTTGTCACGTGATCAAGGTTAAAGAGACAGGATCCAAATTGAGGTATCCTAATACCAAATCCAGTGGGACATATGTTTTGTTGTTATTCTTGTTGTTATTGTAATGAGCTATAAATGATCTATGACACTGTGGTGTGGAGAATCATTCTATGCTGCAAAACACAGAAAGGGATGTTTCTAAGGGCGACTTACAGACCTGACGATTTGCCTTAACTCTCTAACCATAGAAAAAAAAGAGATCTAGACAAAGACTATTCATACTATGAACCTGTTCCTTAAACACTGAAAAGGTCTCCTTTTTTGTTTTTGAAGTATGCTTAAGAATACAGAAAACGAGGCTTCCCATCACTCCTATCTAATATATCCAAGGTGCAAAGTCTCAGCTTATCATCAACCAGGAGGAAAGGAACATATTCTGTGAAATGAAAATCTGTTTTTAATTTGTATAGTGCCTGCATCCTATGCTACAGTAAATTTATATTTCCCAAATCACATGAAATTCCTGTAAGAGTACTCATAGACATTTTTATAGAACAAGATATTGCAATGCCAAATGTGTTATTAATTTTAATATTTAATTCAAAATAAACCTCTGTTTTTGAATGGTTCCCCAGGCACCCTGCTCTGATGCTGAATTTATAGCTTACTGCAGAAGTAGGGGCTGATGGGCTGCAGAAATCAGATACCCTGCCCTACTCCTTATGGCACAATTGATTACTAGTGAGCCAGGGGAAAAATGGAGATGGTATGTATTTCTATATGCATTTCACTTATGAAAAAGTGTTCATCACTGAAAGGAGGAGGCATGACACAAACAAAATATTAGTTTTAAATCAATGTCTGCTAGAAAATAAGAGTAATAAGGTTAAAGCTTAACTCAAAATACATGTAATATACATGCCCCCACAGTGAAACAGATCTAATTTTTGCAATACAAACAAAAGAGAAAATATATAGGGCAAAGTTTCCATTTGACTCCTTTTCCAAAATCTCAGAAAAATTTTGACCTACATGAATTATCGAGAAAGTTAAAGTAAAGCTAGTTCCTTGAAATCTAATAGCATTTCTTGAGCTTTCTATAAATCAAGTGTCACTCTATTACAGATTATCAGATTTTATTTGAATGCTATTTAGGCAGGTTTGAGGTTACATTTCTTTTGATAAACTGTGTGGAATCAATGTTTTTCCATCACAGACATTTCAGAACTGGAGGCTACCATCATGTTAGGCCAAGAGCAGTCAATATTCTTATCAGAGTCCATTGGCTATAATTCAGCCACACAGAACCAAGAAAACAGCAGCATAGTTTGATGGATGATATATGAGAATGACACCAAGAAATGCTTCTGTAGTATTTGACATATCAGCAATGTATTAAAATGAACACTAGACTTGGAAACAAGAAACTTGTAATGAGACATGGATCTGCCATTCACTATATCAAATTCTCTTCAACTCTCTTGGACTCAGTTTCTCCTTTGGTAAAATTGGTAGCAATAGTATTTTTGCTATTTGCCTCAGAAGTGCTTTATAACCATACAGTGCTATATAAATACAAATCCAGATGTTATTTTGATGTTATTAATTTACCTATTCTGCAATATCATATTTTTATTGATATTACTGTAGGGAGAAGGCTATTGCATATCAGATGGGTCACGGTACTGCCCTCCAGTCCTGAATGGAAGAAGAGATCTGTAAAATTGTTTCATTCTTCTTATATTTTCCCCAAGGACTATGCTGTACACATATAAAGTTGATTTTTTCATAAATACTTTTTGACTGATTTATTAAGAACCACATAGCCTTTTTCACATTTCCCTCATCCAGAACGCCATAGATGATACCTATCAAGAAATGTTAGTCGAAATGCATTGAACCTGTTACCTCCCCTCTTTAATACATTTTCTCATCCAGTTGAAATAAAATACAAAGCTTTGTATTCTTCTGATGTCAGAAATATTAGACCCAAAGAAGAGATATGAAAAGCCCCATGCCCATTCTTGATAGTGGTTGGAAACTATAAGTATGGAACACTGCATAGAATGTCAGACTTTTTAATGTGTTGGTTAATTTTGCCCTTTTTTCCCCTTTCTCATTCTTTGTTAAAACAAGGTATCCATTATAACGGATAGACTGAGAGAAAGCAGAGGGGGCCATTACATTGGAAAATGTAGATGTAAAGCTATATCAATACAATTTATTTGAAAGGGGAAAATATTAATTCATACCCACTCATATAAATGGAACTTATAGGAAAATTCATATGGAGTAAAGGAAGAAGCATGGGACAGTAAGCATGGGAGATGTAGCTTCTAGTCTCAGTTGTGTCACTGATAGCTTATGGCAACTCACTTTAATTCTGTGTGTCATTTCCTTGTTTTTCAAAATGAGTAAGTTATATTAGCTTATTCCTAAAGTCCCTTCTATATCAAATGTTATAGACTGATTATAATTAAAAATGAGATCCCAGGTGTTATAAACAAATCTTTCAAATAGTGCCTGCATCAATAAAAAAGTATACCCCTAATATATACCCCTAAACAACTTATCCCAATATTCAGAAAAGGACTGAATGAACCTAGATAGTAGTTGTCTTAGAAATGGAAGTGACTTAAGAAGGAATTTATTCTAATCTTCCATCCATAGGAACCACTAAGGAAATGTTTTCGTATGTAATACATACATACATAATACATATGTACACATATGAACAATACATATATTATATATGTGTGCTTGTGTTTGTATATACATATGGTTGTATGTATGTGCATATGTATCTTTATAGTGTCCATTTCCAAAGCATGATACAAAGCATATTGCTTAAGGTATATTCTAAATTGATTGACATGGACCTTTCAGGGATTAGAAGTTTTTCAATCTTTGAATACATATAGTAACAGAGAGATCATTATTTTATTAATAATAAAATTGTAGAGGAGGTTTCCTCATGAGACAACAAAAATAATATCTGAAAACAAAGCCAAATAAAGAGTAATACACTTAAAGTCTTTAACATCTATGTAATAATAGTCTTAATGCACAGGCACATTTTCAGAATTATAAAATGGACTATAATATATTTGAAAAGTAACCCAACAAAACACTGTGCATTAATGAAACACAGAGCTCATTATTACAAAACAGCTTTATAAAACCTAATAATTCCTTGACAAAAATGAAAAAAAAGAGTTGATAAATATTCTTAGAACACATGATAAGGAAGTAAAAAACAGACATCATTTCATTAAGCAATAGTAAATGCCGTTAAGGGAATTATGCCATTGTAATAGTTGAATCTAACCCTAATAGTGTGGCTCCAAATGGAGCCTAGAAAATGGCTAAGATACAAGATTTGAATGAAAGTCCTTCCGTGAGTGGTATCTGTATGAAATTGGCTAAAAATACACCGATAATAGTATTAAACAAATGGCTGTCATGAAGAATTATTTGCGGAAAAAAGCAACTTGATACAAATTGAGCACGATGCATGACTCTGGGCAAATCACTTAACTTCCTTTTCCCTCAGTTATCTTATCTGTAGAATGGAGATAATAAAGCACCTACCCCCTCCTTGTCAAGATCAAGTGAGTCAACATGTGTAAAGTGCCTTGAAAAGCTTAAAGTACTATAAAAACTATAAATGCTAACAATAACAATTAGCACAATGATGATCTATTCCTTTCAAATATAGAACAAAATAATCACGGAAATTTTTTTTCTTCCCTCCCCATCTTGCCCTAAGAGATAGGTACATTAGACACAAATATGTATATGTGTATACCTACATCTATACATACATACATACATACATACATACATACATATATACATACATATGTATGTTTGTAAAATGATTCTATACATACTTCTATGTATCAGCTTTCTCTGGATACAGACAGCTTCTTTCCTCATATGTCCTTTATAATTAGTCTGGGTATTTGTGATAGTCAAAATAACTTATTCATTCAAAGTCATTCTTAAAACAGTACCTCTGTCTCTGTATACAGTGTTGTCTTGGTTCTCTGCTCATCTTGCTCTTCATTATTTTGTGTGAAGCTTTCCATGTTTTTCTCAAATAGTTGAGCTCATCATTAGAGCACAGAAGAATTCCATCACAATCATATACTACAGTTTGTTCCTCCATTTCCAATTGATGGGCATCCCTGCAATTTCCAGTTCTTTGCCACCACAAAGAGAGCTGCTATAAACAGTTTGTAACGTATAGGTTCTTTTCCTTCCTTAATTATCTATCAAAATAGACCAAGTAGTGTTATTGGTAAAGCGCATTTGTTGAGTTTTTTAAAAAAGCATTTTTCCATGAGTCTTCTGCTCTAAGTTGAACATCTCCCATTATTTAAAGTACTTATTTTATAACATGATTTTCAGATTTATCTTTTTTTTAACTTCTGAACACATAGCATCCTGCCTATTTACCTCTGTATTCATTGGAGTCTGTCACTATCCCTTGTAAAAGTACACACAGAAATAAATGCAACAGGTGAAATGCCTCTTTAAGGCATCTGTGCAGAGAATGGTGAGATTAGCACTTTCTACTGTTTGTATCATAAGAATATATAAGGTGTGCTTGTTTTGTTTTCTTCTTAGCAGTCACATCAAAATATAGGCTCATCATAAGCTTGTGATCTATTTACCAAATAAATCTCTTTCTACCAAGACTTCTGACAAGTCTATGCTTCCTCTATCTGCACTTAACCATTTTTTTTAAAAACACATATAGGTTTTTACAACTATTCCTTCCAAATGTCGCATTGTTGCTTTTCGTCCAGCATTGCATCCTATCAAGATTTTGTCTTAATCTTTATCTTCTCATTTATAATAACCATCTTTCCCAGAGTTCTGTCTCGTGAAAATCTGGTAAATACAAATTCTATGCCTAGTTTCTTAGTAGCTACCTTTACTCTTTAATAAATGCTGAGAGTGCTGATATCCAAAGTGCTATTACTACTCCAAAATATTTAGTTATCACTACTCCAAAAATATTTAGTAAATAACAGATGGATGGATGGTATACAGGGCCCTGCCAGTGAAGGACACACTTCACTGAATTTATTTAAATTGTTCAGAAAATGTGATTAATCTATGGAGGTTTTGAAATTCTTCTGACCTTTTCAGAGTTAAAGGTACTAATTTAGTGCTTCTACTAATTAAGCCCTTTGAAATTTTTGCCTCAGAGCAAAGCATTTGTTTTCCTACCTCACAGTCTTCAAGCTAAACACTTCTTGATGCAATAAAGCTTTAAAGTTATGTGGCTTCAGGCCATCCTGTCAAATGAGATTCCCAGCATAGTCTGTTCAGCAAAGCAGAAAGAGGATCTTCAATGAAAAGTGTTAATACCAAACCACTAGGAACTTGGAGGGAAAAAAGTTTATATATATGAAATAAATGTATGTGTGTGTGTGTGTATGAAAAAATATGTCTGTGTAAACATATATCTATTATATGGGATTCTATAGCAAACTCCCATGTGGTTTGAAGTGTGTAAGGAATGATTCAATTGTATAGAATTCCAACAAATGCCTTTTTCCCTCATTCACAACCTCTCTTCTCAATGTAAAATTTAGAAACAAAAGGCAAACAATTTGCCTTCATCAAAGAGTGAGCAATGGTCTCTTCATCAAATCATTTAACAAAACATGTTCAGCTGAGATATATGTCTAATTATAAAGATTTCATGGAACAAATAATTTTCAAGAGGGTGTGCAGTATATTCACAAAACAACAGGTACCAAAGTACATGTGTGGGGATAAAATTGCATTCTGAATAATTAGACATTTGTAAATAAATTTAATCTAATTTATATAATAATTAGGTTGTGCACAATTGGTACATATATGTGTATGTATGTGTATATATGTATACATGTATTATATATATACACATATACATACATACATACATATGTATATATAATCTTTTGCTATCTGAGGGAGGTCACATCTAAAATGAGAGCTGGTACAAAGTAGTGCTGGATGAAGAAATTCCCTCTACTGAGGCAGGTCTAGAAAGTTGCTTAGAGCACTATGTGATTTAATGACTTGCTCAGATTCGTATGGTAATATCAGAGGCAAGGCTCCCAAACTTTTTGGAGGGCAGCTCTACCTTCACTACATGATTACAACCAAGTTTGACCTTATCGACTAACAGGGATCCAATTCCTCTACATCTTTTCACAAGTTAAGACTCTTCTCTATATTTGCTATCAATCCAAAGTGAATATATCCATCTTATAGGAGGCCCTTCACTTATTCCTCTATGTTGAAAGATTCAATTTGTTATTTAAATAATTTTTCTCTTGTCCCTTATTGACTCTCTGAGAGATTCACCCTTGTAATGTCAAGGAAAGTGGGACTTTATGTTTTGCTCTTTTTTTTTCTTTTGGAATTGTAGTTCTTCTCTGCACTAAGGTAATCAAGTGCCTTTGATTGAGACTTTCTTTTGTTTGAATTGAGTCTTTGATTAATCAAGAGTCTTTGATGACCTGCTTAAGTTACAAGAAAGCCTAAGTCACATGATTTCAAGTCACATGGTTGTGATGCCCTCTGTGGACTGACCCTGAAATAGTGTACATATACTCTGAGGTTAGCATTGTGCTTTAGGGGCTCAGCCATTGGAAGACTGTTCCTGTGATTTGGCCAGATGAGACTCTGGGTAGCCATTAAGGAGCCTTCCATCTTTTAAATTTATTTATTTAACATATTTAGTTTTCAGCATTGATTTTCACAAGAGTTTGAATCACAAATTTTCTCCCCATTTCTACCCTCCCCCCCACTCCAAGATAACGTATATTCTGGTTGCCCTGTTCCCCAGACAGCCCTCCCTTCTGTCACCCCACTCCCCTCCCATCCCCTTTTAACTTCATTTCTTGTAGGGCAAGATAAATTTCTATGCCCCATTGTCTGTGTATCTTATTTTCTAGTTGCATGCAAAAACTTTTTTTTTTGTTTTTGAACATCTATTTTTAAAACTTTGAGTTCCAAATTCTCTCCCCTCTTCCCTTCCAACCCACCCTCCCTAAGAAGTCAAGCAATTCAACATAGGCCACATGTGTATCATTATGTATAACCCTTCCACAATACTCATGTTGTGAAAGACTAACTATATTTTGCTCCTTCCCAACCCATCCCCCTTTATTGAATTTTCTCACTTGACCCTGTCCCCTTTCCAAAGTGTTTGTTTTTGATTACCTCCACCCCAATCGGCCCTCCCCTCCATCATCCCCCCCTTTTTTATCTTCTTCCCTCTTCTTTCCTGTGGGATAAGATACCCAATTGAGTATGCATGGCATTCCCTCCTCAGACCAAATCTGATGAGAGCAAGATTCACTCATTCCTCCCTTACCTGCCCTCTCCCCTCCTCCCAGAGAACTGCTTCCTCTTGCCACCTTTATGCGATAATTCACCCCATTCTATCTCTCCCTCTCTCCCTCTCTCAATATATTCCTCTCTCATCCCTTAATTTGATTTCATTTCTTTCAGATACCTTCCCTTCATTTTCAACTCACCCTATATCCGCTCTCTCTCTCTCTCTCTCTCTATATATATATATATATATGTATATATATATACATACATATATATACACACACATACATATATACATACATGCACATTCACATATATATATATATATATGTATATACATAAACATGTGTGTATATATATATATATATGCAGATTCCTTTCAGCTACTATGATATTGAGGTATCATGAATCAGACACATCATCTTTCTATGTAGGAATGTAAACAAAACAGTTCAACTTTAGTAAGTCCCTTATCATTTCTCTTTCTTGTTTACCTTTTCATGCTTCTCTTGATTCTTGTGTTTGAAAGTCAAATTTTCTATTCAGCTCTGATCTTTTCACTGAGAAAGCTTGAAAGTCCTCTATTTTATTGAAAATCCATATTTTGCCTTGGAGCATGATAGTCAGTTTTGCTGGGTACGTGATTCTAGGTTTTAATCCTAGCTCCATTGACCTCCGGAATATCGTATTCCAAGCCCTTCGTTCTCTTAATGTAGAAGCTGCCAGATCTGGGGTTATTCTGATTTTGTTTCCACATTACTCAAATTGTTTCTTTCTGGCTGCTTGCAGTATTTTCTCCTTGATCTGGGAGCTCTGGAATTTGGCGACAATATTCCTAGGAGATTTCTTTTGGGAATCTATTTGAGGAGGCGATCGGTGGATTCTTTCAATTTCTATTTTACCCTGTGGCTCTAGAATATCAGGGCAGTTCTCCTTGATAATTTCTTGAAAGATGATATCTAGGCTCTTTTTTTGATTGTGGCTTTCAGGTAGTCCAATAATTTTTAAATTATCTCTCTTGGATCTATTTTCCAGGTTAGTGGTTTTCCAAGGAGATATTTCACATTGTCTTCCATTTTTTCATTCCTTTGGTTGTGTTTTATAATATCTTGATTTCTCATAAAGTCACTAGCCTCCACTTGCTCCAATCTCATTTTTAAGGTACTATTTTCTTCAGTGCTCTTTTGGACCTCCTTTTCCATTTGGCTAATTCTGCCTTTCAAGGCATTCTTCTCCTCATTGGCTTTTTGGAGCTCTTTTGCCATCTGAGTTAGTCTATTTTTTAAGGTGTTGTTTTCTTCAGTATATTTTTCAGTATTGTGGGGGGTCTCCTTTAGCAAGTCATTCACTTGTTTTTCATGGATTTCTCGCATCCTTCTCATTTCTCTTCCCAATTTTTCCTCTATTTCTCTAACTTGCTTTTCCAAATCCTTTTTGAGCTCTTCCATGGCCTGGGACCAGTTCATGTTTTTCTTGAAGGCTTTTGTTGTAGGCTCTTGCACTTTGTTGACTTCTTTACTCTGTATGTTGTGGTCTTCTTTGTCACCAAAGAAAGAATCCAAAGTCTGAGACTGAATCTGGGTGTGTTTTCGCTGCCTGGCCATATTCCCAACCAACTAACTTGACCCTTGAGTTTTTCAGCGGGGTATGACTGCTTGTAGACTAAAGAGTTCTATGTTCCATGTTTGGGGGGGATGCACCAGCTCTGCCACACCAGCACTCCTCCTTCCCCAAGAACCCCCAACCTGGACTGGGCTTAGATCTTCAGCAGGCTGTGCACTCCTGCTCTGATCCTCCACTTAAATCCTCCCACCAGGTGGGCCTGGGGCCGGAAGCAACTGCAGCTGTAGCTGCCCCACCTCTGCTGCCCCGGGGGTGGTGTCCGAACCTGGAACTCCTTCCACTCCCGCAGCATTTCCCACTAACCTTCTCAGCAGTCTTTGGTGTTTGTGGGTTGAGAAGTCTGGTAACTACCACAGCTCACTGATTTAGGGTGCTAGGGCCTGCTCTACCTGGCTCACGCTGGGCTCTACTCTGCTCCGCTCCCAGTTCCCAGCTCCCAGCTCCCAGCTCCATGTGCGATAGACCTCACCCAGAGACCATCCAGGCTGTCCTGGGCTGGAGCCCTGCTTTCCTCTGCTGTTTTGTGGGTTCTGCAGCTCTAGAATTGGTTCAGAGCCATTTTTTATAGGTTTTTGGAGGGACTTGGTGAGGAGCTCATGCTAGTCCCTGCTTTCCAGCTGCCATCTTCGCCCCCCATCTTTTAAAACCCAGATGTTCCTGTTTCTCTCTCTCTGGTAACTACATATGTATCGCTATGGACAGACAAAAGCCCTGTCTGCTGACTTGTGTTATTTACTCAGTTTATATAGTTTTTGCTTTTGATTTCTGCTTGCATTTTCTCTGAAGTTTAGGGTGCTGCCTCTTCCCCTGAACTAAGTGAAAGATTTATGTATGTTTAACTAAAGTGAGATTGTAAACCCCTTTAAATTGCTTTCCTTAGAAAAGAAGATCAAAGAACCTGTGCTAGTAGCCCTCCTGTGTGATGGTATTGTTGGTCTTATACCTCCACAGCAGCTCCTAGTAACATAGTTGTTACAACTTCCTTTTCTAGCTATTTATATCACCAAAGATATTTTACAAGCAAGTTATATTATTTGTAAGTCATGCTATATGCAGGCTATATCCATATGATGTTCTCCCATCTGACTTATTTTTAGTATTACCTTTTCATATTTTAAATGTTTCAAAAGAACATATCATATTGAATAATGGTGTTAAGAGGCTTTGCATTTTTATCTAAGAAGAGTTGCCAAACTTGATTCTTTTCTTTCCACAAAATTATGGACCTAGCTAATTATTCATTGGAATTCCTTGTCCAATGTATACTATGTGATTCATAAATAATTTGATTGGCTGTCACTCTAAGAACATATTATTGTCTGAACAATATGCATTTTTTATACAATGAATAGAGTCACCTCTTTCACATGATTGAATACTACTGAATCTCTGTTAAAACTTTCTGCTTCACATTAACATCAAATAGGAAATAAAATCAAGCCTATATTGAAAATATTGTTACCTGGCATTTGGGATAGATGGGGACAATTTGTCATTTAGTCAAAATTTCAATCCAATTTAATATGTACTTTCCCTTTTAAGCCTTTTTTCATAATAACACAGATTTCCCATTTATACAGAAGGAAACTAGATTATTTGTGTGAACTCTTCCATCTCTAAGTACTCATTTTATTTTTCATTCAATGACTCATGGATAGCATTGTGCACTGGTAAAATGCATAGCAGTGGGAGACAGAAACTAGGGTTCTAACCAAAGCACGCCCACTACTTGGGTGACTCATTTTCCTCATCTGGATTAAAACTATAACTCTTCCACTAAGTGGGTATGTAAATCTGGAAAAATCACTCGACCTCTCTGGTCCTTAAATTCCCTTACCTGTAAAATGGGAATTGAGCTAAATGGTCTTCAAAGTCTGTTTTACTATATCTCTACATGATTCATAAATTAATAGATTAATAAATGGTTGGAGCTAGAAGAAACCTTAGAGATCACCTAGTCCAATATCTTCATTTTACATGTGAGGAAAACCCAAAGACAATGAGATTTTGCCAAGTTTAATTAGTATAACAGTTGAAACTCGAACAAAGGTCTTTCAAGTATCAGTGAAGTTTTCATGATTATATACCATGCTGTCTTCTTTTATGTGACTTTTAAAAGTCACATAAAATCCAAATCCAAATATAACAGGAATAATATATAACCAACATCTCAAAGTACTATAGTAACCCCCAACACATTCTCCTACACTATTTCAGTTAGCTGTAGAAAGTACAACAGTTACTAGATTAAATACTTATATTTGAATAAATCAGGGATCTGTTACTAATGACATATTCATGAATTTTTAAATGACATAGAGATATATTTGAGCTCTTGAACACTGAAACCAGTGGAATTCCAGCTTTGGCAGAAGACATCAATTTGAAAAGGCTTGAGGTAATATTATAATACGTAATCAATATTATATTTTATACACAGATACACACACAGACACACACACACACACACACATATATATACATATATATATTTCCTTAAGGCCTTTAAATTTTATACATATATAATTATATATAGCATACTAATGTAATAACATACTATAGCAATATAACACAACACATGTACATACATGTGTATATATGTACATATAAAATATATGGTTTTGCAAATATTCCTACCTGTATTTGCACTGTACACATATACACACATATACATGTAAGTCTATATATGTAAATATATATATATATATATGAATGCATAGCCCCAATGATGGACCCTCTAATTGTTGTCTGAGATCCAGGCTAGGCAATTTCAGGGAACTTCATTATCAGAAGATTGATAACTTCCTTATGAGCATTTTTGTTTACAGTAACTCACAAAAAGGCATAAGCAGTTATAAGATCATCTGAGAAGAAAAAATAACACCAATAAGCTCATAGATCCATTAGATATTGAAGTTCGTATCCTAGGAATCTATGTTGCTAGCTGGTAAAGTACAAAATAAAATAACTTTGGCTGATAATTAAATCCACAATACGTAAATAAAATATCTAGTATTTCCTTGCTTCTTTGAAGACACACCGTAGGAAAGCCCTTCTCCCTAACAATGAGAATTCTAGGGATATGACACATTTATGATGTATTAGAAGTAGTCTATATATGGGCAGCTAGGTGGTACAGTGAGTAGAGCACTGGTCCTGGAGTTAGGAGGACCTGAGTTCAAATCCGGCCTCAGACACTTGACACACTTACTAGCTGTGTGACCTTGGGTAACTCACTTAACCCCAATTGCCCTGACTTCCCCCCTCAAAAAAAAGAATTAAAAGAAGAAATAGTCTATATATTTAGGGGAGAGTTTATTCCAGTCTTTTTTTTTCTATTTTCATATACATGCAATGCATATATATGTCCATATAACACACACACGTATCTGTGCATGAGGGGAGATAAACACGCACACACACACACACACACACACACACACAGAGACACACACACACAGAAAGAGAGAGAGAGAGGGAGGGAGGGAGGGAGATGTATATAGATATAGATACATATGAGATATATATTTTACAAACATATATAGTTAAAGTAAATGCCGATACTATTTCAATGCATCAGATACTGCTTTGTTTTTCCATGAAAATAGAACGTTACAACCATTTACTGTTGAGCCTGATGAAAAATTTTGTAGCAGATCTTCTCCTTCTGAAGTTTGTAATGGATACGCAGACTGACAGGTAGTGAGAATGGGGTTACTGAGCCTTGCTCAAATTTGTGATCTTTTAGAACATGATATTGTAGCTTGGATCACTGCATCATTTGCCATATGTTATATAATCACATAAGTATCATTGTATGCTATGAATATGCTACAAATTAACAGCATTTCTTGTTCCTGGAGAGAAAATGAGGAATTAATTTGGCAAATGTCAAGTTGAGTTCACGTCATGATGCTCTTGATGTCATTATCCATCATGAAGGATTAAACAGATACGTTCTAGTAAAGAGATTCAATTTTTGGGCAGCAGCTGTGGCCTGCATTCTTTCATTTGGCAAATTCATTCCACCTGAATTTAGAGTAATTACCAAGATCATGGTTTCATGATATGGGTACAGTTTTATTTTCTTCACCCAATCTACTTAGATTTGGGAGCAGTTGAAGAAAATTTGGATCCATTGTCTACAATGGTTCAGACAGGAATGCGCTGCAGGCATCCTCAAATTGAAAAACAAAGAAAAAATTAACCCCACATATCCTTTAAATGGATTTTTAGCATGAAGTCACAAATTTTAATTGGCAAAGCAGTGAAAGGCGATATCATAAAATTTGAATAGTGTTACAAAAAGAAAATAAAGTTAGTAGCAGGACAGGTACCATGCCAATATTTTCTCTCAGGAACTGAAATAGACTTTTTACATTATAATTTGTTGTAGAAAATATACAGTTTGTCATGCTTGATACACCAGAAACATTCCAAATGGCTTGCCACATCCTCCCTGTTGGATGACATTGTTTTCTGAATTCTTGTCATTTTATACTTTCCATCTGTTGCTGTGTACTTGTTATAGCTCACTACTATACAAATTATTTTTAATAGAAAAGAACTGATAGAAACTTTTTTGTTAGGGGCGCTCTGGACCTAGGCCCCCCGAGAGGGTAGTGAGACGCCAGGGAGTCTGGACCTGCTGACGTGGCAATGCCTGCATGGCTTCTGCCACCTCAGTACCGGGGCGGCTCTAACTGGAGGAGCTCCACCCTCGGGGAGGAACTGGGGAGGAGCCAACCCGGAACACCCTGATATAAGGCGTGCCCCAGAGAGGGTCAGTGGGATTTGTGTGAGATTTCTGGTACGCCATGCAATAAAGCTGCTTGTGCATTCCGGTGTACTGCCTGGTGATTCTCCTCTCGCATCCCCCGAGAGGAGCCGGAGACGTCCGAAGACCCGAGGGCAGGGTAAGTGGTAGGCGGTAGTCGGGGTGCACGGGGTGCAGCCGCCGACAGCTGGCGCCCAAACGTGGGGCTTGACCAGTGAGGCCGCTCCTGCTCCCCATATATGGGGGAGCGGAAGACCAGGCAGCCTCAAGGGACAGGTAGAGCCCTTGGGAAGGATGGGACAAAAGGTCCGTAAAGCCCGTGTTGAGCCGGAGGACAAAGGCGTACTCTCCTGCCAGATCTACAAGGTCTGTAAGGAGCAAGGCGTTAGAATTCATATAAGGACATGTAGAGAGTGGGTGGAGAAGATCCGGGTGGTCAGCCCGTGGCTGGAGCACACCGGGGTGGATCTGCCCGTCTCCGCGGCAGGCGGAGTGCTTAGGGACTGCCACGGATCAGGCCACATTCATAAGAATCATATACAAGATGGCCAAGATCAGGGGTGTACAATCACTCCCCGAATTACAGATGTGGCTACCGGAACAGAGCAAGAGGAGGAATTTGCACACTTGGTAGACTCCAAGGACAAGATACCAGAAAAAGGCAACTTAGAATATGATCCGGAGGAAAGAATGAAGTCTCCTTTAGCCCCTCCCCCAACTCCTCACATTATATGAAAGTTTTGAAGAAGTTAGTAAGAGAAAGCTGTCTCCTAAACAACTGGAAGAGACCAGCCAGCGATCTGCCTCTGATCATCTTAAAAGCAGGGTCTCCAAGACCCCAATAAAGCATGGCACCTGGCCTCCGTTACATCAGAGGGCCAAGCAATTTGTGCATAGGATTCAAAAATCCTCTCTGTGTTTTTTGTCTCTGTGTCTGTGTGCTGTATCTGTGTTTCTGTGTGTGTGTAATCTGACACCCTGTAATGTCCACTATCTCTTTCTCTCCCTCCCTGACTCCAGTCTCTTCAGAGGAGCGGGAGGGCGGGGAAAATGTCTTCTTGTTTAACGGTTTATAGTTGTTGGAAATAATGCTCTTTCTTTCTCTCTTCATCCCAAATCTGGCCAATTTGGGATGTGAGGAGAGATAAGAAAGGAGGCGGGGACCTTTTCTCTGAAATTCAAATGTGTTACTCCTGATTTGATGCTTAAGATAAAGTCAGAATTTCTCATACCATTTGGCACTAAGGCAAATTCGGAAAATGCATGAATCTCTACTAAAGAGACACTTTGAGCTCCCCAGTATGAGGAGAAAGGGACATGGTACCACTGGATCTTTTCCAGAGTCCCACTCACCTTAGACTGGCAAATTCAAAGTTCTCACTTCCAAAAAGGTTTTTAAGGAGTAAACACAGAAGTAAAATTTACTCGAGAAAAAATTAGAACCATTAAGATTTTGATTTAGCAGATTCTGTTAACCATAGATAATCTGGTGAAGTATATGAAACCTTTTTCAAAATAATAATACACGTATGAATGTGAAGAAAAATCAGTTTATATGACAAAAGATATTCTGTATCCCCCTCCAATCCGTAGACTCCTTGGGGGGTTAAGAATTCCAGCTCTATGTCAGAAGTATATACAAAGATGTTTTAATTCCTGTGTGGTGAATGAGAATCACCATGAGACTAGTATAGATAAAAAGTTGGAAAATATTTAATGACATAACGGTATTAAATCTATAGAGTGAATAAGTACTTTTCAATATACACCTACAGAGATCCTTATGTGCAATTTAGTGACCCTCATTCCTGTTTGAATTTGAAACAAGTGGTTTAAAGCTTCCAAAACAGAGAAATGAAAGCCAAACGTGAAAGCCAATCTGAACATAGTGTACCCAAAGGACTGTTACTGACTGTTACTGTAGTCCTGAGAAACAAAAATACTTCTTCGGATAGGAATTATCTCCATAGATATAACCCAGTCCGCCTGGGTGAAAACATTTCTAGCTCGCTGTGATTTTCCTACGTTTGCTACTTGGAAAGTTTAAAAAGTGATTCGCAAATATACAATAGAAAGTTGGCTTCTTTTCAAAATAATTGCCCTGTGTACAAGCTGCTTTTTCTTATTTAGGCCCTTTTATTCTGATGTGCCTTTCCCCTAAAAGTCCTCAAATAAATTAAATCATAATAACATAGAAACTGTAGAAATTAAAATACATGTCGCAACAAAGGCTCTATTCCCTGTTCTTGACTTTGCTACTTTGTTGCCCTCTCATACCCCACTGACAACAGCCCTGGACCCCTGGGCACCCTGAAGCCCACACTGCTAGGCAATGGATAAACAGAGGAACCTCTCCTCCCTGTCCCCCAAGTCCTTGCTCCCACACCACCAGAACTTACGATTTTTGCTCCTAGTCTTCCAAACCCGACAACCCCTATAAGAAAGTAAAGATCTCTCAGGGACCCTCCTCAATGATTCCTTAGACCTTTAATTCAGGTGCTGGACTCTGCAGCTTCCCAGCACCTTCCCCCCCTCAGTCCACAGCCAGGCTCTGCAACTATGAGAAGAAAAGCCTCTATGCTTGGTAAGCCTAATGTATGTAATGATTTGGGAATGCAATTAATGTCATCTGAAATTTTTCTGTTTGTACTATTATTGTACTTCTGAATTGTAGTAAAATTCTGCTATATTGTAAAACTTAAAGGACTAGAAATGATGTTAGACAAAGCAATCTTTCATCTGAATTTTGTTGAAACTACAAAATGAAAACAATTGTGTAAAACTGGTGAGGTTACTTTCTCAGCCTTGTTAACCCTGTCTTGTTAAGGTCACAGCTAAAACGATTCACTTGTGAATCATTGTAAGCACTTATGAAACTTGTAAGATTGTTAGCTAGGTTATTTGGGATTACTGTTTTAATGTTAAAAACCAATAAAGTTCTGAAGAGATAAAAGAAATTATGTCACCCACCTTTTGACCTAGATTTGTGGGTGGGTTCTATTAAATTTTATATGGATATTGATTAGGGTAAAGATGTTGCTTATTATGAGTTGTTATGATTGCTGTTCAATTAATTATCAACCCCTTCTGCCTGGAAGGGAAACTGACTATACCTTCTTAGCAATGATTCAAATTTCTTAGGTTTCCTTTTTACCCGGGGCAAAAGAAGTAGTTAGAATACTGGCCCAGCACATTTTAAACCGATCTAATTATAATACATGATTGCAAACTATTTGTAAAACTTTCCCAAGAAAAATGTGAATGGAACTTAGAAATTCATATTCGAATAATTGAGAAATTTATTAACTATATAGCCCCAAGAAAATTCTATTTACTGTAGTTTGCTGTTCAATAAGGGAATGGTGGTGGAATCCATTCCCAGGGATATTACAAAGATCGCATGATTGTAAAAGTGCTTGGCACACTACTTGACATAAGATACATGCTATTTAAATGTAAACTGTTTTAAGTTAAAGATAATTGCTTTATATTAACTTTATGTGGATTTTCTTCAATGTGACGTTTTGGTAATGAGATGGATGATTCTCTGTATTAAGCAATTTGGGGTCATATCTGACTGCGGTAAAGCCACCAAAATGGAAAGTAATTGGTTTTGGTTTTCAAGTTTAAATAGATGATAATTATGGTTTTTTGATATTTTGTTATATTTCTCAAATTTTTCTTATTGCTTAAATTGGTAAGCAGCTATATCATCTGTGTTGTTAGAAAAGCAATTTCTTTTATAATCTAACTGTTATTAGGTTAAGAATTGTAATTTGAGAAATCTTAAATTACAAAATTTTGTCTTTAATTGTTTTTCTATCATTTGGGAAATTTGTGAGATCATTAATTAAGCTATTGATGTTGTTGCTTAGAGATAGTATTTACAATAGTAAGTTTAGTTTTCTTTTTTTTAATTGTGGAAAAGGTTTGGTGATCAAAATTTAAGAATTGCTAGCACTAGGAATTAATAATATCAGGATAAATTATAAGCTGTTTCTGAGAAGGAGAGATTTTTTTATGAAGAAAAGTTTTGTGCAATCCTTTGCATAATTTTTCGAAAGACTCGACCTTGAATAAGTTTGCTCAGAGGAACAGCAAAAGATAGCAGACAGACCCAAGGTTTTTCTCTTTAACCCCTTCCTAGAGACCATGTTACTTCTCCTTATTTTGTAACATTGCCAAGGCCCTTGGACACTCTCTGCACGGGCAAGGTCATCAGCCCAGAAAAAGAACTTGTTTGAGTTATGTAGGTCCTAAACAATGAACTTGACTTGCTGAGAAACTGAATGTACAATAGATAGAAAGGTTTCTGATATTTGGCTTTTACACCGGGACAAGTTTAGAGTAGGGGATGAAAGATGTTTAATTAAATCCCTTATGTGTGTGAGTCCTGTTCTTATAAAACAAAAAGGGGGAGTGGTGGGTAGGCTACCCCAAGCATGTGCAGCTCGCTACAGCTACCTTTACTGCCAATTTTTTACAATTCCGTGACGATGGCCTCACGCCTGCGCTAAAATATTATGCTGGAGGCCCGTGTGAAAGACAGGAGCCGGGCCAAAAGGAGACACCGCCGCCAACTGCGTGCCTTCAAGGCAGCACGGTCTGGTGGAAAGATGAGAAAGGGGTGTGGCACGGGCCGGGGAGGGTCGTAATTAGAGGGAGAGGGTATCTTTGTGTCTCCACAGATGCCACGGGAGAGCAAATCTGGGTGCCCATCCGCCGGGTCCATGAGGTTGCGCCCCCGTCAATGCCCAGGGAAGAACAGGACCGTCCGGAGAAAGAGGGCTGCCTTGAACAACGCCCTTAGCTGCCTGCTTGCCATGATCCAGTTGGCGACCCCATCCACAGCTGCTCCTGCCGTCTTGCCACCCCTGGCAGTGACTCCCACGCATTGGGCCATTACCCCGAATCTCCCGATGTTCCAGTTGGTGACCTGCAGCCCATCCTGTCTGTGTAACCCCTATTCCCTATAATGTTTCCCAGTATGCACGATTAGAAAGACTTCTAGCACTGCCACTAATTTCACCACTGAACTGCGTATGTTAGATCAGGTCATTGCGGCCACACAGAATGCCACTATACAATTCAATAACAACTGGGAAAAGAACTATAACAACGCCAAAGACTGGTGGGACACTCTTAATATCCATCAATTACTCCAATGGGCCTCCATTGGGGGAATGTTCCTCATACTTGCCTTTCTCATCTATTTGTGCCTGCCCTGCTTGATTTCCTGTATGATTGGGGTTTTGCGCCGCTCCTTAGAAGCTGTAAAAGCTGATGTCATAAAACAAAAAGGGGGAGTTGTTAGGGGCGCTCTGGACCTAGGCCCCCCGAGAGGGTAGTGAGACGCCAGGGAGTCTGGACCTGCTGACGTGGCAATGCCTGCATGGCTTCTGCCACCTCAGTACTGGGGCGGCTCTAACTGGAGGAGCTCCACCCTTGGGGAGGAACTGGGGAGGAGCCAACCCGGAACACCCTGATATAAGGCGCGCCCCAGAGAGGGTCAGTGGGATTTGTGTGAGATTTCTGGTACGCCATGCAATAAAGCTGCTTGTGCAGTCCGGTGTACTGCCTGGTGATTCTCCTCTGAAGACCCGAGGGCAGGGTAAGTGGTAGGCGGTAGTCGGGGGTGCACGGGGTGCAGCCGCCGACACCTTTTAATATTACTTAGCCCATAAAAAAGAATCATCATAATACCAAATATAACTAGCATAATTTGGAGCATACATATGCAGATGTGCTTAAATGTCAGGAAAATTTCCGTACAATCACCATCTTTCTAGCATTCCAGGTTCAAAATCATGCTTGAATCTTTACCTCATCTCCATCATAGAGTTAGTTGCTGATTCATGTCAATTCTATCTTCATAATATTTCTGTCATGCATTTCCATCACTCTACGCTCATTATAACTTGTTTAGTCATGATCCTCATTACCTCATTTCCATCATCATCTAGGTTACCTTCAGCCAATACATGATAATAGCCTCCCAATTGACCTCCCTGCTTCCATTCTCTCTACTCTTCCATCCACCTTCCATACAGCTGTCAAAACGAAAATTTTAAAACACAGGTCTGACCACATCACTGTCCTACTAACAAGACTCTAGTAAATTCCCAATCTTGCTTCTATGATAAAACACAATATTCTCTGCTTGCCACTGAGAGCTTTTAGCAGTTGCTCCAATCTACCTTTCCAGACAAATTACAAATTATTCCCTTTCACACACTTCTAATTAAATTCTGATTAAAGTTGTCTATTTGCTTTTCCTCACACAAGACATTATGTCTCATTGCTCCATACTTTTTGTACACATAGCCCTTGTGCCTGAAAAACATTCTTTTTTTTCAGATAGATGGCATAGTGGATAGAAAATTGAATAAAGGGGGACAGGATAGGATGGAGGGAAATGTAGTTATATATGAGTATTGTGGAAGTGTTTTACAGAATGATACATGTGTGGCCTATGTTAAATTGCTTGCCTTCTTAGGGAGGGTGGGTGGGGAGGGAAAAGGGGAGAGAATTTGGAACTCAAAGTTTTAAAAGCAGATTCTCAAAAAATGTTGTTTATGCATGCAACTGAGAAATAAGATATATAAGGAATGGGGCATAGAAATCTATCCTGCCCTACAAGAAAGTAAGTGAAAAGGAGATGGGGGGAGTGGGGTTACAGAAGGGAGGGTTGACTGGGGAACAGGGCAATCAGAATATATTCCATCTTGGAGTGGGGAGAGGGTAGAAATGGGGAGAAAATTTGTAACTCAAAATCTTGTAGAAATCAATGTTGAAAATTAAAATATTAAATAATAAAATAATTCTTAGGAGAAAAAAAAAAGAAAGCTGCATACTAACATTATGTGTGTTCTATTTTATTTGTAAATATTTCATTAAATATTTCCCAATTACCTTTTAATCTTGTTCTTGCCATACTTGGGTGTGGTTGAGGGCACCATGTTGGACATTTCTGCATTTGAGTATTATTGATGAAGCTGTGAATTAATCCAGCCATTCTAGAGAGCAATTTTAACTATGTCCAAAAAGTTATGGAACTGTGCATAACTTTTGATACAGCTATAGCATTAGTGGGCCTATACTCTCAAAAATTAATGAAAAAAATATATGTGTTCGAAGATATTTATGTTAGCTCTTATCATTGAAATAAAAATAGAAAACTGAGAGGATAGCCACCTCTTGGGAAGTAGCTGAAGAAATTGTGGTAATATGAATGTAATTTATTATTTTCCAGAAGAAATGATGAAATAGATAAGTTCAGAGGAGACTGGGAAGACTTTTATGAACTGTTGCAAGGTGAAGTGAGAAGAATTAGGAGAACAATTTATCATGGTTTCATGGTGGTTTTGATGGCACCGTTTCAAAGACTTTAGAGTCAGACTACCTCTGATCCAAGTACAGGCATTTATTGAAGACTGATGCCCCTCAGAAGTTGGCTAGATTCCAAGAGTAACTAGCCACTTAGTAAGATAACACAGGCAAATGTATAGTATAATGATGCTGATTACACAATAGAAATTATGATATTAAAAAGGTAGGCAGGATTTGTTAAGGGGTTAAGTAATGGGGAGAGATCCCTTCTATGGTTCAATGGTCAAACATCCTGACTGTGTTGCTTTCTGACTGGCTAGGTATTGTGTTCCTGTCCGTTCAAGATGGATAATTAAGTATTGTGGTCCTGTCTTGGATGAAATGGAAGACATGATTGTGGTTGAGTACAAGAAAACACCTGTTCAAACATGTGAATTGGATCTGGGGGAAGGAGCTAGCTAGGGGCAGTGGTTATATTGAATCTGGGGGCCTGAGGTATGGTTAAAGCCAGATTGTGTGGTTAAATCAGGATGTACCTGTGGTTCAGTGGGGCCCATAAGGAAATTAGAATAGTGAGGCTGGGGGGCAGCTTAATCAGGATTCCATCAAATGTATATACAATTAAACAACATCATAGAGAAAAACAACTTTTAAAAACTTTAGAACACTAATCAACAGAATGATGAACTCTGAATCCCCCAAATCAGGATGAAGCATTGTACTCATCTCCTGATAAAGAAAACACACACACACACACACACACACACACACACACACACACACACACGCACAGTTGCGCGCATGCACGTGTGAGTGTGTGTGTGTGTGTGTGTGTGTGTAGGATGTAGAATCTTTGACTGTTATTTTCTTCTGAGAGTGTGGTTTGATCTTCCTTGTCATCAAAGTAAGTTTCTATAGTCTGTTTTTTTTTTTCCGTTGTTTGCTCATTTTCCTACTCTATTACTTGACCTTTTAACTCTTTGTAAAAGTAGGGCTCTGCTTCCAGGGGGGAGGGCGCATGTAACCAGAATGGCCTTTGTTTTCTTTGAATGACTCAGCTTACCTCATTGAGCCTTGCTGGACGCTGGGGATTGCTCTTCCGGGGCAGGAAGCCCAGCGACCATGCCGGGAATCAGAGAACTTCCTGTGCGATGAGTCATGGGGCTGGCTGAGGAGAGGTGTTAACTCCAGAGCCACGCCCTATTGGGTGTTAACCTGGTTTACACTAGGGGGAGGGGCCAGCTCAAGAACCAATCAGCTCTGGTCATTCAGGTGGCGCTTGATGATGTCAAAAACTCTATAAGAGGGGAGAGGACAGCTTGAAGATCCCCTTTCCTTTTCCGGTTGGCACAGCAGTGGTTTGGAGTGTGACTCGGGGCCAGCCCTTGCTCTAGGGCCGAGCCCAGGTATTGGTAACTATGAATTGTATTGGGTCTGTCTGTTGATATTTGTAATTTGTTTGTATTTTGGTTTTGAGGTTCGGGTGCTGGTTTGTTTTCACCCGAACTAAATGAATGTTTTGAACCTCAGGGTGCTGGCTTTTCCCCCTGAAGTACATGAATGAATCTGTATTTGGTATATCTCTTGATGCTTGTCTCTTTGCTTCCCTGAACTAACTGAATGCTGGTGTTTTTTCCCCTGAACTAAATGAATGTTGTCTGTATGCTAACTGAATGCTGGATTAAAGTAAGCTGGTCAACCTCTCCACCTTGCTTTCCTTGTTTAAGCAGATAAAAAGAACCTGTGCTTTCCCAGTGTCCCGGCAAGCTCCTGAGTGCTGGCTGTGGGGTGATCTTACGCCCCCACAGGAGCTGCTGGCTGGGTTGTTAAAACAGTGCACTGTCCAAAACCTGAGGGATTTTATGAAGCTGTTTTCAGACATACTTCTAGGGCCAAGAAGTTTTCAGTTTTTCCAAGGTGGTATGATCTAAAGAGAGTTGTTTACTATTCTCCTGGCCTGTGCTCTGACCTGTGAGAGATCACAAGCACTCTTTTCTGCCCTGGAGCTGTGAGCATGGTCCCTGCCCCACTGTGGCCAAAAGCTCTAGTGTGCTAGTGCTCCTCCTCACCCCGGGACTGCCACCCAGGACTGTGAAGAGGATCCAACTATGGGCACGGCAGCAGAGTCCTGCCTCAGTGCTAGCAATGAGACCCTTGTAATCTCCTTCTGACCGGTTCTTTGACACTCTTACTACTTGTGAGCTGAGAGTTCTGGAAGCAGCTGCTGCTTCTATTGCTGATTCAGTGGTTCCCAAGGCCTGCTCCTGGTTTGCTGTGGCCAGGATTGTGCTGATATGGCCTGCACTGCACTGAGCCCCTCTCATACCCTGGTACAACAGACCTTTCCTGCCAACCTTCTAAGTTGTCTTGGGCTGGAAAATTGTTTCAGTCCATCTTTTGGGGGTTCTTCTGCTTTAGAATTTTATTTTGTGTCATTATTTAAAGGTATTTGAGGGGTTTGGGGAAGAGCTCAGGTGAGTTCCTGCCTTTTCTCCACCATCTGGGTTCCCCCTCACGTTTTTTTTTTTCTGTTTTTAATTTGCTCAATGGTGATGGAATTAGCATAAGAGATAAATTTTTAATATGCTTTTTACTTACAAAAACATAATTTTCACATGCAAAAATGTTTTTGTTGAGTAACGTCTCTTGCCAAACATTCTTTAGTTGCTTTTGTTCGGGTTTTTCCCATCAACTATTTCAAGAGGTTACATTTCTCATAAACTTTCACCCACCTTCTTTGTAAGATTTACCTCAAAGTTTTCCTGAAAATGAATGTTATCTTTGGTTGCCAAAACTCTGTTTGAGTGGCAAACCAAATGAGGCTAAAAAAAATTAGCCTCATTTGTTTTCATTATGGCAATGAGTTTACCTTGCTTAAACTTTTTTTTTTAATTATTGTCATTGGTATCTATGTTCTTACATCTTACAGTACTAGAATTGGGAAGTTTTCTGGTATAAAAAGGAAAATCATGCACCTCGAAGTGTGAGGCACAGGCTTTGTAATCATAGCACTAAGCTACTGATGAATTTACTCGTGAAGAGTCTATACTGATTCCCACAAATAAGTTACTGCACTGGTATTATATTGATTTTACTACATAGCAAAGAGAATAACCAGGTTACTAATCTGTCTCCCCTTCTTTTTGTGCTGTGTGGTTACAAGTAGAATTTAAGATGAAGCGCATGTTTGTAGTAAGCTTCCCCTTGCTGCTGTTATTGGTAACAAAAGAAATAATGCCTCTTTTGTAAAGAGAAGAAAAAGATATTGCAACAGCAAATTCTTTGCTCTTTCCATTGACGTCTACTGTGACATGATAACAGATGTTAAATAATACAGTCACACTTCAAATATCAAAACTTATGTATTCTCTTTAATCTTTCTTTCTTTTTGCAAGATAGTGTCTGGCAGCACACTCCTGAGAGGTAAATTGTTATAGCTTGTTGATATTTTTCTTTCTCATTTTTTTAAGAAAAAAAAAAAAGATATTCACTGAGGAATTTAGGAACAGAGAAGGAAATGATTTTATAATTTTTTTCAAAAAGTAAAAATGTTGAAAAATTAAATTTGTTTTGCTCTTAAGTATTAGGGTGGTCATCATTTGATCAATTTCCTTATTGATTTTTTTTTTTGGAAAATACTAGATTATTTGTAGCCAACTAAAACTTAACTGCAAAAATTACAATTAACTTCAGAGAAGAATCTTAACTCTCACGTATTTTAACTAGCAATAATTGGTAGGTGAATTCAATTCAAAGACATAGAAAACAATCTCTAAGGGAAACATAATCCATTTCAACAAGGCCATATAAACATGTGTCTGGAAAGGGCAGCTGATGGTTTTGGCTTACTTTTATTTGGAATTTTGTTGTCGTTGGTGATGATGATGATGGTGATGTCTTTAGTCAGTTGGTTTTACATACTGCATCTGCCTCACTTTTTACCATTGCTTCTAAATTGCACCCATTTTTTGCCCCAAGCTTTTTTTTCATCCAGAGCAAAAGCTATGTTGAAAAGAACAGGTACTTTTTTTTATAAAGGCAACACAAAAAGTGAACTTGGTTGACCAGGAATCAAAAATGAACCAGACCAGGAAAGAACTCCTTTTTCCTATAATTCCCAAACATTTGTTTGGCTTCAGTTTAACATTGATTTCAGGAATCATCAGCAGGAAAACAGATCCTATAGACTCTGAGTCAAATCTGTTGTTTCAGAAGCTGTCACAAAAGTACTTTCAGTATCTGAGAAGAGCTACCTCCTAGCATTCTAAGGAAAGTTTCACTGGACTTCTCCTTATGAATAGTTATATATACTTTCCTCCAAAGAATCATATTTGCTGATGAAACTACCAGAAAGTTAGGAAGGTTAAGTGACTGAAAAAGGAAAAGGTTGCAAAATAAACCAGGAATATAGTTCAAAAGGAAAGAAAATTATGTCTCTTTGCAATTGATATCTTAATTTACAAAGAGGACCCTAGAGAATCAATACATACATACATACATACATACATATATATATATATATACATACACACATATATATGTATGTGTGTATGTATATATATATATATGTATGTATTTGAGATCATTAATACTTTCAGTAAACAGGATACAAATTAAATTCACAAAAATTATTATATATACATATGTTTGTGCATGTGTATGTGCATGCATGCGTATGTGTGTGGTATGTGTGTGTGTGTGTGTGTGTGTGTGTGTGTGTGTAATCAAAAGCCAGGATGGAGAGAAAGTAAAAAATTCCCTTTTAAATAACATGATATGTTAAATACCAGAGAATTAACCTAAAATATACATAAAGTCCTTATATCAATTTAACTATAAAATAATTATTTACAAAATGGACGAATACTCATGCAAAAACAAAAAATACTCAATGCTCATTGCTCTTATGTGCCTGCATCACAAAAATGAAGCTATTACTCCAATTTTTTAAATATACACATTTAATCCTATGCCAATCAAACTATTTTCCCCCAGAATTAGAAAATAACAAAATTCATTTAGAGAGATAAAAAGGTCAAGAATATTAAGTGATATAATGGGGAGAAAAAGTAGGAAGGAGTGGGCCTTGGGACTACCAGACCTTAAATAATATCAATATTCAATCCTTTAGAAGCAATACTCTCTTAATAGCAATGGCGAGAACTTTTGAAGGTAGATCTTGTCAGTGCATACCTTGATTGTCTCAGACACTCCAAAAAACTTAATATTTTATCTTTTTTTTAAATGGCAAAAACTGTGATGAAAGTGAAGAGAAATCTTATTAGCTATCATAGATGGATAGACAGATAGATGAATGGAAAAATAAGATGTCAAAAAGGATGAAATTACAGAAATTTTGGATTATTAAATAAATGATTATTAAAGTTTTCAGTACTTTTCTATTTATGATTATGCTTTTTATTTGTATAGGATTGTTTCCACAATCCGGCTAGCAGCTTCTGTGGGGGTGTAAGATCCACCATCCACCCACAGCTAGCACTGGAAAGCTGCCAACAGCACAGGTTCTTTTGATCTGCTTAACTAAGGAAAGCAAGGTGAAGGGGTTGACAACCTTACTTTAATTCAGCATACAAATATCATTCACTTAGTTCAGGGGAAGAGACCAGCACACTGAACTTCAGAGCAAATTACAAAGTACGAACATCAACAGACAGACCAAATACAGATTCATAGTTACCAACATCTAGGTTCAGCCCGGGAGCTCAGAACAAGGGCTGGCCCAGAGTCACATGCACCACCACTGATGCGGGAATGAGCTTCAAGGAAGAGGAAGCCAACCCCTTTTTTTTTTATATCTTTTTCAGCGTCAGGGGTGAGTCACACATGCAACTCACCCACGTGACCTAGAATCATCACAAAGAGGCGACTTAAACCCACGTGGTCTAAGAGCCTCTGCTCTCCCAGACACATAAAGTAGGCCCTCCCTGGAGTTAGCCCTACCTTGGGTCCCACCTTAGTTGCCAATCCACACCCACTAAGGTTTTATACCTAATAGGGGTTTGAGCCTGGGGCTTAGCACCTAGTAAGGCTCAATGAAATACACTAAATTACTCAAAGGGAACAAATGCCAAACTATTCAAGGGCACTCGTTGAACTAAGTGCTAAGGAGCCCATTTTGCTTACCAACACAAGAATAAATAAAGATAATATGTAGAGGATAAAAACTTAATAGAAGAAATAATATTGAAAAATTGATAAGTGAAATGATGTTAGAAGAATATAAAATATTTAATTTTCATGGTTTAATGTCTGTATTTTTAAACATAATTCATTAGCAATTATATATTGCATAAATATTTGTGTTGATATCTATCTATACACACATAGAGAAAGACATATGTAGCTAGCTAGCTAGCTAGATGGTTATAGATATATAGATTGTTGTTCATCCTTTGTTTCTGAAGAAAACCAATGAAATCACAAAGTTGGAGTCAGACTACAGTGTGAAGCTGTGGCTGCTCAGTCCAACATGTGTTCAAAAGGCACTACCATGGATTAGGCACAAATGCTCCATTAGAATATTTACAGTGTTAGTGGCTCTGGATTTGTATAGCTAATGTTTCATCTATGTTTCTATGATTTTGCTTTGCTCAGGGGATATAGTGCCTTCTTTGATGTGGGCATGCCATACTGGATGGTCCTGTGCCAGGATTTCCCATGTCTCACATAATATTAAAGTTCTTCAGAACTACCTTGAGAGTGTCCTCATACTGCTTCTTCTGATCATCATATGAGAGCTTGCATTGTGTGTTTTCTCTATAAAATAGGCTTTTGTGTAAGTGTGTAATTGACATTTGAACTACATGACTAGCCCATTGGAATTATGCTCTCTTCAATAGAGTTTGAAAGGTTGGCAATTCAGCTCTAGGGAGAGTACCTTATTTCGCCATATAATTTTCAGAATCCTCCTGAGAAAATTCAAGTGGAAGTGGTTCAGTTTTTTGTCATGGTGCTAATAGACTGTCCAGGTTTCACAACCATACAATAGTAATATACATATTTTGTTGTTCCTTCATCTTTGAAGAGGACCAATGGCATCATGGGGTGAAGTCTTGACTTGTGTGTAAATTGGATTTAAGTGAGGCAGAGATGCAGAAAATTGTCAATCTCACTCTCTCCTCCGGATTCATAGAAGTCCATTGGCAAGACAAAAGTCAAGACAACTGCCAGTCACCCACGATGCAGCAGTTGACCTTGGTGTCTTCGATGACTGTCCAAGCTCTAAAGTGCTCCTTAGTGCCTACTTCAGCTGTCGTCATGGACTTTTGAACAAATTGTTCCCATACACACATTCCACCAGGGGAAGTCATCAAATTTTTAAGGTACACCACCCCCTAACTCACCAAGTTTGGGGTCTGTTGGCTACCTTTCAACCTGGATTAGCCCATGTGCAGAAATGGTAGCTTCTTGTATTACAGCTTCTTGGAGCCACATGTGAAAGTAGTGTGAAAGGTGGATACCAAAGGTGGATGAGCAGGGCTGGAAAGAGCTCAGCAAGATCTCACATCAGAGATACTAGTCCTCCCTGAACACCCCATATACCCCAATATGGTTGGTGGTGATTGATTACTGTCCTTCATTCTGGAAGAGTACCAAAATGACGTCACCATGTTAGAGTCAAGTTACAGGGTGTCTGACTATGGCTGATCAGACCAAGACAAGCGCAGGATGCTCTTCCATAGGTAGGGCAAAAATAGTGTATTTGAACATCAAGGATGGATTTTCTAAATTTGTGTATCTTCTTTTTAGCTACTTCAGTTCTGCTTTGCTCATAAAACACAGCACCTTCTCTGATGGGGGCCTACCATGCTGGGTGGTCCTGTGCCTGTGTCTCCCATGTTGCACAATCAACTCTAAAGTTCTTAAGAGAGACCTTGGAAGTGTCATTGTATCTCTTCTTCTGAACACCATGTAAGTGCTTGCCCTGTGTGAGTTCTCCATAAAACAGTCTTTTTGGCAAGTGTATGTTTGGCATTTGACATTACTAAAATTTGCCCAATATAGATATATCAAGAATGGGTAGAAAAAATAGGAAGGAGTGGAATTTGGGATTACTAGACCTCAAATTATATTATTACTCAATCCTATTGAAAAAACATTATCTCAAGATGATACATAAGTATGCAAAACCTAGCCCATAATTTTCTCAGATTTTGGTCATCAAAAGCTCTGGACTGTAGGACTTTCTTAGCGTCTTCTTTGCCCAGTGAAAGAATATTTCTTGCCTCCATTATATTTTGTTTATATACTAAGGAGATTGCATTTCTTGCATTGTCCATTGCACGGTTATAGGCAAATTGACGTGCAGATACAAAAAAGCAGCAGAAGGTAAATTTAAAAATCCACAACCTAGAAATTTTCCTCAGACTGCTTCTCTGGTTTAAACCTTTTCTTTCTATTTAACTTTTCAATCAACCAGGTGGGCTATCCACAATCTTGTTTTTTTTTTTTTTTTTGCAAAGAAAAATCAGTCACTGTCCTAAGGAACTTACCTTCTACTGAGGTAATAGAGTATGTGAACATATAGGTATATGCATGATAATTTAGGAGGATAGAGTTATAGGTAAAGAACTCTGAAAAGGCTTTCATAGGAGATAACACCTAGTCAGAATTTTGATTGAAGTTTAAGGGTTCTATGGTAGGAAGAAATGAGGGAGTGCATTCCACCCACACCTATGCAAAAGTCATGGTGTCAGAATATGGATTGAAGTATTCTAGTACATTAATGAGGTAGTCTAATTAATAGCACTGTTCAGCAATATTGTAACGATAATAAATTGTGAAAGACTTAGCTACTCTGATCAAGACAATGACTCAAGTCAATTCCAAAGACTCCTTGATGAAAAATGCTATGCATCTCCAGAGCAAGAATTGATGAACACTGAGTGCAGCTTGAAGCACACATTTTTCACTTTATTTTTTCTTTTTTATGTTTGTATTTTCTTTGTCACCAAGGCTATTATGGAAATCTTTTTGCATGATTTCACATGTATAATATCATATCACTTGCTTTCTCAAGAGGTACAGGATGTTTGGAAAGGAGAGAGATAATTTGAACTCAAAATTTTACAAATGAATGTTAAAAATTTAAAAATATAATTGGGAAACGCATTTTCAAAAAGCATTTGTTATCCCTTATATAGTAAAAATTTTTCTGCTTAACAAAGGTCTATAAAGCACCTGGGGATACTATCAAAGCCACAAACAAGGACTTTTATACAATAATATTTGGATAAATATTCCATTTTATGAAAGAAATAGCTATACCATTTCTAAAGCACAGAGTCCCATACCTGATTTGTAATCAATAATTCGCAGCTACATATCTTTAAGATATCTTTGTAAATAAAAGCAGTTTTCTCTTACTGAGTTCAGTGAGCTTTCTGATGCCTTCCCTATCAATCTCCCTGTCCTGTTTTTTGCACAATTGCCTCCTCCTGAATCCTGTTTTCTCATGGGAACTATCAGACTGAGCAATCCTGGTGTGGCCAATTCCTCTGGGAGGAAATTGGGTAGCTGAGGACCAGAAGTGGAAGACTGTATAGACAGAGCAGGGCAAGTATGATTGAAAAAAGATCATCCAAGAATAGTGATGAGGGTGCTCTGAAAACCCTATGGGTTTGTATCCCTCAGCTAGTCCATGCCTCATCCAGATAGGAATGGAGATGGCAGCTAGGAAACAGACCAGAGAAATAGAATAGTTTTGTGTGACCCAATTTTCAAATATTCAGGGAAGCAAACAAAATGCCATGGAAAGAAACCAGTTTGTTTGTTTTTTTTTTGTTTGTTTGTTTTGTTTATTTTCTTCCTATTGAATAGGAAGGTAGATTGTTTTGCTTGAGAATTCAACACTTAAGAAGTGACATTTTTTGGTCATGGGGGGGTGGAGTCAAGATGGCAGCAGGAAACCAGAGACTAGCGTGAGCTCCCAGCCGAGTCCCTCCAAAAACCCATAAAAAATGGCTCTGAACCAATTCTAGAACTGCAGAACCCACAAAAACAGCAGAGGGAAGCAGGGCTCCAGCCCAGGACAGCCTGGATGGTCTCTGGGTGAGGTCTATCCCACACGGAGCTGGGAGCTGGGAGCTGGGAGCTTGGAGCTGGGAGCGGAGCAGAGCAGAGCCCAGCACGAGTGGCACGGTCCAATCAGACCAGGAGCCGGGCGGAGCATGCCCCAGCTCCCTGAATCAGTAAGCTGCGACAGTTACCAGACTTCTCAACCCACAAACACCAAAGACAGCAGAGAAGGTTAGTGGGAAAAGCTGCGGGAGTGGCAGGAATTTGAGGTTTGGACACCACCCCCAGGGCAGCAGAGGTGGGGTAGCTACAGCTGCAGTTGCTTCCGGCCCCAGGCCCACCTGGTGGGAGGATTTAAGTGGAGGACCAGAGCAGGAGTGCACAGTCTGCTGAAGATCTAAGCCCAGTCCGGGTTGGGGGTTCTTGGGGAAGGAGGAGTGTTGGTGTGGCAGAGCTGGCGTATCCCCCCCAAACGTGGAACATAGAACTCTTTAGTCTACAAGCAGTCATACTCCGCTGAAAAACTCAAGGGTCAAGTTAGTTGGTTGGGAATATGACCAGGCAGTGAAAACGCACCCAGAGTCAGTCTCAGACTTTGGATTCTTTCTTTGGTGACAAAGAAGACCACAACATACAGAGTAAAGAAGTCAACAAAGTGCAAGAGCCTACACCGAAAGCCTCCAAGAAAAACATGAACTGGTCCCAGGCCATGGAAGAGCTCAAAAAGGATTTGGAAAAACAAGTTAGAGAAGTAGAGGAAAAATTGGGAAGAGAAATGAGAAGGATGCGAGAAAGCTATGAAAAACAAGTGAATAACTTGCTAAAGGAGACCCAAAAAAATACTGAAAAATACACTGAAGAAAAGAAGTGACATTTTATGAGGAAATCATAGTGGCATAAAACATATCTTGAATATACTAAAATAAATTCTATAAGCACTTGTCAGGCACCTACTATAATCTACCAAGGATATCCACAACTATGCAAAAAAAAAGACTTAAATAGTCTCCGTCCTCAAGAAGAGCACATGATAAACATCATTCAACTTTTCCATCATGGCTAAGCTTTCCATTTATGGTCATCCTTTACCATGTGTTTCATCTGGTTTCATTTGTATTATACACTCATACGTCCAGGACATAGAATTTTTCCCCCTTCCATACACCTCCTCATGCCACTTCTAGAACGGAAGTTTCTTGAGATCAGAGACTATTTTTTTTAACTCTCTCCAAGCCTAGAAAGTGGAAGGTGGGTACTTAATTAATCTTCATTGAATTGAATTGGTTTGGTGATTTCACAGGAGTAGGGAAACTCCCTGGACAAATGCAGATCAGCAACTTGGAAACTTATTGTTTTAAATCGGAGTTTCCTGGGAAAAGTGAGAGGTTGTGACTGTTCCAGGGTCACACAAGTAGTATAATGAAAGGCTGGTATTACTGCAAAAAATACTGGGTCTCTCTGTACATTAGTCCAGGCTGTTTATCAAAAGTAAGAAATATAATTAAACATTAAATGGGGGGAAAGCGGGTGGGAACTAAGTTTCTGGACTCTTTGTTAAATAAGTATTGATTCAGAGCTGTTGAAGAGGTTGTACTGTCATTCAAGTCTCATACAGCAGAAAAACCATCAGGTAATAACCTTGATTTAGACACATGGAGAACAAGATGTTCTAGTTGTTCAGACTGACTTCACAGAATATACAAGGTGATTAGGAGAGGAGACAATTAACTGAACTGTCAACTCAATTTGGAGATCATGAAAACTTTCTATATTTAGATCTGGAAAAGCATCATGTTGGTGCACAAGCAATTAGCTTTTGACTGTTCATTAGCAATCAGCAGCAGCCAGGGGTTAAGGACTAGACCTCATTAGAAGACCCCAAACCATAGATTCCTGTCCAAAGAACAAAAGCAAGACTGGAGAGACTATAGAGAATAATGTATTTAGTCACTCTAAAGCTTTCTCCACCACCAAACTATTTTAAAAATAAAATTACTATAGCAACTGACCTAGGAGTGTTATGTTTGAATAATGGCTTTCCCTAAAGAAGCTGAGCTAAGTTACAAAAAAGAGGTTCCTAGAAGTTTGAAGTAAAGGTTTGGGAGAGGTGAGGATTTATTTTGGGTGAATAAACTGCCAAGCACTAAGAAAATTCTGTGCCCTTGAAAACCACCATTATCTGATGTCCTCATTTTGTTTGAGGCAGTATCCACAAAATAGAGCCATTTTCTCAATTAGCATGCCTCATGGTTACTCCAAATCTCTGTTTGATAGAGAATTATGAAAAATGTTTGCACTGCTGTGCCTGACTGGACAAGCTGAAAACTAATACCTCTGGTAATGAAGCTGAGTTAGATGAAATAAAATTAAGGATGAGGGGTCATTATAAAATGTGCTATGTAGAAGACTTATGTTTACATTTAAATATAAGTACATGTAGATTGAATTTGAAATGGCCTATAGGGTCCATCCCATGGAGCATGCTCAAGAGGGCGTCATTCTTAGTTTTAGTCAACTGCATATTACCTTTGGGCTGGGTTTCCACACATGGTATTCAGGACTAAAGGCAAGTTAGAAAGATCTCAAAGACTGAAGTTTAATGTGTGGAGCTGACTGGCAACAAAAGAACTTTCTGGATCACAGAGGATGACATGTGATAAAAGAATAGGCCTACACTAGATTGTCTTACCGGTAGCTTGTACCAGGAATCATTTAAATAGTGCAAAGCTGAGGTGAAATGTGAATTGCTTAAGTAAATATTGTAACAGTAGCTATAGATTAAGTTGCAAAATCCTGTTTCAAGTGTCTTTTTTGTCTTATGTGGGTTTGTGAAGCATTTTTTATGCTTAGGGATGAAAGGAATAGCCCAGGTAAATGATTTGTCCAGGATAACATGTCTAATAAGTGTAAGAATTTAATAAGTGTCAGAATTTAGATTTGAACTCATCTTCTTTACTCCAGAAATGTTTAGGATTTCTTTTGTCTCATACTGATCAGGAAGAAATAACCTGCCTGTTTCAACAATCCAGCTAGCAGCTGCTGTGTGGGGGTGTAAAATCAACAACAACCAGCTCACAGAATGCTGCAAGCCCAAGTTCTTTTGATCTGCTTTACTAAGGAAAGCAATGTTAATGGGTTACCAATCTCAATTTATGGACTCCTTAGCACTTAATTCAACAAGTGCCCTTGAAGAGTTTGGCCTTTGTTTCCTTTGATTAGTTCAGTGTCTTGATTGAGTCTTACTAGATGCTAAGCCCCAGGCCCAAACCCCTATTAGGTGTAAAACCTTAGTGGGTGTGGATTGGCAAATAAGGTGGGGCCCAAGGTGGGGCTAACTCCAGGGAGGGCCTAGTTTACATGTCTAGGAGAGAGTAGGCTTTTAGACCACGTGGGTTTAAGTCTGCCTCTTTGTGACGATTCTAGGTCATGTGGGTGAGTCACATCTGTGACTCACCCCTGACGCTGAAAAAGATACCAGGGGTCGGCCTCCTCTCCTTGGAGCTCTTCCTCACAGCTGTGGTGGTGCTTATGACTGTGGGCCAGCCCCTGTTCTGAGCTCCCAGGCTGAACCTAGAGGTTGGTAACTCTGAATCTGTATTTGGTCTGTCTGTTGATGTTTGTAATTTGTTTGTAATTTGCTCTGAAGTTCAGTGTGCTGGCTTTTTCCCCTGAACTAAGTGAATGCTGTCTGTATCCTGAATTAAAGTAAGCTTGTCAACCCCTTCAACCTTGCTTTCCTTATTAAAGCAGATCAAAAGAACCTGTGCTTTCCCAGTCTTCTAGCAGCTTTCTGGGTGCTGGCTGTGGGTGGATCTTACACCCCCACAGAAGCTACTAGCTGGATTGTGGAAACAAGCACACAAAAACCATTTTCTTTGTTCAGGGAAAAAGCCAGCACCCTGAACTTCAAAGCAAGTACAAACAAATTACAGACATCGACAGACAGATCAAATACAATTCATAGTTACCAACATCTGAGTTCAGCTAGGGAGCTCATAACAATGGCTGGCCCAGAGTCATGCGCGCCACTACTGCTGTGGGTCAGAGCTCCAGAAAAGAGAAAGCAACCCCCGGTTTTCTCTTTTTCAGGTTCAAGGGTGAGTCACACATGTGACTCACCCACATGACCTAAAATCGTCACAAAGAGGCGACTTAAACCCATGTCGTCTAAAAGCCAGATGTCACAAACGTGTCACTCAAACCCAAGTAAGCTAGGCTTTCCCTTGAGACAAGGAGGTCAAAAAGGACTCCTAATTTAATCAAGGAAATAAAGGCCAAACTCTTCAAGGGCACTTGGTTGAACTAAGTGCTAAGAACCCATTTTAATTACCAACACACCGCCCCATGCCTGATTCATATTGCATATAAATGATCTTTCCTGCTCTCCTTTTGGAGGAAAGCTCTAGATGTGAACATTCAACTAAGCTGTGAGGGTGGAATTTTAAAGAGCCAAATAATGTCACTACAGCAAACCAAGCCTCCTTTCACTGAAACTTCAGTGTGCCCAGGACTGAATCAGATCTAAACCTTACGCCTGAGTATAAAACAGGGAGTGGAATTAGTATACCAACCTCCTGTGGGCCCATAATCCTCAGAGTTAGGATTATTACAAAACTTCATGTAAGTTGTTAATCATATGAAAGATTGGCTAAATTATCACCACAAACCATAAGTTTGATCAGGTCTTATTTTTAATGGCCAATTTTGTAATCTGCTAGAAAAAAAAAATATGTTCTCCTGACTGTATTTCTCCAAAATAATGGTGACAACCAGACCAGCCTCAGAGAATATTCCAAGAATATCGCAGCACACAAAGATAATTTTTTTTATTCTCTGAAGTGCCTGTGAATTTCAGTGTCTGCAGTCTATACATCGAAACTTTTAGAGCCTCAGTTTCCTAATCTGTAAAATGAGAGGCATTAGATAACATCTAAGGACTCTTCCTGCTCTAAGTCTATGATATTCTGAATTATTTATTTAAATTAGTTAATAGAAGAAATTTTTTAAAATCTGTTGATTCATAAGTTAGCGAATGTCTGAGACAAGATTCAAACTCAGGTTTTCAAAGTCCAGACTGCATGTCTAGTGCTCTAATCCCCCACATAACACTGTCACGATCATTTAGACCAATTCCAATTTTGTAAAGCTCTTTGGGTTGAGGTATGCTGAAAAAAAAATAATGGCTGATTAGATTATGCATCCTGGAACAAGGGGTAGAGCGTGTTTTTAAGCAAAATGGGCTCTTAGCACTTAGTTGGCTTTTGTTTCCTTTGAGTAATTCAGTGTATTTCACTGAAACTTACTAGGTGCTAAGCCACAGGCCCAAACCCCTATTAGGTGTAAAACCTATGTGGGTGTGGATTGGCAACTAAGGTGGGGCCCAAGGTGGGGCTCACTCCAGGGAGGGCCTAGTTTATGTGTCTGGGAGAGCAGAGGCTCTTAGACCACGTGGGTTTAAGTCGCCTCTTTGTGACGATTCTAGGTCATGTGGGTGAGTCGCATGTGTGACTCACCCCTGACCCTGAAAAAGATATAAAACCAGGGGTTGGCTTTCTCTTCTTTGGAGCTCTCTTACCCCACAGCAGTGGTGGTGTGTGTGACTCTGGGCCAGCCCTTGTCCTGAGCTCCCGGGCTGAACCTAGATGTTGGTAACTATGAATTTGTATTTGGTCTGTCTGTTGATGTTTGTAATTTGTTTGTAATTTGCTCTGAAGTTCAGTGTGCTGGTCTTTTCTCTTGAACTAAGTGAATGATATTTGTATGCTGAATTAAAGTAACCTCGTCAACCCCTTAATATAGCTTTCCTTAGTTAAGCAGATCAAAAGAACCTGTGCTTTTGCAGCATGCTGGTAGCGTTCCTGTTGTTGGGCTTATGTACAAGTTTCACACCCACAACAGCTGCTAGCCAGATTGTTGAAACAGTAAGGTAAAAGATTTATACCTATTCTACAAATTATTCTGCAATTAAATGACAGGAGATTGGGTATTCTTATGTCCTATACCAGACTAGTAACTCATCTTCAGTTTATGATCTTAAAGAGGTGCCTGGGGCACTGAGAGCTTAAGAGACTTGTCCAGGTTCACAGAGCAGTGTTATTAATACAATTAATTATGTTGTTTTACTAACATGCATACTGATTCAGTCATAGATGAGTTATGATATGCATTTGGTAGAAGGTGTTCTCACATGAGAAGTTCCCTCATGACAAAATTTTAGTCAATTCAGATATTGGTATAATAAATTTCTTTACCTTAAAAAGAATTCTGTCAATTTAGCATTCTTCTACATGTATATACATGGTGTCCCAAAAGTCTCAGTGCAGCATGAAGATTTTTGCAATACTCAGAATATATAAAATGTATTTTTTGTTTTATAAGAAAATAAAGCATGCCTATTAATTTTGCAGGTGACAAAAAGCTGGGGGAACAGATGATGTGCTGATGAATTTCTGAATAGATATTTTTTTTCAACTATCTTGATAAGCTGAAATTTGGGGCAAGTGTAAAAAAATATGAACTTTAACTAGCACCCAAGTAAAGTACTGAATGTGGGTTTAAAAAATCCCACTAGTATAGTACTTGCCATGTAAACATCTAAAGTTCTGGCTGGGTTTAATGAACCATAACTTTACAAAGCAGCTTGAGGTAGCTGTCTACAAAGTCCATAAAGTCTTGAACTGTACTAAGAGAAGTGAAACATTTAGATTAAGGGAGGTAATTGTCCAAGCGCACAGATCTATGCACCAGGCAGGCCATATGAGTTCTGGCTGTCATAGTTCAGAAAGGATATTAGCCACCTGTAATTTATGTATAATAGGCAACCAGAATAACAAGTACTTTGTCATCCAAAAAACTGGTAAATGAACTTGGACCTTTCAAGTAGGAGATGTAGAAGATTCAGAAATAAAGAATAGTTGTTTTCAAATGTTTTTTTTTAAACTATAGGATGGAAAAGAAATTAGTAAGAAAGGCAAGAGTAGGAACAAAGGTAGAAGCTACAGGGGGCAGCTTCTAAGTATAAGGAAGCACAAGGTAAACATTAAAGCTGTCAAAAAAGGAAGGGACTGTATTAAAAAGTCATGGACTTTTCAGCACTAAAAATAATCCAACAGAAGCTGACCACCTGTCACAGACGCATTGGAAGGCATTCCTGATTTGAGTTAAAATTGTGCTAGATGATCTTTAAGGTCCCTTCCAAGTCAATGATTCTATGATTTTGCATACATTTCTTTCTAACCTGCCATTTTACTTTTTTTTTGCTATGATTTTGTAAGGCAAGAGTCATCACTCAAAGCACTCAAAATTGAAAGCTGTTCAATAGATAATTGTTTTTGTTCATGCTAGTCTGAAAGTTAAGATGAACTGGGGGACAATGGTGTGAGCATGATCAATTTATTAGTCTCATAATAATCAACAAACCAGGTCAATGGCCTCTCTCAGTGTCTAAAGATCACAAGGCAGGGTTACTGCCTTCATATAGTTTTGGGGAGTACAAAGTTAGGTGGATGGGGAAGACAATGTGATTAGTTGCAGCGTAGACAGTATCAAGGTGGTGGGGCAAAATGATTGGTTACATCAAGGAAAGTGGGCTAACATCAATGTGGTGCTAGTAACCACTTCTCTCTGTTTTAGAGGAATGCTGATTGATTTATTGGATTCATCTGCATATTGTAGACCTTGTTAGTGGACCTGAGTTAGCCTAATCCCTGACACCTCCATTTGTTAGGAAGATAAGGCTTTTTTTTTAATGTCACAAAGACAATTCAGGGAAAATGTATCTCTTAGAGCTAGCTTCAGTGCTTAAAGATAACACCAGACATCTTGGTATTTTCCCAGATGGTAAAGGTATGGTAGTGTAGTATTAATGTGATTAAAGATCTTTTATACATATCCAATAGGCTCCAGGGGGCTGGGCAGGAAAGCTTCATTATATATCTTTGTTTGTAAGTAGGCCTAAAGCCTCTACTTACTAGCCACTATGTGGATTTGGGTGTGAAGCCCTCAGAGCCCTAAAGGAGAGTTGCTGAGACCAGAGCCAATGGTATGTGCACAGAGTTCTAGTCAATCATGAATTCAGCCAATCAGAGTCCTGAGTTCTAGCCAATCAGATGCCAGCTAGGACTGTATATAAAGAGTGCCCAGACCTGAGAGCAGCAGAACCTGCAGAGAACTGCAGAAGTCAGAATTTAGCTCAAGGAGAAGAAGAAGGAACTCAGAGTTGATGGAGCTGCGGAGAGAACACAGAGCTGAGAGTGGAAACCAGGGAACTGCAGAGACCAGAGAATTGAGGGAGGGAGATAACACAGGAAGCACACAGTTAGGATTCCTGAGTGTTTATGGGAAGGCCCTAGCGGGGGGGGGAAGGTTACAGAATGGCTTGGTTCCTTGCTATACTGTGTTATAATTTCCTTGTTGCTACATTGAGGTGGGCTTACTGGTTTCGGAATATAATTACTGCATTGGAGTAGCTAGTCTTGAGATTTTATCCTCTGGAGTCTGAATAAATGTTATACTTCCTCTGCCTTCTACATAGAGTTTTTCATACTTTGAGAATCTGAGCCATGCAGGCATGTTCATGGTCATCCCTGAAGTCATGAATCTTGACTCACTGGTACAGGTAAACAGTTTCCCATTAATTATAACTTTAAGCTAACAGATGAATGCTGAATTCCTGAGTTCAATTCTAGAATATAGCCAGGTGGATGCAGACCCAATTATAAAATTAATGCAGCATAAAATCAGTTGCATTTAGAATCAATACAGTAGAAATCAATAAAGAAGAAATTAGAGGTAATATCAATTTTTATATTTTCATTCACTAACAATTTGGGTGTTACTAAGTAATTTGTTTATGGTTAAATAATCATGATCATCTATATTAAATGTAACATATATTATGGATGTGGAAAAAGTAAGAAAATGATTGCGTTTATACTACCTCCTGAGAAAACGAACAAATTTACACAGATTCTACAGATCAATCAAAAATCATTTATTAAGTTCCAAAAGACATTGTGCTAGATGCTGAGGACACAAAGACAAAACAAAGCAAATCTCCAAAATGTGGAAGTTTATTCTAGGCTGGGCCGGGTTCAGGACAGTCCCCTTGTAGTTTAGGTTTGATGCAGGAACAAAATGTGACACTTGTAGATCAATCAACACTTAACCAAAGGAAACATATCAATAGGGAGAGTCAATAAGGACACCATGAGTTGACTCTGCTGAGTGAAGTTCACACCACGAGCTTCCAATCAAACATCTGAAAGCCCATCCAGTTCCTGTGTTTTACTCAGTAGATGGGAACATGTAGTCAGTGGTCAGAGCTTTTAGCACCCCTAAGCTAACCAAGACTTGAAAAATGTCCCATACTTTGTTAAAAAACAAAACAAAAGTGAAAACATAACTTGCATTAAGGGTTGGATAGAATTAAGAAATTACTTCTACAACAGGGTTTTAGTGGACTGTGTTTCTTTGGAATTCAGAATGATGTGAAAGTCAAAAAAAGCTAAAATCATCTTGGGTTACATTAAGAGAGGCGTGCTTATGTGGAGCTAACAATCCCATTGTACTCTGCTCTCATCAGAAGCCATTGAATCCAACCCCTTCATTTTACACATAACAACAGTAAGGCTCAGAAAAAATAAAGTTACATGCCCAGGGCTGCACATCTGGTAAAGTTTTGAGGCAGAATTTGAATGTAGATCTTTCTGTCTTAAAGCCCAGGGTTCTATCCATTAAGACACCTGACTTGAATTTTCAAGACCTCACCAGAACCTTGTTAAAAACACAATCAGGTTTGGGGTTTACAAAATGGAGGTCTCCTGGTTCAAACTCTTCTCTCTCCAACCACAATGTCAGCATCGTGCTTACGCAGCTGCTTTCTTAATCTACTGTACCTATCTGAAAACAAGATCATCTGTACTGATTGAAGACAAGATTTGATACTATTTCCTATCTCAGTGACATCAAACCCAAATAGAAATGGGAGCCACTAAAGCAAACATAAGGATCCCTGCAGGTCATACATTGACTTAGTTTTAAATTGTAATATTATCTATATTTGATTGCATTTTTATTTATGTTGTACATTGTAATATGATTCAGGTCCCCTTGGGGAGTATTGTGGTCTGCAGATGGCCTGCTGGCCTCCTGTTCGATGCCTCTGGTCCAGCTCACAAGTGAATGTTCAACTTCTCACATGGGCAGTGTGGCTGTGTCTACTGAAAGCTATTCCCCCCTTCCCTACCACCCCTACCCTCAACAAGGAACTCTAGGGATTATGGGGGTGTCTGAACATTAATGCCAGATCCCTAAGGTCCCAGCAAACCTCCAAAAAGTACTAGTGGCTCTGAGGGAAGGAAATTCCTGGGTAATGCTTAAAGTCAACAGCCTCGTCTCAGACAGTGCTAACAAGCCAGATTTGTTACTTTAGTGAGTAGAAGTCCTGCCAAGCTGCCTAACTGGTACTGTCAAGTTGTCTATGTGTTTCCACCATTGTAAATTGACCATGTGCTAGGGCAAGGTGACTTTTTTAGTCCTATCTGTTAGAGCAAGTTTGTGCTACTCCTGATTCATACACTATACATTCAATTCACAAATGGAGATCATCCTGCCCATCCACGTGTATTTGAAAGCCAGAGGACCTGAGTTTCATTTGCTACTCTACTCCTCCTAACAGTGTGAAGTAAGGCAAAGAACCTAACCCCTGAGTTTCATTTTGATCATTTATATAATGAGAGATTGGAATTAGATGACGTGGAATGTATGTTCCAGCTGAGAAACTTTGAACATATATATTGGCACTTCCTCCTATGCTGCTATGACAAGAAGTACTAGATATATTGTTAATTGAAGTCATATGCAGGCTAACAGAGTAAAAATATTCACATCACCATGAATCCCAATCAAAACCATCAGGAGAAAAAAAATAAAATATTTCACAGAATTTGAGAACTGGAAGGGAACTCAAAGACTAATTAAACTGCATTATTTGACAGATGAAGAAACTAAGGATCAGAAAGGTTAAATGACTTATCCATGTCATAAAATTATGCTTCAAAAAATCCATCTTTTCCCTTAAGATGAAGATCAGGCACCATTTTCTATACAAAATCTTCCTAATCCCACCAAACACTATTGCTCTCACTCCTAATCCACTTTTTATTTAAGTACTTTGTATATATTATTATTTAACTTTATATTTATGTTGTATGTGTGTATTTACGACATCTCCCTCATTAGAATACAAGATCATTTTGAAGAAGAATTATTTCATTCTTTGTATTTTTGTACCAAGTGTCTAGCAGTGTATGGCACATAGTAGGGACTTAATAACTATTAACTGATCTCTCTCTCTCTCTCTGTCTCTCTCTCTCTCTCTCACTCTCACTCTCTCTCTCACACTCTCACACACACACACACACACACACACACACACACAAATAGAATTTGCCGTCAGGTAGAAAACTCCCTAGTTATGGCTCTGGTGATCTCTAAGTCTCCTTCTACCTCTACGTTGATCATGCTATGATTTTAGTAAGAAAGTTCTCAAATTGTAATACAGTGATTATACTTATTTATATTTTCTTTTAAATTGTAACATTCTTTGAATATTTTGTTTGAATACTATTTATTAAGCAGTTAATTCTCCTGCCCTGCCTATAAGTTTAATTATCATTTGTATATGGATAAGGCCAAGACCCATAAATCCAACCTCAGTTCTCTCTCTATAGCACCAGTTCCAAGTAATCAACTGCCTAGTGGATATTTCAAGCTGGGTGTCCCAGAAATATTTCAAATTCAATATGTCCAAAGCAAAACTCTTCACTTCCACCCATCAAACCCTTCCCTCCACTGAATTTACTTATTTTGGGCAAGATCATTACCATTCTCTCAGTCACTCAGATTTGTAGCCTCAGAGTTGTACTTGACACATCACTTTCCCTTAGTCCACACTTTTAATCAGGTGCCAAATATTGTGCTTTTGCCACATCTATTGTACCCAACCCCTTATCATATCCTCACCATTTTTCCCTTGTCACTTATAGTCACCTCCCAATTGCAAGTCCCCCCTTTAATTTCTTTATGTTTATTTGCTTCTACATCAACTGAGATATTTAAATGTCATCTCCAATAGATTGTAAGTCTTGTGAAAGCAGAAAGTCTTTCTTTGTTTCTTTTTTCTTAGTATCTCCAATATCTACAATAGGCTTTGAAACACACACAAAAATAAAAAAATTAATAAATGTGTGCTAATTAGTCTATTAATTTTTATAGAAAAAATCATAATTGACTGCAGTGTGCCCTATAGCAAATGCACTTACTTATCTACAATTATAGGAAACCTAGATATCTAGGCTGTGGAAGTATAGTTGTCAGCACAAGTATTCACATAGTAGTAGTCATTTCACAGCATTTTTCTCAAAAGACTTAATCTGGAAAAGATTAGTCAGGTATATTGAAATAAACTTTTTTACAAATATCAAAATATTTGGTCTGTTCTTAAGGTCATATGTAATTGTGCCTAAATATATTAGTTTTATAGTTCCCAATTTATGTAAGTTTTAAAAATCATCATGCATGGCATTTAGGAATCAGTTTTCTTTTACTATATATACACATATATGTATATACACACATATATGTGCATATATGTATGTTTGTACATATGTGTATATGTGTAGATAGATACATAGACATAGCTATTGCTATAAATATGTATCATTCCCTGTTCTCGTTACCTTCGAACATGAGTCCAGAGTTGTAACATTACATATATCCCATTGTATTGTGGGTGGAATTTTAGATTTATAGATTATAGAGGCCTTTTTCTTCACTTGTACTCACCTGGATACTTCGAGGGATGTCATTAACAATATTTCACCTCAAATTTCATTTTTCAGACCAAAGAAACTCTAGTCTTTTTCATTTTCATTTGTACTGAAGCCTCTCTAGAAAGTTAAGCTGTTTTAATTATCCTTTCTTAATTCTGTTATTCCTTCCTGAATGTGGTCAGAAACATTTATAGGATTCCAGATGTGGACAATCCCCAATGATTTTATATAAAATTAGAAAGTTATATATTTTGCTTCTGTTACCCTCCCTGATGAAGTCCAGAAATTGTTTAAATGTAGCAGTCCTAGTATATGCAACCTCTCTCTCCTGGGGCTATAACTGATTTCAGGAAAATTAACCATATTGAAACAAACACATCTGTCTTTTACCCTTTAATCCAAGGAATCATGCTCAAGAACTCTTTGGTTGTCCAGATAGACTTAATATGTTTACACCTGAAAAGAGCCACTGCTTAACTCTGCCAGAAATGGAGAGGAGGGGGGAAATTCAATCAGAGACCACAATTAAAGATTTTTGGATTGCGTGTTCCAAATATTCTTTCCAGCAAGTCTGTATTACCTGGCATGATTGCACTATGTGAAAGGAAGATGGAAATTCAAAATATAAACTTGGCATCATTCAGCAGTGTCTGTTTAGTAATGACAAAACATGTTGTCAGTAAATTTTAAACAGCTGTGTTGTCTCTCTTGATTACTAGGATAAAAGAGAGAAATCAATAATTTTGCGGACATAAGTTTCAATCTTTTGTGAAGGACTTTGTCATATTTTCTGAAGAACTTTAACTCCATTACGTTTCATGACAAACTATCTGTGTTTTAGCTATATTAAAGTTATCCAATCTTTTCATATGACTGAGAAATTGAACAAACAAAATGCTCTTACATGCTGTTATAGTTTCAGCACTTTTAGCATGCTTAAACATAAATAATTTTTATGACAACCATGTCTACATTTGTTCTTATTTCCAAACAAGACCCTCTTTTATCCCTATTAATATGAATATGAAATTTAATTTCATTCAATTTAAAAATTATTAATTATATGCTATTTGGAAAAGTAGAGTATGGGCTGTATTTACCCAGATATTCTGGCATGCTTGCAAATAAATATTACCATTGGCCATTTCTTTTCTTTGTTATAGAAGCAGCTATGTGGCACAATGGTTATAATGCTAGACTTGGAGTCAGGAAGATCTGAGTTCAAACATGGTCTCAGTCACTTAACTAGCTGTAGTCCAGGAAAGTACTTAACCTCTATCTTACCCATTTCCCTTATCTTTTAAGTAAGGAGATAAGACATGTACACAAATGAAAATAGTACTTCATAAATATGAAAAGGAGACAGAAAAACATGTAGTGGAAAGTTGTTGATTAGGATATCTCTCATCAACTGATTTGTCACTCATTTGTAATTCCTGAGGGCTGGTTGATAAACAAAAGGGGCCTATAAGAGAGACAATGAAAAAATTAAAATATTTAGTTCAAAGGACTTATATTTTCTTCATCTAAAAAAACTTCTTTGGTCAAGATTGATGCAATTAGAAAGCAACTGACTTAAAAGCTTCTCTCTCATACCCACGACAACCTCATCATACTGGAAGATGGAACTATCCTTGGTAATCACACCTTATCAGTAACCTGGAGTGATAAGAGCCTATGACAAGGCCAGGCACCTCTTCATTTCTCACCAGGCTACACTTCTTTGTATTATTCCGTTAAGACCTCAGATCAGATAACTTCTCCATGCCCTACTCCACTTCTCATCCCAGTTTCCTTTTGTGTTGTCATCCTCTAACATCTTCCTTATGAGTGGTTACAGTTGAGCCATGGAGAGGAAAAAGCCCAGTGAACTAAACTGAGCAACTCATTGAGCAAAGGGGGAGGAGTCAAGAACATCATAAGGAGCAAAAAAGATGCTGAAGACTGGGGGTATTAGAAACATGAGTTGTATTGGTCATGTGTGTTTTTAAGGGCCTGGCCACTCTTTCCACCAATGCTGTATAAACTTAGGGGAGAATATGCCCCAGGTTTATGAGGGGAATCTTTTGTTACTACCATTCACATCATGCCATCTTAATAAATACATACATTTTGAGCTAATTTTGTCCTCTGCCAAGCTATTTATGGGAAACATGCCAATGGTAGTTTGCAAGCTATAGTTTTACAAGACACAGATCACCTTGAACTTTGGGTAGTTTCCCTCTTCCTAGGGACCCACCAACCTATGAGTGCAAGTTGTGAAACAGTAGTCTCAAAAGGTGTTTGACATACACACAGATTAAAAACAGTTACAGTGTACGATAAAGGTAAAGGTAAAAAGTGCTAGAAAAAAGTGTCATGAGCAATTTAAGGAGAGTGATAATTCAAGGGAAGGAAGGAGAGCAGGAGTGTTTATTGCAAAAAGAAAGTGTCACTTGAGCTCTGTCATGAAATAAGACAAATGATCATGTTTTCTAGGCACGGCACATATTTTGTGTAGGAAAATGAGACTGGAGGCATTTGAACTCAATGGTTCTCAAGCATTTTGGTCTCATTAAACTGAAAAATTTTTCAGGACCTCCAAAAGAATTTTTGTTTGGTATGTTATATTTATTGATGTTAATTTTGTTAGAAATTTAAAACATATTAGAATTATTCTGAAAATAATTTTGACCTTGGGCTGCCTAAAAGGGTCTCAGGGACTGCCAGGGCTCTCTGGGCCAAACTTTGAGAATTTGTGTTCTAGTCCCTTTGACCTGGAAATATAAAGTTTATGAGACAGTATTTCCAGACTAGATCCATTCCCCAGTGGTTGGAGGGAGCATATATAGGCACAAACAGCAAATGATGAATCCATATGTGTAATAACTGTGCACCAAATTAATTATGTCATCTTGGGAGTGCTTTCTTACCTGGCTTACTTCTAATGGATATATTCATAGGGGCCTGGACTTAGTCTTGATTGGCTCATTTGAAAATCATAACTTACTTTCTATATATCATGTATTAATTTACCAGTGTTATAGCTCTTATCCAGGAGGCTCTGTCATTTTCCAGGGTTTGATGAAATGAATACAATCTCATTCACAGATAAGAATATCTGGAGGACTTCACCATCTATAGGGAATCCTTATTCAATTTGGACTCTCTGCTGAATCTCCTCAATGACAGTGAAGACTTTTGGCAATGATATGTCTCCCTGTTTTATGTCTTGCTTGACATGATGATTGGAGGGTTTTCAAATAAGCTGAATTTTGCCATTATATTATTTAATGAACTTTGATAGAAGCATTGGGAGGACACGCATTGGAGGAGAGTTTTTAAGGTTGTGGTTTTATTCTGTTAAATCAAGAATTGTTTTATAGTTTAAAATAATAAATGCATTGGAATCTTTTATTTTTTGTATGCAAGAGTAGTAGGAACAACATCTATTAGATTCCCTATATTTATGACAGGCTTGTTTTTTCCCTAAAATAAAGGGAAGCCATCCCTTATGATTACATTGGTCCACTGACACAGCTTCCTGGTCACCCATGCCACAGAAAGCATAGCTCAGGCAGAATCAGTGTCTTTCAGGTCTTATGGATGTTTTGAACCAGCTGTTCTCTGTATGGAGATGAAAGGGGCTATACCTACCTGAACCAGTACTGTATCCTTGCTGAATGTTCTTTACCATTATTAAGGAAATTTAATGTTTGTTTATGTTTTTGTTAATTATTTTATTTAGTTATCTGTTTATACAGCCATTCATTCATTTATTTATAATCTATCTCTCTGCTTGTCTTCTTTGCTAGTTTATTACTAAATGTTACATGGTCTACCAATTTTTCATTTGCTACAATTCCAAGGCAGAAACTGTAGACCAGACCGAGCTATTCTTGGCCTGCAATAATAGAAGCATCTCACTGTATCATGTTCTGATAAGACCTTATCTAGAAGAGTGTGTTTAGTTCTGGGTACCACCTTTTTTGAATGGCATTGATAATCTAGTACTTGTTGGAAGGGAGGGAACTGAGATAGAGAGTCCTGTACATCATTTCATTAGAGGATTTGCTGAAGACAATAAAGGCATTTAGCCTGGAGAAGGGAACACTTACAGAGGACATATTATAGATGTTTACAGTTTGAAGAACCACTCTGTTGAAGAATAATTACATGTTCTATGTTTGATTATTATGAAAGGCAAAAAAGGTTGGGTGGAAGTTGTAAAGACACAAATTTGAGCTCAATGAAGTGAATATCTTCTTACAAATTAAAGCTTTCCCAAAAGGGACAGAGTTGCCTTAAATGGTAGAGAGTTCTTCCTGGAGTTCTTAAAATCAGGAAGAGGGAAGAGAATTTGGAACTCAAAGTTTTAAAAACAGATGTTCAAAAACAAAAAAAAAAGTTTTTGCATGCAACTAAAAAATAAGATACACAGGCAATGGGGCATAGAAATTTATCTTGCCCTACAAGAAAGGAAAGGAAAAGGGGATGAGAGGGGAGGGGGGTGATAAAGGGGAGGGCTGACTGGGGAACAGGGCAACCAGAATATATGCCATCTTGGAGTGGGGGGGAGGGTAGAAATGGGGAGAAAATTTGTAATTCAAACTGTTGTGAAAATAAATGCTGAAAACCAAATATGTTAAATAAATAAATTTAAATTAAAAAAAAATCAGGATAGATGACCTCTTGTCAGAGACCTGTTAGAAATACATCCTGTCCAAGTAGTGATAAGGCCAGATTACATTCTTTCCTTCTAAATCTGAGTTTCTCAGAGGCTGTTGGTCTTAGATTCCATCTGTAAATTTAGGGCTTTGACCATTTCTAAAGCCCATAGGACCTCTGCATTCTTGGATTCTAGAACCAGCCACAGACGAAAATGCAAAGCAAAGTTTGTCTTCATTGTACTCCTATCTTACCCTTTCAAAGTGAGTCTATTTTCTGGCACCAAGCCCACTGAAACATTCACTTCCCAGATGCCTAATCCTTTTCCCATTCTCCTACGATTTTCCTTTCAGCTAGTTGCCAATAAATCCCTTTAAGGTGTTTGGTGTAAATGCCTTAAACTGTTACTTATTTCAGAAACTTTTTTTAACGTCAGCACTATGAGACATCAAAAAGCCTTTCATTCTTTCAACAAATATTTATTAAGTGTTTAACTTGTTGAAAGAAATTAGCTAGAATCCAAAGAAAATACAAAGATAAAGTGAAGCATGGAGTGATAGTTTGTGGCAGGCGTCCTCTTTAGTACCCTCAAACTACACAGGTAGTCAACAAGTCAGAAGGCTAGTTCTAGAACTGATAATGTAGAAATGTTAATCTAAACACTATATTTCATATTTTTTAAAAAAAATATTTTTTGTTAAAACAGAACTTAAAAAAATTTTAAATAAACATAAAATTTAAAGATAATAATACTTGACTCAGCTTTTTAAGGCAAATCCCACAGGTGAATATTTTGATCTACTTTCACCAATTCTTAACAATTTATGGTCACACTGACAACATACTTGGTGTTAAAAACCCTTCTTAGCTTTTAATACAGTTATTTGTTTTTTGTGTTCAAAACTCTCAGCTTCTCTTTCATCTAGCACAGTACTGAATTCTCTTAGAATTCTGATCCTGTTCTCTCCTGAATTTATTTTTAAAATAATGATAACAAAAGTCAGGAAGATCCTGCCTCTCTTCCTTGTTCCTATAGTTCTTCCTCTTCCTGTATTATGTCTCCTTTGTTAGAGACACAGGCTGGCCCATGGCTTACTATTAGAACATTATGAACCTGTGTCACTCCCACAAGCAATAGAAAACTTTTCCCCCAGCTTTTTCTCATCAGGGAAAGAGCTCCATTTCTCAGGAATAGAACCTACTTAATAGAGGGTGCTAAAAAAATAAGTGTTTAGAGATTCTATGAAGAAGACTTAAGATGTTTATTTTAAAAATACAAGTATTTATTTAGCATTAAATGTTCTGCCCTGCATGAAAGACATACATATCATATCAAATAAATTAATATAAACTGCAAATCTTTAAAAATGCAATATAAATGTTAGGTATAGTACGGTTCCTCATTTTGATATGCAGGTGATCCTCATTTAGTAAATGCTATGACTGGTTTCAGCAACAGACTGCATCCTTTTTCTGAGAACCCTGCAAATGAACCATTGAGAATCTGAGGACCATTTGTCCTCCAAAAAGAATTATTTGTTCATATTAAACAAGGAATAGATAAATGCAATGTTTTAAAGGGCCTCACATACCCTCTGTAAAGCCCTTATTCGTCTACTAACTGTTTTCTCTATGAAGAGGATGTAGCAGAAAACAAAGGAAAACAAGATAAAAGAATGCCTGGGACAGGGAGGGAAGAGGAAGACAAAGGGTATTTAAAATGATATAGTTTTTAGGTCACCCTTCAACATTAATTTAGCTGTTTTTACTATAATTTTAACACTTTTGCACAGTGACCAATGAGTAGGAGCACTATTGGAAGAACCACACCATTAATATAGCAATGTCACAAAGATGAAGCCAGGAAGCAGAAAGGAATTACACCAGACAATTTCATCTAAATTGAAAGACTTCTTCCTTAGAGTGACCAAAAACTTGATCTTATCATGTGTGCCTGCAACTTTATTGGGGATGTTTGTCATCTTCCTTGTACTTATCTGGTGAAGTGTAATCCAATCTCTTCTAAAGTAGAGGCTGTGGATTCCAATGGAAGCAAAATGATTACTAGGGGTGAGGGAGGAATTTCCACTTTATCTTGATGGCTGTTATAACAAAGGAGAAGGCTGCAGGTTTTCCTTTCTTTCTTCTCCTCCTAAAATCTGGAAATTGGTAGGAGCAATGACAAACACAAGCTAAATAAGAGTGAAGAGCTGAACCCATTGAGGGCATCTGATCCCCATCAGACTGAGATTTGCCCAGTCAGTGGCTGGGGCTTGAGCTTGGATACCACAAGCTACAAGAGTCAGAGGTGCATGAGGCGGATGATTCAGGGCCTAGGAGGCTGCTGCTGGAGTCATGGTGGAGATCAAAGAGGGTACAGGGACATGGAACCCATTGGATTGACACCTGGTTTTGCTGTCTCTCATATCTCCCTCCAGTGGTAAAGTATTTACCGTTTTAGATTGTGACAGTGACTGTAACAAGTAGTGGTGTTGTGGTAGAGGCAGAATGGCAACCTGAGTTGATCAGACATGCTACCTTCCCATGCCAGACATAGAATGCTACCCATCTAGGCTAAGCTTAAGTACATCTCCACTGTGCTGGAGCCTGAACACTGTCCTCTGTGTTAGGGCCTGAACAGTGTCCCTACTACCCACCCATCCCTATGCTAAGGCTTGAGAGTTATTCCAGGGCCTTAGTATTGTTCTCCCCGCAACACCATCCTGGGGTTTGAGAGTTACATGCCCTATGCTGAAGCAAATGCAGTTTGTCTCCCAGATTCATGATTCAATTAATTTTAATATTTAGAAAATCTTGGAATAAAGTTTTGTCTATATTCATTTCTATCAAAGAATCTTCTATGATCTTATTACATGCATGGGTGACATCTTAATGGTTATAAATCAAATACTGCTCATTGCATTGAAGCCTAGGTTTTTGTTGTGTTGTTGTTATTTTTAAGAAAAAGAGGAAAGGAAAAAAAAACATTGTAGAACCAATACATCAAAAGAAATCTTAAATTACATGCCAAGTTCCACAATAGTGGGTTCCTTGCCTCTGCAGAGGAGTTGGAAGAGATATCTAGACTCTGTCAACTTTTTTTTTGGAGGGGAGAAGGCAAGGTAATTGGGGTTATGTGATGTGCCCAAGGTCACACAGCCAGTAAGTGTCAAATATCTGAGGCCAGATTTGAACTCAGGTCCTCCTGACTCTAGGTCCGGTGCTCTATTCACTGCACTATCTAGCTGCCCCAACTCTGTCAACTTTGATTTAAACATTTGCTTCTTCCTGATATTTTCTGCTTGTGATAAGCTACTTCTTTAGGATCTTCTTTTCAAATACATGGATCTATGTGTCTATATTTAGGACCTATATAAAACCCTAGCAATACACCCATTCTATGTTTATATCCTTTTGTCCTTCATTTTACAGGGTTGTTTAGACTCCTAGTTCAATCCTTCTGTGGACTGTTCTCCTCCTGACCCAATTGTGACAGATAGTTGAGCTTCATCTCTAAATGTAAAAATTCACTGTGTTGCTAAATGAGTTGGTTAGAATATAGCTATTGGAAATCCAAGTTATAGACTGTACTAATATGTGTGTTTTGCCATTTTCCAAAGCAAAAAGAGATCAACGGGTTGAGAAAGCATAGAAGGATTAGAAAATAAAAAACGAAACCTACTATCCCTAATAATTAAAAAAAATCCAACCACATACCTTATTGGTAATGAGCTAGTAATGACAAATTAATATGTGAACTATCACTATATTTAAAGAAACAATGAAGAGCTTTTTTGTATTAAACTTCAAATAACAGTGTTAAATCAGTTCTCTGTTCATTGCTGGTGGAGAATGAATTATGAAGAGTAAAATCAGTGAGTAAGAAAATAAAGTGTAGATTTTTATATTTATTAGGATTCTTTATATCAGCAGTAAATGTAATTACCAGAGCCTTCTGCCACATCAGTTTGTCACCATAAAGGTAAAAATTGGAGACCAAACTGAAGACCATTGAATTGCAAAATGTCAGCATTGTGCTCCTTCCATTCTATTGATTCCTTTGCCCTGCAATTTCATGACCCAGCATCATTTACTTCCACATTCATTCGTTACTAATAACAAATTATCTTCTTCATTATTAAGTAGATGGCAGGAGCTTTAACTTCTTTTAAAAAGGAAGCAAAATTAGTGGGAAAGAATTGGATAATGGCTATATTATTCATAGGAAAGCGTACCTAATTTATGAGTGCTTCTAGTGTGCTATTTAAAATTGCTCTACCACCAATTAGGCCAATTTAAGTAATGACAGTGACTACTCTACTGTGTCTGAATATTAATTTCATGGTCTACTTTACACCCTAAAAGGTAAAATGTATTCCTAGTTCATCCGTTCATTTTAAATTCTTTTTAAGCTAATTTACCAACCTTGCTTACTTTATGGGTGGATTAAATGACCTTCAAACTTAAAGGATAGCAAAATTTATTTCACTATAGTAACAAATGTTCTTTATAGTATCTGTATTTGCATCTTCCTCCTTTTAAAACAAAAAATGATAGCAAGGTTCTCCAAATGCTATTTGAATATCATATTGTACAAATTGGATTTCAACCCTGAAACACGACAAAAGCCTTCTTAGTAAAATCTATTAATGAGTGTTCTGCTAACAAACACTGTATGTGTGTGTAGGGGGAAAGTAGATTGAAATGTGCATTTGTCAGACTAATACAGGACAAAGGGGCAAAGAAATAGACCTAGAATTGAATAGGAATAGATGAGCATACATTAACTTCAGGAAATTGTTCAGTGCTTTCAATGAGCCCAAATTCTTGATGCCACAAAAACTCATCTCCTTTGACTACCAACATTCTCCTGATAATGCTATGCGATTGTGAATAGTGGGATGCTATGAATCAAAACAATAATCAAAATTATATGTAACTCAGAGGAAAGATACATGATGGACAAAAGGAGGCTACTATATGTTAATGATGATGACTTCTATGTAAAAAGCGAAAAATGATATTATCAAGGAAATGTTTGCCTGGAGAAAGGATTCACTTGGCATGAATCTATCATTCCCAAATTAGTCTGTGTTGTGCAAGCTCCTGACCTCAATTTGGGTTTAGGTGACACCACCATGGGCATGCCCCTGGTTGTAAGTTCAGCACCCCTAGCTCCTCTCATATAGCTGACACACTCCTCTGTAGGTTCAAAGAAAAACAAAAAAAAAGATATTCCTCTCCTCACAACTCTCTCAACCTGGGATCTGAGATCCTTATCCTGATTACTCAAAGGCAGGCTTCACATATGGACAGGAATTGAATCTGAGACCTGGATCCAGGATAGGAATCATGTAGCTGCTGCGTGCTTGTTTTTCCTCCTTGACCAGTACATATTCTCATACTCAGAGTGACTCCTTTCCACAATCCTCTACCTTTAGGAGCAGGTCCTTTCCTCAGTGTATAGTATATCTGTGACCCAGCTCTTGGGAATAAGCAACAATACTGCCTTTTGACTGTTATTCCTGCTTCATTAACAGTGTCAGACCATTCCTTATTGGCTCTGGGAACTCCTCTGTTTGTTTTCCAATGCCTCCCCTGGCCTGTTAAAGTAATTATTCTAATTTTTCATCAGATTTTCTGATCAGGTCTTCCTTTGGTGATATTCCTAGTTGGGGTAGTTGAACTGAGCCTCGTTGTTTCCTTCTATTCATCCATCTTGGCTGATTTCTCCACTGCTATGCATAGTGAATGACAGACAACTGATGGAAAGACCTAATGCTATATGCCTTTAATGTAAATACAACAAAAGTAAAATTTCAGTGTTTTGGATAGATCCCTTAGAGGAATTTTAGAAAGTCAGGGATGAAAACTACAGAAAAGTAAGAGATATAATAGTTGCCATATACAAGTGAAAGGCAAATCTCCACTGTTGATGAATCCATCTCTCTAAATATGCAAATATATCTCTAAAAATATACAAATATATGTGTATGTATGTACATATATATATACACATGCATACATATGAATGTATACTCATATATCATATATAATATACATGTATGCAAATATACGTGTATATACATATATAGATAGATATCTATCTATATCTATGTCTATCATCTATATCTATCTAACCATATACATATATACACACGTATATACATATATACCCATATATAAACACATACATACTTGCACACATACATACAGTAAGGGCATCTAGTTGTTGCAGTGGATGGAGCACCAGTGCCCTCAAGTCAGGAAGATCTGAGATCAAATGTGGCCTAAAACACTTACAAGCTGTGTGACCCTGGGCAAGTCACTTAAACCTGATTACCTTAAAAATATATTGGCAATAGCTTGTATGGAACTTCAAATTTATTAAAGTATGTTGTATATATGACAGAATTGGAACTAGAGTGCAGTAATAAGCCTTTGTCCAGGTAGGAGACTTAAGGGAAAACAGCAGTACCCTACGTGGCCTCAACCCCAAGGTACTGGCTTTTACCACATTTATTTTGTTCCATTCTGGCAGCTTATAAATGAATGAAAATCAAGTATTAAGCCTTTGACTCGTAGCAAGCACTGTCCTAAATTCTGGAAATAAAAATACAAAAGTGATACAGTTACTCCCTAAAGGGACATATTCTAATACAAGGAGAAAATATATGTGGTGATAAGTGGTCAAGGAAAGGAGCTTTGGTTTTAGAAGTGACAGAGATGGTGATTGGAACTATAAGGGAACAGAAGGAAATGCCCTCCACAGAAGCAATGGCACAATTGTGTTGTTGTTGTTTTTTACAATTCCCAAATAAAGAAGTGGGGGGAGGGCAAGTGATTGGGCAGGTAAGAAGGCATCTAGGGTGGCTGACTGGATGGAATGTGAAACATGATCTAGGGCCAGGTATAGGATATAGAGAATTACATAGGTTTGTACTCATTCATTAATCAGGAAAACTCAGCCTCAGGTTCCAGGAGCCATATCCCTGATAACACCATAATCCCTCCTTATTACTTGTCCTAGGTACAAAATGTGCTAGTCATAGCTCTGGCATAAGAAAGGAAGAAATGTAATAACATTTTACATTTTACCAGTTTACTAATGGGACTATTCAATTGTTTTCAGTTGACTAACAGTGAAAGACTAGTATTCTTTCTTGATGGATCTACGTCCATCCTCATTTATATTATGAATCTCTTTTGTGTTGATAAAATTGAAAATCACATTACTTAATGTATCTGATTAAATGCACTAACAAGATGAAAATTAATGAGACTGCCCCTGGCAAAACCATGAGGAAATCAATAAAAAGTTAAAGTAGAATAGTTACTTTACTAAACAAAGCACTGTGAGATTATTTTTTTTAATAACCCCATACCCCCACATAATATCCATTGACCAATGCAGACATAAAGAAATAACATCCAGGAAAATAAAATTAAAATTATAATCTCCTTTTTAAAAGAAAAAAAACATACACCATACAAATAATCTTTATTTTGAAAAGTTATATTACTTCACAGCAGATATTGTTAACAACTTCTTTTATATAAAAAAGCTAATTGATTTAATATAGATTTGCCAAATTGGAGGAGAAAACCCATGAGAAGAATAAAACAGAAATGCTAATTATGATGCTGGAAAATGATACTATGACATTGCAGCAGCCAACATACAGAAGTCAAGGTTGTATAACAAATTCGAAAGAAAATTAAGCTGGATCAGAATATAACCAGAAATATCATACCCAATCCAAATCCTTTTGTGCTTTCAGGTCTTAAAGGATTTATATGCTAAAGGGGATTTTGTTTTTGTTCTGTTAATTTAAAGAAATGGCATTATCATGTAGATTGATGTAGTAGGTGAGGTAAAACCATGACATTCTCTGAATAAAAATTCAAGCAATTTTTTAAAAAATTCACAGTCTAAATATATAATCCTCATTTTTCTCTCCTCCCCAAAAAGGCTACTCACTCTCCCAACCCAAATATTGATTTATCTTTCTTCTTTCTTCTCCTCATCCTTGTACCTACGATACATGAGAGAAAAGTTCTTGTCCAGGTTCCCTATGATGTATTATAGGACAAGGGAAGCTCCTTTGCATGTAATAATTCTTGATGTTTTTAAAATATAAAGTAATTCATTGACAGGTTTATTATTAGTATCATTTTAGGGATGAGGGGGAGATGGGAGTCTAGTAAAGTAAATGCTACAATCCAATGCCTGCCACATTGTTTATTACCCCTATGGGGATGTGCTTATACAGCTCAATTTCATGGAGAAATGCCAAATTACTCACTGAAAGGCTAACTCATCAAAGAATGATAATGTATTTCAATTAAACCCAAACTCTGACACTGCCCTTTTCAGTTTCATTCAAAATACCTTTGAATTAGGCACATGCTGAGCTTGGTTTATTCTATAATTACTTTGTAGTTGTTGGGTTTTCTTTTTCCTTTTTACTGTTTCACATAATTATTTGAGTTTAATAATAGTTTCTTTGTGAAACTCTGACATGCTGGAAATTGCCGTCTACTTAAAAGAGGTGACGAAAATTAACTAAGGCATTTTTCATTCATTGATATGGTTCTGAGAAAGATAGAATTTGAATAGTTTTGACAAAAAATATCATTATGGTCCTAGTCCATTTTAACTCACAATGAAAATGATAATTTCTCTAAAACAGCCAAATTATTTTAATTCACAAAGTAAATGAAAATTTCTCTAGCACATTCAAATTATTTTAAAATATATTTAAAGAGAAGCATTGATTGCAAGATTAAGATAATCAAATTGATCCTATGATACTGAAGATTTAAAATGATATTTGAGAGATAGTATGGGAGAAGATTGAGGGCCAGCCTTTTCAGCAGGAAGAATTGGGTTCAAGTTTCATTACAGACAAAGAATGCCTGTGGCTCCCCTGGACAAATCTCTTAACCTCTCAATGCCCAAGGCAACTCTTTTAGATTATAAGTTGATGATGTTGATATGCATCATCAATTCAGGGAATTTCCATATTGATACTGATATTAATGCTGTATATATTGTTTGTACTTGTGGTCCTTTCCATCAAAGGCAAGGTCCTTGAGAGAAATAATGGCCTCATTTTGGGGTATTTATATCCCCATTGGCTAGTACAATGCCTGACCCTTTGTAATTATTTAAATACTCAGTGGTTGATTGATTTTTCTCTTTCCTTCTAAATTTTAATTGCCGTTCAAACATTAGTTAGATATATAAAAGCCTACACCTTTTGACACAAAGGAAATTAGAAAAAAATTAAAACTTGCCACTTAAAAATAAATTGATATAGTTAGCCAGTCTATGCTTTCACAATTCACATCAGTAATAAATTATTTCAAACTTTAAAGCCCTAATGTTTTAGAATACTGGATGCAATACTCAGACATTGTATACTGTAGTGTCAAGTCAGACTGTCATAGAAGTCTTATGGCAAAATTGTGAATACCAGGGTCAATGTGTTCCTGAGTAATTTCCCTTTGAGGAAGGCTGCTATCATTATTCACATTAAATTTTAAAAATAACAATGGCAAATTACCATAGAAACACATAACAAGAAAGAACATCGATAACATTTTCGAAAATCAACCTCCCATCAGATAGATTTTAGCTCCTGAAAATTCATCTTTGATTTCAATTTTTGCTTTTGTGACTATCATCTTACTCTGTGATCAGTAATTGTTAGCTTCTGCCCACTTGAGCTCCAAATAATCCTGCTTAAATAACTGCCAAAATTCACCACACAGAATAGATTTATCTTAGCCTAATATATTAAAGATTGAAATTATAAGAGTTTAACAAATTCTATTCACTAAAGTTTCTGAATGCAAAATTAAAAGTAGTCACAGCTAGATTTTAAAATAAGATTTCTCTAAAACCCCAAAGCTCTAATTCATTACTACATTAATGTATCATAAATTATAGATATAAATGTATGTTTGAAGAACATAATAAATATTTTCAACCTATCCAAGGCTATTAAGAAGTTTCCGCGATATGCAATCACGAAGCTCAAAATGAGAACTCAACCCCATTAAAAGAGGATGTAGTGCAAACTTTATTGGCCTAAGCCAGGCACAATCTCAACCACAGTTCAGGATAAAGGTAAAAAGGTACTTTTTCAGTCCAGTTGCTTGCATGTTGAATATTGACTTCCCACTTCTGCACTTATGCTAACTGTGGTGCTGATATGGAGAAAGGATCTTCATAATTCCCATGTCCTATTTAAATTATTAATTTAGATGGTAACCAGGACTGACATCTGTAACTAGCCTTTAAAACAAATACTACAATTTGGGAAAACTAGGGTATACAATTGTGTGAAATACATATAGTAATGTGATACAACAGGATATGATATGATACATTATTAGTTGATACGATATAATAAGATACTATATGATACATCATATCACGTAACGTAATGTAATGTAACATAACATAGCATAACACATCATAACATAACATCACATCACATCACGTCACGTCATGTCACGCCATGCCACGCCACGCCACGTCACGTCACGTCACGTCACGTCACGTCACATCATGTAACATCACATCACATCACATCACATCACATCATGTAACATAACATAACATAAGTAACAAGAGGGCTATATCCTAAGACTAGGAAAACTAAAGTCCATTCTGCCTATGAGGGAAAAATCATTTAGCCTTTGGATAAATGACATTGCATATAAAGAAAACTTTAATAACAACAATTTCTTCTTCTCCTCCTCCTCCTTCTCCTCTTTTTCCTCTTCCTCCTCCTCCTCTCTCAGGATAATTTTGAGTTGGATTCTCTAATGGATCATATTCCCATCCCTTCCAACTTTGTGTTATACAAAAATTCAATAAGTTTACTTTGTGTGTTAAAAGATAGTATCTTTCATACAGATGGAACTTAAATGTTTGTTGCAATTTGCTTAGTTCAAGACACTATTTCTAGTTTCATCTCTGTAACTGATTAGTTCTATGACCTTAAGAAAAATCAAAATGCCCTGGATCTTGGCTTTTTTCATTTGTAAAAATGAGAGGATTATAGTAGATAATCTCTAAGTTTATTTGCAACTTTGCTATTTTCACATACACACACACACACACACACACACAAACATATACATACTATTACTCTGATTTTCAAGTCTCTGGTAATTTTATTGAAAGAAGAAATAAGGTTATTTAGTCATGACTCATTCTTAGGGAATCCATGATGACTCCTCTTAATCACCATATAAATTAGTGCTTATACATCATATGTTTAATAATCAGTCCCAGAGTTTTATTGGAGTATGTGAGAACTTTCAAGTCTTCTAATTTCTCGGGGAGCCAAGATGGCAGAGTAAGAAGTAAGTCATTCTCACCTTTCCCTATTGACCTCCGAAAGCCCAGAAAATATCACCACAGGAAAAACCCTGGAATAGCTGAGCCAGCAGAAAAGACAGGGTACAGCAGTCTTGTAGCCGAGGAAATGTGAGGAACTAATGGGAAAGGCCCTTATCACTCTGGGTTAAGGGGAGCAGCACAGGATGGGAGGCTTTCCAGCAAGTCAGCAGCAAGCCCAGCCTCAGCAAACCTGGAAGAGGACCTGAGACCCAGAGCGGTTGAGCAGGCAAGTGGCAACAGCAGGATTCCACCTGGCCTCAAGTGCCTCAGCACAGGCAGGAGAACCCACAGAAAACCACCATGTTTGCTAGCATTCTCCAGCAGCCAAATCTTCTGGTGCTTCAATACAACTCCAGGAAGGACAAGTTCAGGAGGTACAGCTCCAGGTGGCACATAGACAACCTCTAGCGTCCAAACATTTGAGTGAAAAGTCTGGGTGAGCAGGAGCTAGTGCAAGGCCCAGGTTAGCAGGCATCCCTTAGGGGCCAGACTCTCAGCCACCACCCCATGAGCTCCAGTGTTTCTGACCCCAGCTCATTACCAGGTAAGTGGCCAGACCCCTAGAGCCTCCAGCTGCCACCACCTCAAGCCCCAGCACAAAAAGCTAAGGACCAGGTCCCAGGCACTCAGCACAAGAAGCCTGGGTCTGGGCCCACTGTGCTCCTGAAGAAGAGCTCAACTCTGAAAGCCATGAATTAGTCAAACACCATGAGGAAAAAGCAGAAACAGACAATGAGTATAGATTCTTGTTAAAGGGATAGGGAAGATCAAGGCACAGATTCAGAAGAGGAAAACATTGTCAATACACCCACATCTGAAACTTTAAAGGGATATATGAATTGGTCCCAAACCCAAAAAGCCTTCTTGGAAGAACTCAATAAGGATTTTAAAAGTCAAATAAGAGAAATAGGAGAAAAATTGTGAAAAGAAATGAGATATTCAAGAGAGAGTCAATAGCTTGGAAAAGGAAGGAAAAAAATTGACTGGAAAACAAGTTCTTTAAAAGTAGAAGTGGCCAAATGGAAAAGAAGGCACAAAAACTCACTCAAGAGAAGAGCTCCTTAAAAAGCAAAATGGGCCAAATGGAAAAGGATATAAAAATCTAATTGATGAAAACAAATCCTTAAGAATTAGAATTGGGCAAGTGGAACCTAATGACTCTATGAGATATCAAAAATCAGTCAAAAGAATGACAAAAAAGAAGAAAAATAAATAAGAAAATGTAAAATACCTCATTGATAAAACAACTTACCTAGAAAATAGATCCAGAAGAGACAATTTAAAAATTATTTGTCTACCTGAACATCATTAATGAAAAAGAGACTGGATAGCATCTTTCAGGAAATTAGCAAAGAAAATTGCCCTGAGGTCTTAGAACTGGAAGGAAAAAATAGTCTGATCACCTCCTGAAAGAGACCCCAAATTGAAAATGCCAAGGAATATTGTAGCCAAATTCCAAAATAACCAGGTCAGAGGGAAAATACTGCAAGCATCCAAAAAGAAAAAAAAATATGTATCATGGACCCAAGTCAGGATTGTGCAGGACCTTGCAGATTCTACATTAAAAGATTGGAGGGCATGGAATATGATATTCTACAAAGCAAAGGAGCTTGGATTACAACCAAGCATCAACTACCCAGTGAAACTGAGCATAATCTTTAAGGGGAGGAGATAGACATTCAATAAAATATGGGACTTTCAAACCTCTGTGATAAAAGGATCAGAGCTCAATAAAAAATTTGATCTTCAAATATAAGACTTAAGAGAGGCACAAAAATGTAAACACAAAAGAAAAATAAAACAAAACATGTTATTAATAAGGGCAAACTGTTTACATCACTACAAAGGAAGATGACATTTGTAACTCTTGAGAACTGTATTTTATTATGACATTTAGAGGGGTATACATAGACAGAGGGCATGGGTATAAGTTGGCTTTGATGTGATGATAAAAAATCTAATTAAGTGGTGAAAAGGGATTGTACTGGGGGAAGAGGAAAGAAGGAGGCAGACAAGGGTAAATCACATGCACGAAAAAGCACAAAAACCTATTAAAGTGGAGGGAAACAAAGGAGGAGGTGAGCATTATTTGAAACTTACTCTCATCAGATTTGGCTTAAAGAGGGAATAATATAATAATAATATAAATCTAACTTACCCTATAGGAAGTAGGTGGGGGAAAGGAAAAAGAAAAGGGAAGGTGTAGATAGATGGAGGGAAGAAGTAGTAATGGTAAAGAGGATGATAAGGGAGGGGCCTAATAGAAGGGAGGGCAGACTGAATGAGGTGACAGTCAAAAGCAAAAATCTAGTGAAGAGGGAATGGGAGAAAAGAGAGAGAAAAGCTTAAACAGGAAAAAATAGGAAAGACACAGATCGCAATCATAACTGTGAATGTGAATAGTATGAACTCCTCCATAAAACAGAAGTGTATAGCACAGTGGATTAAGAACTATAATCCTACAATATGTTGTTTACAAAAAAAAACATTTGAAGTAGAGGGATACATACAAAGTAAAGGTAAAAATATGGAGCATAATATACTATACTTCAGCTGAAGTAAAAAAAAAAAAGCAGGGGTAGCAACCCTGATCTCAGGCAAAGCAAAAGCAAAAATAGATCCAATTAAAAGAGATAAGGAAGGAAACTGTATCCTGCTTAAAGGTATGATAGACAATGAAGTAATATCAATATTAAACATATATGCACTGAGTGGTATAGCATCCAACTTCTTAGAGAAGAAGGTAAGAGAGTTGCAGGAAGAAGTAGGTAACAAAACTATGCTAGTGGAGGACCCCAACCTCCCCCTTTCAGATATAGATAAATCTAACCACAAAGTAAATAAGAAAGAAGTTAATGAGATGAATAGAATTTTAGAAAAGTTGGATATAGTTGAACTCTAGAGAAAACTGAATGGGGATAAAAAAGAACATACCTTTTTCTCAGTGGTAGACGGCACCTACACAAAAATATTGCCATGTACTAGGGCATAAAAACCTCATAATCCAGTGCAAAAAGGCAGAAATATCAAATGCATCATTTTCAGATCATGATGCAATGAAAATTACATGTAATAAAGGGCCATTGAAAGATAAACTAAAAATTAATTGGAAACTCAATAATTTAATCCTAAAGAATAAATGGGTCAAGCAATAAATCATAGAAACAATCAATAATTTCATCCAAGAGAATGACAATAATAAGACAACATACCAAAGCTTATGGGACACAGTGGAAGTGGTTCTTAGAGGAAGTTGTATATTTTTAAACGCTTACATGAATGAAACAGAGAAAAAAAAGATATCGATAATTGGGGCATGCAACTAAAAAAAAAAACTGGAAAAGGAACAAATTAAAAATCTCCAACTAAACACCAAATTAGAAATTCTGAAAACTAAAGGAGAGATTAACAAAATTGAAATTAAGATGACTATTGAACTAATAAATAAAACTAAGAGCTAGTTTTATGGGAAAAAACCAATAAAATAGATAAACCTTTGGTTAATTTGATGTAAAAAGAAGAAAACTGAGTTACCAGCATGTTTTAACAATCTGGCTAGCAGCTTCTGTGGGGGTGTCAAATCCACCCACAGCCAGCACCCAGAAAGCTGCCGGCATGCCGGGAAAGCACAGATTCTTTCGATCTGCTTAACCAAGGAAAGCAAGGTGAAGGGATTGACAAGCTTACTTTAATCCAGCATACAGACAGCATTCAGTTAGTTCAGGGGAGCATACAGACAGCATTCAGTTAGTTCAGGGGAAAAAGCCAGTATCCTGAACTTCAGAACAAAATACAAACAAATTACAAATATTAACAGAGAGACCCAATACAATTCATAGTTACCAACATCTAAGTTCAGCCTGAGAGCTCAGAACAAGGGCTAGCCCAGAGTCATGCTCACCACCACTGCTGCTCCAACTGAAAAAGGATCTTCAAGCTGTCTTCTCTCCTCTTATAGAGTTTTTGACATCATCAAGCATCGCCTGAATGACCAGAGCTGATTGGTTCTTGAGTTGGCCCCTCCCCCTAGGACCCTGGGAGGTTCACATCCACATAGACTAGGTTAACACCCAATAGGGCATGGTTCTGGAGTTAAAACCTCCCCTTAGCCAGCCCCATGAATCGTCACAAAGAGGCAGAACTAAACCCCACGTGGTCTAAAAGCCTCTGCTATCCCAAACATGTAAACTAGCCCCTCCCTGGAGTTAGCACCAAGGTTCCACACCTAACAGGGCTCTGGGCCTGGGGCCCAGCACCCAGCAAGGCTCAATGAGATGAACTGAGTCACTCAAAGAAAGCAAAGGCCATTCTGCTTACACAGCATCAAAAATAAAAAAGATGAATTTACCACTAATGAAGAGAAAATCAAAACAATATTTAGGAGCTATTTTGCACCATCGTATGTCAAAAAATATGATAATCTTAGTGAAATGGATGAATATTTACAAAAATATAAATTCTGTATTAACAGAAGAGGAAATAAAATACTTAACCCCTTTGTAGAAAATAAGAAATTGAACAAGCCACCAATAAGCTCCCTAAGAAAAAATCACCATGGCCAGATGGATTTACAAGTGAATTCTATCAAACATTTAAAGGAAAACTAATTCTGACATTATATAAACTATTTGGGAAAATTGGCAAAGAATGAGTCCTACTAAATGATTTTTATGATACAAATATTGTGCTGGTACCTAAACCAGGAAGAGCCAAAACAGAGAAAGAAAATTCTAGACTGATTTTCCTGATGAATATAGATGAAAAAATTTTAAATAAAATATTAGCAAAAAGATTATAGCAACTTATCTCTGGGACAATACAGTTTGATCAGGTAGGATTCATACCAAGAATGTAGGGCTGGTCCAATATTAGGAAAATTTTCAGCATAATTTATCATATCAACAACAAAACCAATAGAAATCATATGATTATTTCCATAGATACAGAAAAAGCATTTGACAAAATACAATACTCATTCCTATTAAAAACACTAGAAAGCATAGAAATAATTGGAGACTCCTTAAAATGATAGGTAGCATCTATCTAAAACCATGAGCAAGCATTATATGTAATGGGGATAAGCTAGAAACATTTACAACAAGATCAGAGATGAAACAAGGATGTCCATTATCACCACTGTTACTCAATGTTGTACTAGAAATGTTAGCTTTAGCAATAAGAGAGGAAGAAGAAATTGAAGGAATTAGAACAGGCAAAGAAGAAACAAAACCATCACCCTTTGCAGGTGGTATGATGGTATAGTTAGAGAGTTCTAGAGAACCAAGTAAAAAAAATTACTTGAAATGATAAACAAATTTAGCAGGATATAGAATAAACCCACATAAATCATTGGCATTTCTATACATAACTAATAAAGTCCAACAGCAAAAGATAGAAAGAGAAATTCTATTTGAAGTTACTGTAGACATTATAAACTATTTGGGAGTCTCCCTGCCAAAACAAACCCAGGAACTATATGAACACAATTACTAATCACTTTTCACACAAATAAAGCCAGATATAAACAATTGGAAAAATATAATAAAATTGACAATTCCACCTAAATTAAATAACTTATTCAGTCCCATAAGAATCAAACTACCAAAAATATTTTATAGAGCTAGAAAGAACAATAACAAAATTCATCTGGAAGAACAAAAGATCCTGGATATCAAGGGAACTGATGAAAAGAAATTCAAGGGAAGGGGCCTAGCTGTACCAGATCTTAAATTGTTTTATAAAGCAGCCATCATCAAAACTCCTTGGTACTCACTACTGATACTGGCTAAGAAACAGAGTGGTGGATCAGTAGAATATGTTAGGTAGGCAAGACACAACAGTCAACGACTGTAGCAATCAACTATTTGATAAACCCAAAGACTCCGGGTCCTTTCATAAGAACTGACTGTTTAACAAAAACTACTGAGAAAACTGGAAAATAATATGGCAGAAATTAGGCATAGACCAACATCTTACACCTGTATTGGCAATCAAGATGGGCTTTCAGCACTTATTCAACCAAGTGCCCTTGAAGAGTTTGGCCTTTATTTCCTTGATTAAATTAGGAGTCCTTGATGATCTCCTTGCCTCAAAGGAAAGTCTAGTTTACATGGGTTTGAGTGACACGTTTGTGACATCAGAAGCTTTTAGACCATGTGGGTTTAAGTCGCATTTTTATGACTCCTTTAGGTCACATGGGTGAGTCATATGTGTGACTCACCTTTGAATCTGAACAAGATATATAAACCCAGAGGTTGGCTTTCTCCTTTGGAGCTGTGAGCCACAGCAGGACTGGTGCATGACTCTGGACCAGCTGTTGTCGAGCTCCTGGCTGAACTCAGATGTTTATGGTTCCTTGGTAACTATGAATTGTATTTGGTCTGTTTATAAATGTATGTTTGTAATTTGTATTTGCTCTGAAGTTCAGGGTGCTGGCTTTCCCCCCTGAGCTGAGTGAATGATATTTGTATGTTGGATTAAAGTAAGATTGTTCTTTCTGTGTGCTGGTTTTTGGTGGGTCTTTCACCCCTATAGCAACTGCTAGCAGATTTTTACAACAACACCCTATACCAAGATAAAGTCAAAATGGGTACATAATTTAGAAATAAAGACTGAGATTATAAGCAAATTAGGAGAGCAAGGGACAATTTACCTGTCAGATCTACGGAGAAGGGAAGAATTTATAACCAAACAAGAAATAGAGAACATTATGAAATGCAAAATGAATTATTTTGATTATATTAAATTGATAAGTTTTTGCACAAACAAACCCAATGCAACCAAGTTTAGAAGGGAAACAGAAAGCTGGGAAACATTTTTTATAGCCAGTGTCTTTGATAAAGGCCTCATTTATAAAATATATATAGAGAATTGGGGGTGAATTTATAAGAACCCAAGTCATTTCCCAATTGATAAATTGTCAAAGGATATGAACAGGTGGTCTTCAGAAGAAGAAATTAAGGCTATCTATAGTCATATGAAAAAAATGCTCTAAATCAATGTTCATTAGAGAAATGCAAATCAAAATGACTCTGAGATACCACATCACACCTATCAGATTAGCTAACATGACAAAACAAGAAAATGGTAAATGTTAGAGAAGATATGGGAAAGTTGGAAAACTAATTCATTGTTGGTGGAGTTGTACATTGATCCAATCATTCCGGAGAGCAATTTGGCACTATACCTAAAGGGTTATAAAATTTCGTATAGCCTTTGACCCAGCAATACCACATCTAGGTCTGTATCCCAAAGAGATCATAAAAACAGAAAATGGACCTACATGTACAAAAAAATATTTATAGCAGCTCATTTTGTGGTGGCAAAGAACTGGAAATTGAGAGGCTTTCCATTAATTGAAAGATGGCTGAACAAGTTGTGGTGTATGTGTAATGCAATGCTATTGCAAGTTCCAGCAAAACCTGGAAAGACTTATATGACTGATGAAGAGTGAAATGAGCAGGAACAGGAGAACAAACATTGTACATAGTAAGAGCGATATTGTGTGATGACTGACCTTGACAGACTTAGCTCTTCTCAACAATGCAAAGATCTAAGACAATACTATACTAAGAAAATAATATCCACGTCCAGAGAAAGAACTTTGGAGTCTGAATGCAGATGGAAGCATACAATTTGCTCTCCTTTTCTTTTTTTATTTTCTTTTGTTTCTCCTTTCTCGTGGTTCTGCCCATTAGTTCTAACTCTTCTTTACATCATGACTAAGGTGAAAATATGTTTAATATGTATACAAGTAATGTACGTATGTATGTAATATGAATGCATAAGTAGAGCTTATATGAGATTGCATGCTGTCTTTGGGAGGAGGGAACAAGAGGGAGGGGATTCAAAACTGAAAATCTTATGTAAGTGCATATTAAAAACTAAAATTAAATTATTTTTAAAAAGAATTAAAATAAATAAGAATGTATTTCACTTTTATTCTAAGTTTCTATTCTCTACGGAAAGTAGTTTGGGTTCAAGTGAGGACCTGAAACATGTCTTCACCAAATAATTATAATGTCCACCAACTTCCAAATATGTAAGATGCACATATAATATATTACTTCTTGTTAATATGAATCTATAACACAAAAAACCCCAAACCTACTCATTTTTTCTTTTGAAAAATCAGGAAAAAATGCAAATGCCCTTTTTCGAAACTTCAAATAACTTCCAATTTTTTTGAAGATTTGCATTCAAAATATTTTTTCTGATATTATCAGCAGTGGTGATAAAATTGCTTGAGCAATTCCTGGGATATAAATTGTGACATAGGTAAAATATTAGTACGTTTCTTTAATATCTCATTTACTGTTAAACAATATACTTTTCTCTTTTCAATTTTTGATTTAAATATCATTCTTACTCTAGCAAGAAAATGAAACCAAAATAGTATTTGGAAAAGTCACTTGCATACATTAGTGAAAATTAATTAATTTCCTCCAAGCAATATACTCAACTTTATCTTCATATACTGAAGATATCATTGCCCCACCTCAACAAAAAAGTTTTTCCCTTTAACCTTATTCTGTTCTCTAAACTTATTATTTTCTGCTATATTATTAGTGATTGTTTCAACAATTCAGCTAGCAGCTGCTGTGGGGGTGAAAAATCAACAAAAACATGGATCTTTGAAGCTATGATGGGGACAAGAGGATGATCAGGAAAGTGATAGATAGTACCTTTGTTTGGGGTAAGTGGAAGATGAAAATAAGTGAAGTTGTGACTTTACTTGAATTTATGAACACTCCTTATCATCTTTGCTTCCTGGCTCCCTTGGTTTCTGTAAAATTTCAAATAGCTGAAATCTTACATTGTACAAGAAATCTTTCCTAGTCTTTAATTTTTCTACATTCCCTTTGAGACTACTCCCAATTTATTATGTATATGTCTTTTTTATACATAACTTTTGCATGTTATCTCCTCTATTAGACTGGGAGATCATTGAAAACAGAGAGAGCTTTTTGTCATATTTTTTATCCTAAGTGCTTACCATAACAGGTGCTTAATAAATACTAGCTGACCAACTGACTGGAGAAGTTCAGCATCAATTTTGCTTCTGTAATTTCTATCAAGAAAAATAATTCTCAGAGTAGGAAAAAGAAACTAAATATTTTTATTCAATTTCAACAAGGTATAAAATCTAACAAGAGGAATTGATAAAGATGTCCTATGCCCAAGTATGCCTCCAAGAAGATCCTCATCTCTCCACTATATCTTGAACAAAGTATGGAATTCTTTAGATAAAATGAATAATTTACTAAGTTGTGAATTCTGGCTTGTTCTGGCGATAGCTTGCAGTTAATTCATAGTCCAAATCTATATCCTCTTCTCTTGGTCTTCTTCATTGTAACTCCAGAAACCAAAAAATAGGATTGGAGTTTTTGCCAAAACCCATGAGCACTTGGCAGTACCCTAAACTGGAATACTCCAGGGAGGCAAGTTTGGTGTTATTCCCTAAAGAACAGTCTTATGAGGAACAGAACTGTCAGCAAACTGATAGGTAAATCCCAGAGAGGGCAATAGATGATGGCAGTGTGCTGCTGAGAAAGGGAGCTCAAAGAGACATAGAAAATTCATAGCCCTATTCAAGCAAGGCTCAAGTGGAATTGGAAATGGTCAGATATCCTGATCAGAAACAGGCAAACATAGAACTCTGTCAAAGAAGACAAGCCTACCAACATCCAGAGTACAACTACCCTGAGGGACAAAAAATAAGAAACAGAAGCCCAGGAGGAAAAAGAAAATGTTAGAACCCAAAATGACCTGACCACGCCATTCAAAATTATGGGAGCAGTTCATACCTAATCCTGGCACTAAATCTTAAGTCAAGAAATGAAGCTAGATAAATGACTAAATAGAAGAAGAGATGAAACACTGTGTAGATATGAAGAAATAAGTTAATAATGGTCCAAGAGGATAACCCAAAAGCGCAGAATAATGCCACAACAACTACAGTCAGAACTTCTTCTGCTCCTCTTACATCACTCCATATGTTTACTCTATCTTTCCATTGGCAGTCCTCCATACCTATGTTTTTCCTTTTCAGATTTACCTTTTAGTTTCCCAAGACTCCTTCAAAACTAAGCCCAGATACTATCTACTGCAGGTGGCTTATCCATGACACCTTTAATTTTCCTCTCCCACATTACTGTTAGGCTTTTTATCCCTCTGGGATTATTTTCCTTCCCTTTTGTATACATTTTATATGTACCTAGTTATTTGCATGTTATACTCCTGGGGCATCTAAGTGACACAATGGATAGAGCACTGGTCCTGGATTTAGGTGGACTTGACTTCAAATCTGGAATCAGACACTAGCTGTGTGACGCTGGGCAAGTCACTTAACCCAATTGCCTCAAAAATAAAATAAAATAAAAAAGAATGTGAACTTTTGAAAAGCAGAGAACATGGTGGGGTTTCTGTTTGTTACTTTTTTGTTTGTTTTGTGTTATGTAAAACTGAAATTTATTTTTGGGCTACGTTACAGAGAGGGCTTCATAAAAATTGCTATTAGTAGTGCTGAGACATCTTCATGCTAGCTTAGCAAATGCTTTTGGGAGTCAGCAGAAAATGCTCACACAAAGCTGTTTTTCTGCTCCTTGTTATTTGTGGCTCAGTGGAGAAAAGATCACTGGGTGAGGAAGTCAAGGTGCCTGGATTCTAGTCCTGGTTCTTTCAGTAACTGGCTGGGTGACCATGGCCAAATCTCTTTCTTAGAAGCCTCTATTCTTCCTCTATAAAGCGAGGGACTTGGACTAGAAAGCCTCTAAAGTCCCTTCCAGCTCTAACACTGTGACTCTATGAGAGCTGGATTAGTCTAACTGTATTTTCTCTTTGTAGTTTGTCATTTTGACTTTCACACTTAAAATTTTCAGTCTAGTCTAAATGGAAAATCAACCCAATACCTTATTTGCCCTTATCCAGTTTCTCAAGAAAGGTAAATTATGTACCTTCTTGTGAAGGATTCACTCCAAATCACAATCCAAACTAGATTGGGCATTAATTAGTACTGTGCTGAAGGGGTGTCAATTTAAAAAAGTGACTTGTTTTCTAGAGTTTTGTTTCTAATCAAAGCAAACAAAATCCTCCTTGAACGCCTAAACATTATTGGCAGACAAGTGTCCTTGAAGAGGAGCTTGCCTAGTATATGTACACCCCTATCTGGATCCTTCTCAGGCTATTACAGTGTGGATGCAAGGTATAGGGGAACACAATGGGGATTGGGTGCTGTATCTCTCCCTCTTCCTCCCTCCACACAATAATATAGCACTCATATATCTTGATTAAAGTGCTTTCCATATCTTATTTCATGTGATCCTCACAAAAACTCTGCCCCACCCCCACCCCCACTAATGACTCTTGGTTATGTCCTCCTATAGCAACTTGACTCTGTTTTCATTAAGTTCTGGATGGGGATTAGAAGGCATATTATATAGCCTACATTCAAAGGGTATGTATTTGATTCAAAAAAATGTTTTTGCTAGGCTCTTTAAGGTTGAGGTGGCCTGAGATAGGTGACTAAGATGGATGGGTCCGACTGAGCAATACCATGTATTGAATACCGCTCTATGGCAAAATGGCTGGTAGGCAGAGCAGTCTTACAGTGGGCAAGGTCATTCAGTTTTCAGGGGAGTACACTGAGTACAGTTTAACCATGTGCTAGACTACTGTAGCATAGCCTGTGATGGGGCAAGTTTGGTGACTTCTCACATAGTTATACACACATTGGTAACAAAGCAACTAGCTGGAGGTGGTGAGTGCAGTGTCAGTCACCTGGGTTTTATGACATAATGGGCACACAGACTTTAGCTTGGGCAGCAGAGAAGAATCAGACTTGTCGTTCAGGTGCACCAGGGGTTGTGGGGTGGGCACGGCTGTCAGGGATTTGATGGTTTCTTGATTCTCCGATTACTACCACCAATTGAGGAATTGCAGGAAGAAAATACCTGTAGAAAGGCCTGTGGAGACAGACAAGGCAAGGCCTCCCATAGCTTTCTTGATAACTGATTGAACCTTCTCCCAAACACTAGTGGCTGGCTGTTGCATCCTACTAGCTCCAGCTAGTGTCTTTTCCAGAGCTCAGATATCCTCTGCTGGGAGTCTCAGCAAGAGCAAACGATGCTGAGGCTTCCCCAAGATGTAACATAACTGCTGTATGAGGAATCAGCCTTTCCAGGCCATGGTCACAAAGGTATTAACTGCCAAGAATGGTCCATAAAACCACTTCCAACAGGATGAGGGGGTATGGATGGAATACTCTTCTCTTGCTCTGGAGACCAGCTTCTCCAACTTTACTTTCAAGTCAAGAAGGAGGACCAGGAATAAGAGGGATTTCCAAAGCTGCTTCTTTAGGGAGCCAGCACTGGCCAACCTTTGGACCCTCCCACCCCCAGTCTCCCATCCCAATCCTCTTTAAGCCATAAAAGTTTTCAGAGAAGGAGGCACTGGCTTTAGCCAAGTAGTGCTCTGCTGTAGCAAAAGATCCAGAAAAGATTTCATCAAACCAACTCCAGAGGAAGCCATAGTGGGCAGGGTTGGATTCAGCAAGAGCCTTGACCACTTGCTGACGGGAGGACCTCACAGCCACCATCAGACTGTCCTGCACTACCACTTCAAAGATGGAAGGCCAGTCACCTGCTCCAGAAGCAGACTGATGTGAGCCCCATGCTCCACCCTGGTGCACTCTGTGCCGGGCCCTACCGGGCTCCAGACGTTTGAAGGAAACGACGTACGAGGACACCATAGGGGCGCCTGGCCATCAGGCGCCCTGGGGCGGGGCAGAGTTGGTGGAGGGCTCTGGGGCAGGGAGAGGGGGCAGAAGCTCAAAGGGGGCCGCTAAGCTGGAGGGTGACAGGAGCCAGGCTGCCATCTCCGGGCTGCCATCTCTGTGCCAAGGGGAGGAGCCCAAGGCTGTCACCACGGCTCGGCTGAGAACCTGGGCCCCCTGTTTGTTTCTTTTTGTTTTTTGTTAGTTTGTTTCATTTTGTTTTGCCTTTATTTGTATTAGCACAGGGCCTAGAATATGGAAAATGCTTAATAAATAATTATCAGCTTAGTGTCTGACTCAGTAAGGAAAATGACTTGGCCAGAAGAGTACTAGGAAGAAAAGAATGAAAGGACTATAAAAAAATCCATTGAGGAAAATAGAAAAATAATTACTAGATTAGAGAAAAGATGTTAAAGATCAAGATCGGGACTTGTTCTTATAGTTATTTGCATAAAATTTTCATCCTTCATCTAAAAGTAAGAGGAAGAAAAAAGAGAATACACTAGGGAAGAAAGGAGGATGAAGAGGAAAGATCTTACATCAACTTGCAATCATGTGCAAGATGAAGGATATACATACATGAAGGGGAAGTTAAAGATAGATACCACTTGAATTTTACTTTAATTATGACAAAACAGAGATATATTTAATCAACTTACCTGCATTTTTTGGTGTAGAAATTGATGTGGGCAAGGAAAGAGGAAAGAAGAATTAAGAAAGAAGATAGGATCAATAAAGGATATGTTGTGAGGAAAAATGAAACCTCATGTTAGAGTGTAGATTATAAAGGGAAGGTTAAAAAATGAAATAGTAAAAATCTTTGATAAGGGACTAGGTGAAGAAAACAGAAAGAAAAATGTGAACAGGTTGCTTGAACTATAGATCACTAATACTAAACGCATTGCTTTTTTCAGGCCTTCTGTTTAAAGAGGGTAGAAAAGATAAAGAGAGAAAAATAAAACATAAGATGATAGAATAGAAGGAAATACAAAATTAACAATCATAAATGTAAATATGAATGCAGTGAAATTACCCATAAAATGTAAGCGGATAACCAGATGATCAGAAAGCAGACTGTAACATTATGTTTTTGCTATTGTTTAAGAAACTTGTAGAAATATATGCATGTCAAATGGCATAACACCCAAAAACCTTAAAAAGCTAATTAAATTATATGGAGCAATAGGCAGTAAAACTTCATTTAAGTCACTCTTCTTGGGATGTAGTGGATATGGAAAGGAGATAATTTGCCCAGGTTTGAGGGGATATATTTGTACTTATGTCCCTGTATATATTTTTTTGTTAGCATCTATTGATAGAACAATTTTAAAGAACTAAAAAAAAAAAAACAGAAAGTCCATCATTTAATCCTAAAAAAATTATTTGGTCAAAGACCAAATGTAGTGGTTGAGCAAAGAGACCATGGCAACATATTGAAAAGATTATACAGTATGACCATATTATATTTGATGCTAGGAATATAGTGTTGGTAAAATATAAAGAAATTATAAAGAGAATAACCTTAATAACTAATAATAAACACAATATGATTATATTAATAGATGCTAAAAAAGCTTTTGACAAAATTCAACACATTCTTTTTCAAAAATATTAAAAAGCTCAAAATAAATATACCTTTCTCTAATATTCTAAGTATTCACTATCTAAAACTAAGAGATGGCAGTATATGCAATGGGGAAAAAAACACAACTAGAGGCAATTTCAATAAGATCGGGGTAAAGCAAAGATGCACTTTATCAACCTTGTTCTTTACATAGTGCTGAAAGTGTTAGATATGGCAAAAACATAAAAAAAACAAAGTGAGGGAATGTGTATAAGCAAAAAGGAAACAAAACTACCCCTTTTAAATAGATGATATGACATTCCATTTAAAGAGCAGTAAAGAGTCATCTAAAATTAAAGTTCTAGGATTAGTTAATTAATTACAAAACATTTATTAAGTTCTCATTCTGCACTACACATTATGCTCAGCTCTGGGAATACAAATGGAGAATCATCATGTATCTACTGTCAAGGAGAAGCCATTCCACAGAGGAGACACAATGCACAAATTTTTAAGCTACACGTCAGATAGAAAGGTGTCATGATCCTTAGGGTATTCTGTCAAATCACGTGACATAGCATCTTCTTTAATCATTTCCAATGAAAAAGTCATATCTGTTTATGATGCTGAAAAATTTGACAGTGTCAAAGACTGGTGAGAAGGGCTTTATAGGTATCCCTCTTTACTAAGGAGATGTGGATGCCATACCTTAAGAAGCATTTTCCAATGTGTGCTTCATTATTATTATTTTTATTAAAATAAATTCATAAATCATGAACACATATGTATGCTACCAAAAAACTAGCTAGAAGGGTGATAAATATAATTATTTAAAAATATAATAAATACATATATACATATATATTTATATATAATAAATATATAAAAATATAATAAACTGAATATTTGAAAGTCTGACAAGATGCACATAATAACTACATGAAAATAACTAAAAAATTCAACTCCCACAAAGGTGAATTTAAGTAACTGGAGAAATATTCATTGCATGAATTAGCCATGCCAATATGATAAATATAATGAGATGGTCTAAATTAATTTTTAGATTTAGTGACATACTATTTAGACTACTAAAGCATTATTTTCTATAATAATAAAAATAATGACAATTTATTTTTAGGAGGGAAAGAGACCAAGAATCCCAAGGAAAATATTTGAAAAAAAGTGAGAAACAAAATGGTCCTAGCAGTTCCAGATCCCAAGCTGTATTGCAAAGTGGTAATTGTTAAAAATCATTTAGTACAGCTAGAAAATTTGAAGGTTGATTTGTAAAACAAATTATGTATGTAATACACAAAAGGTAACACAGTAGCAGAACAATAAATAACAATCAATTCCCAAACTGCAACTTGCTAGGAAATTTAGGAATAGTCTGACAAAAATTAGTTTGGAACAATATTTTACCAACATAAGCTTCAATAGTTGAATGACTTGAATAGAAAAAGTCACATTCACAATAACTGAAAGGAGAAAGAAACTCTCCTTCACAATTGGAGATATGAGTTCAAGCCTAAGCAGAAGATAGAAAGGATCATATAACATAAAATGAACAATTTTGATCACATTTTGTTTTGTTTTGTTTTTGAGGGGGGAAGGCAGGGTAATTGGGGTGAAGTGACTTGCCCAAGGTCACACAGCTAGTAAATGTGTCAAGTTTCTGAGGCTGGATTTGAACTCAGGTCCGGTGTTCTACTGGCTGTGCCACCTAGCTGCCCTGATCACATATATTTTTTTAAAGTTTTATTAAAAAAACAAATGCAGTTAAAATTATAAGTGAAATAGTTAATTAGAGAGAACATATATGCAAATATATATTACCTTGACCTAATAGTTCTGAAATTTGTCTATGATGCTCCTTGAGGTGTCTATTTTGTGATCTCTTTCCTGAGGTGATTGGTGGATTCTTCCAATGCCTGTTTTACTCCCTGGTTGCAGACATCACGACGGTTTTCCTTGATAATTTCTTGAAAGATTCTGTCCAGATGCATCTTTTGTTTTTCTCTGTAAGGTAATCCAACTGTTATCTCTTCTGGATGCATTGTCCACATCACTTGTTTTTCACCTGATGCGTTTGATGCATTTTACATTTTCTTCCATTTTTCATTCTTCTGAATTTGTTTAATTGATTCATAATGTCTTATAGAGTCCCTAGATTCCACTTCCACAATTCTAAATTTTAAGGTATTGTTTTCCTCGATTAGCTTTTGTACTTTTTTCCCCAGTTGGCCAATTGTACTCTTTAAGGAGTTGTTTTCTTCAGTTGATTTTTGTATCTCCTTTTCCATTTGGCCAGCTTTGCTTTTAAAGCAGTTTTGTGGCTGTAGATTCTTTTTTTCATAATTCTCTTGCATCACTCTCATTTATTTTCCCCTTTTTAAAAATCTATCTTATATAGTTTTTAAGTTCCTTTTTTGAGCTCTACCATGAAATCCTTCTAGGTTTGAGACCATTTCCCATTTTTCTTTGGGGTTTTCCCCATAGGTGTTTTGATATTGTTGTCCTCTTCTGAATTTTTATCTTGGTCTTTCCTGTCATCATAGTAACTTCTGTGCTCAAAATGGTTTTTTTGGTTGTTGTTGTTTTCTTCTCATTCCTTGCCCCCCCCCACACCTTTTTTGGCCGTTTTCCTTACTTTTAAATTTCAGCTCTGCTCCAAGTGTGAAAGGGCACTGTCTCCAGCTTCTTGTGCTAGTGGCTGCAGGCCCTGTTTGTTTTCCTGGTGCTTCACTGATGTTTTCCTGAGGCCCGTGGGGGATCTTCATGTTTGTTGCTGTGCTGCAGGGCTAGGATGGGAGCTGGATGATGCTATTAGAGGCCAAAGGAGTTTGGCAGTCCTAGGCCTGTGCCTGCCTCCCAAGACTGTGACGTGAATCTGAGCATGGCCTCAGCGCTAGCACAGAGACCTTTCTAATTTCCTTCTGACCAGTTGTTTGACTCTTTTACCATATGTGGGTTGAGAGTTCTAGAAGAAGCTGCTGCTGTAGATGCTGATTCAGTGACTACCAAGGTCTGCTTCTGATTTGCTGGGGCAGCATTTGCAGTGGTGTGGCCTGCACTAGACTGATCTTCTCACTCTGATGCAAGAGACCTCTCCTGCTGACCTCCTAAGTAGTCTTTGGCATCTGAGGGCTGAGAAGCTTGGAAACCACCACTACTGCCACTGATTCAGTCATCTGGAGGCCTACTCCTGATTTGCTGGGGCTGGGTCTCTGCTGGCCTGGCCTGCGCTAGACTGTGTTCCTCCCTTACCTTTTTTCAACAGATCTTTCCTGCCAACTTTCTAAGTTGTCTTGGGGATGGAAAAAAAAAATTTTCATTCCATCTTTTTGTGGATTCTGATGCTCTAGAATCTGTTTAGAGTCATTATTTAAAGCTATTTGGATGGATTTGGTGAAAGGCTTAGGGGAGTCCCAGACTTTACTCTACCACCTTGGCTCTGATCCCCACCCCCAATTTCTTTACATTTAAATCTCTTAATGATTCACTGAATGAAACTGAATCCAACTTAAAAGGTCTACATTATAGGTCTGCTCTGCTGCTTAATAGTCATGAACCTGTCCTCATCTGTGAAACAGTCAAAAATAGCACCTGTTTTTTCTATCTCATAAGCTTATGGTGAAGTTCAAATGATAAAATGTCTGCAAAAATATTTGGGAAACTATAACTACCATGGAAGTGTTTAGGATTACAATTTTAGGTTGTATTTACTTCTTTTTAATATTAAATATGTGATTGTATTAGAGAATGTATCAAAAGGACGGCAGTAGCTATGACTGTTAGGCAGTCATTTCATCATGTAAGTTTCCTCACTTAAATGAGAGATATGGATTAAATGTTTTCCAAGGTTTATTAAAGCTCTTAAATTCTGTGATTCTACATTTTATTTTCACTTATTGAAATTAGGAAACAGTTCCACAGAGATTAAAAAGACTTTCCAAATTACTCACAGGAATAAGATAAAAAAATCAGAATTCATCTAGTTCTTTTGACTACAAAACTATTAGAATGTCCATCATATCATACTGTCTTTCAGCAATTTAACTTTTAGGATGATATATTCTTAAATCAAGTGCAATTGCCACCAATTCCTCACCATAGCTTCTATTTATTAATCTTTGTTATAGTCTCTATTTCCAACTCATCATGAGTCTAAACATTCCTATACTGAAGAAAATAAACTGAATATATTTAGATATATTTTTACTTGGAAGCCAGACAGACAACTGCCATAAATTGTGCAGTTAGCTATTTGCATTTTTTCTTATAGCAAAAATGAAGGAGATTGTATCCTCTGTCACTTGGAGAAATTGTGGCTTGCCTAAGTATTATCATTGTTATGCATCTCCTTGTTTGAAACCTCTACTGGAAAGCAATGACTCTGACCCCACTTTTAAAAAGGTACATTTTTCAGATGTAAAAAAGAAAGTATATTTAATGAAATTTTCTCTTATGAAGTCATCTTCCAGGGGAAACGTATTCAACTTTTGTAACTAAAAACATGAGCACAGTTAAAATGGGCCACTTGTGATATGTTATATAAGACAGAACTGAACACGACTAAAGAAACTTTTGAAGCAGTATCTAAGACAATTCAAGTATTGAAAAGAGGAAGAATAGTCAAAATCTCAATTCAATTTAATGCAATGAACATATATCAAGTGCCTACTATGTACCAGGCACTGTGGTAAGTGCTGGCAACAACACATAAAAGAAAAATGCTCCTGATCTCCCTAAACTGCTAATGTCATCTCTCCCTAGAGTACCTTATATTTATATTGTATTTCTTTTCTTTAAACTTGTATTTGTACATATTGTTTTCCCAATAGAATTTAAGTAGCTTGAGAGCAGGGATTTCCATTTTTTGGGGGGTACATGCAGTGTCTAGATTGCTTATTCAGCTCTGCTAGAGGGCTCAGTGGATAAAACATGTTTAAACAACAACAAAATGCACCTAAGGTCTTATAGTTTAATTGATTAGTTGTACTTTTTCTCCTTTTTGAATAACTTGTTCCTTAATTTGATTCTTAGGTTAATAACCGTCCATCACAGACTGATTATAATACCTTCTTATGGTAATTAGGGTGGGACTTTTTTGCTTTCTCTCTTAGAATGCTGAGGTTATCAAGTACCTTTGATGAGTCTTGCCTTTCAAACATGAGGGCAAGCAAAGCGCAATTTTTGTTGTCTTTTGTTTCTTTGATCTAATCAAGAATCTTTGATGACCTGCTTAGGAAACAAGAAAGCCCCAGGCCCCAGGCCCCAGAATTTTTGCTAACTAGTTTCTGAGCCCTCAGGGCCCTAGAGAGAGTATAAGAACTCTGAGGTTGGCATTTTGTTTTGGGGCTCTCACTCACTGGAAGAGTATTGTGTGATTTGACCAGATGAGACTCTGGGTAGCCATTGCTAAGATCCCCCCAGCTTTGGAAACCCAGATGTTGGTGCTTCTCTTTTAGGCAACTACGTATATAGTGTCTTGATCAGATAAAGCCTGTCCATTGATCTGTTTGTAGTTTCTGTTTGTATTTGCTCTGAAGTTCAGGTTGCTGATGTTTTACCCTGAACTAAGTTTAAGTGTTTAATTAAACTGAGGTTGCTAATCCCTTAAAGTTGCTTTCCTTAGAAAAGCAGGTCAAAGAACCTGTGCCAGCAGCCCTCCTGTGTGCTCTTGTTGTTGGTCTTGTTATTGGTCTTTCACCTCTACAGCACCTGCTAGCAACATTGTTATTACATTCCTCTTAATGGTGAGGAGATGATCCATCCAGAGTTCTTGAATGCTATACCAGTGGAGTTCAAGGCATACTGGTAAGACTGGGTATGGGTCTAGAGAAAACTGTTAGCTAAGTACCCACTTAGCTAACTTCAGAGTTGCTTTTAAGAAACTTGACCAAAGAGTGATGATTTTCTTTTAAGCTTAACTCTAAAAGAGTGTCTACTAAATAATAGAGTTTCTGTGGAGAGAAGACTTACAACAAAGACAGTGACAGACTTTCCCTATCATGCGAGGACCAATTTCATTGCAAAAGAAAGTTTTCCACTGGGCCTTTTTTCTTTGTTTGTTTTTTGGTCTAAGAAATTCATAGCAGAGTTGTGCTCTGTTCATACTAATGAAACCATGAATTTTTTTCAGACTGAGAGAGAAAATGAAATGATAGCCAAGAGAGTAGGTCTCATTGCTCTGTAATAGAAGAGATTGGCTTTATTGTTGGAAGAGAAAAAAGGTCACAGAATGACCATAAAGGTCAAAGGTTTGAGCCAGAAGGAAAAAGACATAACTAAAAGAGGTTGAGTGGGAAGCAGTGTTATGTATTTGGAAAAAAAATACGTTATGTAAGCTCTCATTGGTAGTTAACAAGCAAGGTAAAAAAGGTATCTTTTCAGCAAATTCTCTTCTGAAGGATCCTTTTCTAAGGTGCTGTTTTATGTGATAGATTCTGGGGACCTTTAAGAGCCAAGAAATTTAATGCAGATCTGTGTTCTGTATTTAAGGACTAGAACAAATAAGAAAAAGTAAGAAATAAAAAAAATATTCAGTATTTTCTAACCAATATGATATCTCTACCCTTCCTACATCCTTTATTTGCCTCTCATTTGTTCTAAATATTCTAAAAGTACAAATGACTAATGTTCTGACATCTTCTGTTGCACCTATGCCCTTTACCCATTTTTCTTGCTCATTATTTCATGCTTATTAAGTGCTCACCATGTGCTAGGTGTTTTACAAAACACAAAAGGCATAGTCTATGACCACATTTCCATCCCAAATTCATCAAGCTGAAGGGTAAGAAAGTCATAGTTTGAGCCATTAGCAGGCTAACACATTTAATTGCAATAACCATGGGAAGAAAGGTTCAGAGTCAATGTCAGGTATAAGCATCGGATGTTACTCTACTACACTGTCACTCTATGTTAGAGTCCTTGAAAATATGCTTTATTTTAATCTTTTACACTATTTTCAGGAGATAGTTCAAAATATTCTCTGACACTAAACTTAGAATCAAAAATCTTTAAAAGTAAAAGGGAACTTAAAACTTAACTAATCAAAAAATGAATTGTCCGAGTCACTTACCTGGTTGCTGGCATAACTGGAACTGGGAACTGGGTCTCCTGTTTCCTAATCAGTTCTCTTCCACAGCACCATTAGTACCAATATGCAAACTATAGCAAGTATCACAAAACAAGTGCCAAATTTTGTAAGAAAGCTCTACAAATAAGTGTCAGAGACCATGGAATAGGGGATGCCTTGTCAGGATCTTGTAGTATTGGTGTCAGAAATAATTGAGCATCTTTTTTGGAGTCTCCAGAAAGCATATTATTCATTTTTGGTATGTTTGTATTTTTCCTCTTTTCTTACCTATATGAGACACCCATTAAGTGTCTTAGGTTCTCTAGGAGAAAAGATGTTGTTGCTCCTGGTTCTTGATGAAACTCTTTTGTTCCCCATTATTCTTACCACTTCTAGTACCCTTTTCTTTTAATTCTTAGTAATCTGTGCCATTCCACTGTCTAAGCAAATGTTTCATTGGAGGGTGTGTGTGTGTGTGTTGGGGTCATATACCTTTAAACTATAGACCTTCTAGCTATCTGCCGCCAATCCAAATGTAAACATCTAATGTTTTATTCTTTAATGTTGTGCTTTCTAATACCATGCAATGAATGAGCATGGACTAATTTGATATGTTTCTAGGTTGATAGGACAGATTCATCCGATCAATATCAATTTTTATAATGCCTACCTACATTTTTTTAATGTACTAGCATAGTGGACACAGAGCTGGACTCAGAAGCAAGAAAACCTGGATTCAAATCCTGTTTCACATACATTTTAGGTATATGATCCTATACAAGTTACTCAACCTCTAAGTGCTCTAGCAAGGGCACTAGGTCTATGAGTTGCAAAGACGTTGCTGTGACTCTTTAAATGTGTTAAAAAGATACACTTGAAATGTCACATATATTGGATAACAGAATGAAAGGTGATGTGATACATTGGAAGGAATGAAGACATTAGAGTTAAAGACATCTGAGTTCTAGTCCTAACCATGACACACGGCAGCATGACCATGGCAAGGTTACTATACCTTTGAGTACCACCAAAAAATATCTAATATTATAAATTACAGACAAGTTTCTGATCTGCATCAGTGCATTTTTTCCAAACTAATAGTTGCCTACATTGATGAAATCACAGGTCTATACCCCAACAGGTATGTAGAGAAGCCGATTAGGGTCCCTTTCATCGTAACACATCGATAACTGCCAAGCATAGGATTCGTTTTATTTGGCATGGATATATAACTACATTTGCTAGTCTCTGTTTTAGGAATACTAAAAAATGTGCTTTTTATTTAAATTTGCCATCAATGGAACTGTTATTTCTAAAAAGTTATCGCTGACAGAAATATTTGAATTCTTTATGTCTGATTTCAGGAAAAAATTTGTATTTTGTCATCTGACCTTCAGAGCGAAGTAGTGAGGGGAGGTAAAAACCTCTAATTACCCAAAATAACCAATGCTATAATCTGCCCTCCCTATTTGTATATTATCCTTTACTGAATAAACAGAACAGATGCATTCAGCTCCCGAGGTAAAAACAAAAGGTGAGAAAATCAAGTATATGTTGTGTCAAATTGCTAGGATAGCTGCATTAGTAAACTGGGGAAGCATCAGTTAGAAGCACAGCAAATCGGCTGGTGTTTATCTACTTTATTAAATGAAACACTTAAAATTTCATGCATTTCTGGAGCCAGATGGACGACTGCTTGACTAACTATCAGTCACAGTAAAGTCATAGCTGTATTTATGAGAGACCACATGAACTGTAAGTAAAATAGAAATAAAATACTAAATGGAGGGATAGTGATTCCAGTTAACATTGACTTTTGACTTTTCTTCGTGATTTGAAAACCATATGGTTTTCTATATCTCTAACCCTTACAGTTGTGTGGCTGTCACAAGGGAAGGAGATATGGTGATGCTACCATGAGAATTTCTAAGTAGAGAAGTTGATTAAGTCTGACAAACTGATGCACCATGGGACAAAATTCATGTTTCAAAGGAATGTCACATTTTGTTTTCATTAGCAAGACTCTTCTCAATAGCACTCTAAAAGAAATAATTTCAATGCCAAGTCTTTGAGAGGTATGATTTAAAAGTTATGATTTTTTTTTTCCTTTTAAGCTCTTTTATTCCATAAACTCAAGTCTATTCAATCTCCTGAAACACTTGCACAGAGAAGCAAAAACTATCAGCCCACAAGATGGAAATCATGGTAATGCTTTAACCTAGACTCACCCTCTCAGTCATTACTATTTTTCAGACAGGTAAATATTAGGCCTTTATAGATAGACAAGAAAATTTCTAGCCAGGTTTTTTCTGCTTATAATTCCTTACAGATAATATAATACCCCACCCTGGGGTCACTCCTTCCATCTATTATTTACTATATGAATTCGAGGCTCTACAAGGAATCTGCTTGTTAATTATTAGTGCTGCTTATTAATATCAACTTACTAGTAAAAAAAATCCTTTGAAGGCTTCAGGTTCTAATCATGTTACTTGAGAGTACCCACTGGTATGCTTCCCATTGATTGAAGCACAACCTCCATTTACTAAGGCAGTTGCCTCAATTGTCTTTAACAAAGTTATTTGCTAAAGGGGTATAGTAAGAAAAGTTGTTATAAAACACCTTCATTAAAAAAACCTGAAGCACACTCTCCTAAAAGTATACACTGATTCTGGGGAAAGATAGAGATTAAACTTAGACTAATGAGGTAAACATGCCAAAGATAAATTCACAACTCCTTGTTACTGGAAGCACTTTCATGCGTTCTTTGTCAGAATTCTCTTTTGATTCATGGTATCTCATTTCCTTCAGCTGCCTCCTTCTTAAAAGTGCTTATTTTCTCCAAAGATGTTTGTCCTCAGTATATTTCTGTGTGTCTATGCTCCCTGCTAAACCTGTGGTCTGTTACTGGTCCAGTTGATATGGTCAGTGATGGGGGAGGGGGGGGAAATGGGAGAAACTCTTTTTTTCTGCCTAGAATGATTGCCTCTCAAGCATTTGGCTCAAACTCCAGAAATATAATCCTTATCCCCTAACTTTGGAGTGCTCTGCTAATAAGCTGGCTACCAGTCGATTCCTTTCCTGCTGAACTAATTGTTTTTCTATACATAGCCCAAGAGGTGTGACTGATTGTCTTCAACCATCACAGGGTATCTTCTGTGTGACATCATCTGCTTTTACACAGTGACCCCAGTGTTCTTATGATCTTTTCAAATTGACTAAGAGCTCATTCTCACCTAGTTTGCTTTGATTGATTGATTGAATCATTATTTATTAGTATTTTGTGATTGAATAGGGATTGGATCTTCACCTTTACATTGGACAACTTAATAACAATACTCTTCTTTGGCTTTTTATTAGATATTTGGAAAATTCTATCACTGTATTTCATTTTATAAGCTTTTGAAAAAGATTTGCAAAGTTTAGAAGAATAAGATGTTTTCTAACCTGACCTGTGAGCAACTGCAGTGAAAAATGAGAGGGATTTAAAACATTCAAAATACTTTTATTTTTTGCTATTATTTAAGCTCCTTTCATTGAATCATATAAATATCCAGTACAAATCAACAATCGTAATCAGTACATAGTACATGTGAAACATTGCACTGGACACTGAAGGAGATGCAAAAATAAACAGTTTAACAATGTGTGAGGCATAGACACAAACACATATTCACAGAGAGAGAGAAAACAACAACCACCACACCACAGCACAATCCTTGAATTTAATGGTTAATTTATGAAGATTTCCTAGGAAACAGATGCAAAAACAAAGCTGCAGAGAAAGTAGAAGAGGAAAGAATAAGCACAAAAAGAACAATGATTGTATTGTGGAGAGATTCTCTTGCAAAAGAGAGCTTTGTTCTGCTTTTATTTTGGTTGAGGTTATGATAAGAACATATTAATGGAGAAAGTTCAAGGAGTAATCTCGTATCATCTTACAGGAAAATGTGCAAAGCCTTCCATAAGTGATTAAAACTTTGATTAAGAGACTGTGTTTCTCAGTACCCAAGAAACCAAGGGGAGCAAACAGGCTGTTTGTCCCAGGAGTACAAACTAAGAAAACGAAAGCAGAAGAGAGAAAATCATGCTTCACAAATGTAGAAGCCAAGGAGAATAATGAAGTGGCCTGAAAGAAGTGTGGTAGGGGCAGCTAAGTTGCATAGAGTACTGGCCCTGGAGTCAAGAGGACCTGAATTCAAATCCAGCCTTACATACTTATGAGCTGAGTGACCCTGGGAAAATCACTTAACACCAATTCCATACACACACACACACACACACACACACACACACGTACACAATGTGGTACATTTGAATTTCTAGTAGATAGTAGTATCATCTATGTACAGGCAAAGTTGAGAGGAGTATCTCATAGAGAAGGAGAAAGTCCTAAAGAAAATAAGGTACAACTCTACTCTCCAGATAATGAAGTATTCCTTGAAAGAATGGAACATCTGTTTAGAAAATAATTTTGTTTTAAATAATTTTAAGAGACAGAGGGGAAAAGCGTCACAAAGCATTGAAAGATGTGATTAGGAGAAAGATGAGATGCACCACCAAACATTTGAAGTTATGTAGCTATGCAATAGTATTGACAGAGCTGTGCCATCTTAGGAAGAAGCAATTTCTTGCAGAAAAGAAATAATAGTATAGATTCAATGCTGCCAGTAGGAAATCATCTTCCAATAGTTGTCAGAGGAAGAAGAGTTAAATAGTGGTGGTTGGTTATGCCCTTCAAGCAATTCTAAGGCAGCCATTTTAAGATCTGAGATAAACAGTGGAGAAAACTTCTGTCTTCCTCAAATATACATTGGAAATATGACAGAAAGTATTCAGATTTGTCAATTGTGATGACAATTAACCATTCCTGGTGATTAACATGAAGATAAATGATACCACCAGAAGGAAACCAGGAAGGATTACTAAGAATAAAGATGTTTGGAGAAAAGACTATGACAAGGGTACTATTTTAATTACTGTTGCTGATTCATGACAGGGAATTCATAAGCAAAGGTAGATTTAAGTCATGAACAACTAGGTAAGATGGTTTTGATGAATGATAGTTGTATTTTGGGACCATAGTTTAGAGTATAGGAGCCCTGAACTCTTGGCCAGGGTGGTCAATATATCTCATATGGACTAGTAGAAATATATTTTTTGAGGTTTGGGAATATAATAAAGTGGGCCAAATTTTTTTGTGGGGGCAGGGGTGTCAAAATATACCTGCTAAGCCAAATGCAAGAGAAAACAGCAGGAACAATAAAATAAAAATGGAGATGATCAGCAATTCCCAGGAGAATCGACATAAATGAAGAGGACCAGTAATAAAATTCATGGCCTTCAGTGTCTACATACAAATGAACAAAATATAAGAAATTATCAGGAGTAACTGAAGATCCTAAGGCCAAATTAATCTCATATATACCATTGAGATTTGAGGGGATTCATGATTATAATATGGCTATGAAAGTGTATACCTTATTCAACGAAAGCAACTCAAATAAAGGAGGCAAAAAACAAGTCTTCTAAATTAAGAGCACATATCCAAGTGAAAAATTCCTGAAATCATTTGGGAAAAGATAGAATGTGTAAATTTTTGGCAGAAGATCTTGGTTAAGATTCTAGGCAAAAGTTTAAAGCATATTATTAAGGAGAGTTTACTAACTCTTAGACAAAGAACCTTATTGTTTGTTGTTATCTTTTAGTTCTGTCCCACCCTTCATTACTCCACTTGGGGTTTTCTTGGCAAAGATACTAGAGTAGTCTGTCATTTCCTTCTCCAGCTTATTTTATACCCGAGGAAGCTGAGGCAAACAGGGGTAAGTGACTTGCCCAGTGTCACACCTCTCTTGAGTGTCTGAAGGCAGCAGATTTGATCTCAGGAAGATGAGTCTTTCTAACTTCAGGCCCAGCACTGTATCCATTATGCTACTTAGCTATCCCAGAATGAGAAGTGGTAATGTACAAAAAGACAGCATGACTTTGGCAAAAGCAGACCATTCCTCATCTGCTTTTTAAAGTGGATTGCTAGATTGGTAGATGAAGAAAATTCTGTAGATACATGGATTTCAGCAAAGCATCTGTTGAATGCCTTCATGCAATCCTTGTAGACAAGATGAAGAGAAATGAGTTAGAATTCAATATAATCAAGGGTATTCAGAACTGGTCAAATAGCTAGACCTAAGCTATATAAATATAGTCAATATCCTCTCGGAGAAAAGATTTTTGTAGAATATGTAAATATTCTTTCTGTGGCTTTCTGCTATTGAATATTTTTATCAAAGACATTGATGAACAGCTGGTATTCCAGTCTCTAAAATAAGCCCAACAAGATACTTTGGAGCCAGATTGTGAAAGTCCTAAAATGAAACACTAAGTGCTTATATTTTATCATGCAAGCAACAGGTAAACCTTAAGGAATTTTAACAGAAAATTTATGATCAGAAATGTGAAGGTGCTATGATTATGGATAAATTAAAAACAAGGGAGAGACTGGAAAACAAGGAAGACCAATGGGGGGGGTACGAATATTGTTGTTTAAGTGAGAGGGCTTAAACAACTGAACTATACAGATTTGTCTATTTGAATGGAGAGGAAAAAGTAGATATGAAAGGAGGTGTTACGGAGAATTAGACATCTGACTGAATATGAGTGGTTAGAATAATGAGTTAGCCATAGGTTCCTTTGCGTTTTCAAGTCTGTAGAACTGTGAGAACAGTGGCACCATCAACAGAAAACAATGGAAACATATACAGGCTAGAGGGCAAAGACATGGATTTCAGTTTCTACAGAGTTTGACATGTTGGCACTGATTGCAACTGGAAGTATCTGAAAGACAACTGGATATATAGGACTAGAACTTGGTCAAAGAGATTTAGGGTTAAATGAATGAATTTTGGGATCATAAAGAAGGCGTGGAAATGATGTTTGAAGACATGGAATCAGTTAAAATCATCAAGAGAAAGGAAAGCATGAAAAAAGTTAGGGCAAGGAGAACCAACAAAGAAGACACAGAAGGATTAGTCAGGCAAGATGAAAACTAGAAAAGACAATAAATTGTATGGAATATTTATGGGTCACTCACTATGAGTTCTTTATGTATTCTCCACATATTAAAGCTCTTCTATGTCTGATATGTGTTGTTACCATGAATTCTTATATAGGAGTGGGAGATCCGTGGAGAACTAGATATTAGCTATCTTCTGAAATTCCTTAGGTGAAAATTTCAAAGGAGATTGTGGGTAATGCAGGAATGATCAGACCCCGGAGTATCAGACTTGTCTTGGGGTTCATTGAGTTCACCAGCAAGGGAGCCAACAAGAGCAGAGACTCCCCCAAAAGGAACAAAAGGAGAAAGCTTACGTGTGCTTAAACCTCAAAGGAGGGGAAAGGATTCAGGAAAAAGGAGATTAAGAGGGATGTTGCAAGAGCTAGCTGATTAGATAAAATACCTTGTCTGGATTGCCCAAGGTGATTCCAAAATCAGGGAATCTTTGAACAGATATTATCACATAGGGTACTCTTGTATAGGGGTCTTTGGAGTGGGGAGCATGTCAAGGAGGTCCTTTAACAGGAGACCTAATGTGTAATACAAGATGGAAGGAGTTGTGCTCAGTTTATAATACATAACTCTCCCTTTTTAAGCCCTTAGGCATAACATTTAGTCTAGGAGAATGTTCCTGTAAGCATGGTCTGGTGGGGGAAGGAGTAGGATGCGAAAAGGCAGCATATGGGGTGGTGGAGCTCAGAGTCTCATCAAATTAGTTTTACTACCTGGGTTAGTGTCAGAGCTTTCTAATCCCTGATGACGTTACCACCATCCCCCTTTGATTCATGTGACCCAGAGAGTGGACTAGACAAAGACCCACAGGCAATAACAAAACAGCTATCACAAGTCATCAGGCCTTGGATATCCAAAGTCTGTGAGTTGGGAGAGATTCCAGAGGCAGTCTAGGAATATACATATTAGGAACATACATCCTAGTTCTTAGGGAAAACGGTCTAATCTTATTGTTTTCTCAAAGTTTACTACTCCATTGATTAAAAAAATTACTTTTTATTCTATTCCCCTTTTTTGAGAATTTGTTATTGTCATATCATTCTGAAAGAATGAGATACTTTAAGAACCTAATCTTATACATGGATATGTAACTATTAGCAAGGGCATGGTATACCTAAGAACTCATTTACCTACTTGCTTAGGATATAGACATGCCCACAAATTCAAATAAAAACAGTAAGATCCTTCATACTTGCTCTATTACAATAATTTAGAGATGCTTTAATATTAATCTATTAATTAATATATTTAATATTGAAGCAACAAAATCTTCTATGGTTCTCCTGCCCAGATTATAGAAATTTGCTATAAAAAGAAAAAGGAGGGATATGATTATGATGATATCAAGACTGTCCCTTCAAAGGCAGAGACTGACCTGGCATAAGCCATAACAGGGGAAACAAAACACTCTCAGCTCTATTCCAGGTAAGAGTCATAATTAATAGTCAATCGTGTGGGTACTATTCACAGGTTTTCATAAGTAGGCTCTGAATTAATCAGGTGGGAAAGTGTCCTGTTCAGAAAGAAAATGCCATAAGATGAAACTGAGGCAAGATGGTCTTCCCTTTGCCTATTCAAGGTCATCCTCTTAACTTTTCCAGGCAGAGATATCCAACTGTAATAGTTCTCACTCCCTTTAGGCAACACATGGCATTCCCCTTTAACGGTGAACTATTTGCTTAATGATAACTCAAACAATCACACTGAAATCAAAACTCAGTGTAATACAAGATTTCTATCCAAAGAAAATTTATCACCAATAGCAAAATTTCCCCAATTACAGCTTAGAGCTAGATTATTATTATTTGTCTCTTGTTGCAATAATGGTTGACAATAAACACATCTTTCTTATCTTTCATTTATAAATTAAGAATAATCAAATTCTGAAGTTTCACAGATACAGGGAATAAATGGCAGTTCACTCAAAAACCCCAGAAAAATACTGAGCACAGTAAATCTCTGGACCAAAAGATATACACATTGCCTATTAACTGGTCAGGCAAAAATGAAATCTTTGAATCTAAGGTCTATTGTTACTAAATTGGTTCAAAAATATAACTTTAATACATATTATTCCAGGTACATTTTCATAATTTTCATAAGCAATGGCAAAATAATCTATCAGACAAAACTCACTCTTTAAGCAAACTTGTAAGTCCCCTTCACTTTAACTGGTAATGATCCTAGTTTTTCAGACTTCATTACTGTAGAATTTTATGACATGCTGTCAGCAGAATGGATAAAATCTTAAGACCCTATCTGAATAGAAAGTCCCAAGGATCCTCAGAAATAAGGACAACTTAAGAGGTCTTTGCCACTTTCCCCTCAAAACAGAATGTTATTATTATTTTCCAATTTAAAGCAAAAAAAAAATCCAATTAAATAATTTAACAATTTTCAAACATTTTTACCACATTCTTTAATGGCTCAACTTATAATCTAATAACATTCAAATTAAAAAGGAAATTACTTCTCTAAGTATATAATTGTATCCCTTTTTATTTTTCAAATTTACAACATTTCTTATACAATAGATTCTCAAACTTCATGATACAAGAAAAAAAATTAGAAGCCTAATAACATAAATAATATTATGGATTTGTAACACATAATAGCAGCTGGGTGGTACAGTGAATAGAATTCTGGGTCTGAAGTCAGGAAGGTGAGTCTTCCTGAGTTCAAATCTGACCCCAGATGCTTATTAGCTATGTGACCCTGTGCAATCACTTAACCCTATTTACCTCAGTTTCCTCATCTATAAAATGAGCTGAAGAAGAAAATAGCAAATAATTTCAGTATCCTTGCCAAGGAAACCCTTAACGGGGTCATGAAGAGTTGGACATGACTGAACAAAACCAAAGCATAACACAAAACTTTTTTCCAGTCAAATAATAGCAATTCATTCGAATGTATTTCTGAATCCTATTATATAGAAAATCACCATCTATTGATTTAATATTCTATACCAACTGTTTTCACTACACAGTGTAGAGTATTTAATTTTTTTTAAATAGCTAACATTTTTATAGTGCTTACCATGTGCCAGGCACTGTGCTAGGCACTTTACAATTATTATCTCATTTGTTCCTCACAACAACCCTAGAAGGTAGGGGCTATCATCCCATTTTACAAATGAGGAAACTGAGACAAACAGATTTTGCGTAGGGTCACACAACTAATAAATTTATGAGACCAAATTTGAAACCCAGGTTTTTCTGATCAATGCAGTTTCCAAGCATATCACCTTAATGACAAATATCAAATGTATTTTGCATTAAGTTCTGATCTATCAAAATTATCATAACAGAACACCTCTCACTTTAAATGAGAGCACCTTACAATTTAATTTCAAAACAAACATCAACCAAATCAGGTGTAGATTTACAATCACTAAAGGTAACAGTCAAACATCTCAATTTTCCCAAGAGCCAATAGCTGCCAGTACTTTAAATTTTAGAGACCACTGATTTCAGTTAGCTCACTTGCAAAGATTCATGTTGGCAGTCTCATATCCCCATCCCCCACATTTTGGAACTCATGAGACTAAGAACTGGAAGACAGTCTTGTAATGGTACTTGAAGAACAGAATTTTAGTATACCATCCTCAAATAATTACATGTTGCAAATATATTTCTATATTTTTCATATCATGAATAACAACCACATAAAGTTCATCATAGTCTTCCCAACTCAATGAGATCAAAAACTTCCCTCAAACCTTTCCTTCCAAAACCCCACTCCTTTTACTTTAAGCTGTCCATTCACACTGTCACTGCAGACTCCAACCTTCTTTAACTTTCTACCCATTCTCCTCTCATGCCTACTTGCTAAAACATTCTCTTTTCCTTTCTTCTTATATCATTCCTGTGGATTTTGGTTAAAGCCCTTCAAAACAGGACTACTTGTTCTTGTTCTTTTCCATATTCTGACCCAATACTTCTCTTATTTTCTTAATTCCTCTCATTTTTTATTTCCCAGTCATATCCCAGACTATCTACAGAATTTATTTTTAGTCCACTGAATTTTTCTTTCACAAATTAGCATTTTTATTACATAATACCAATTAACTGTAATACTTTTAGTTTGGGGGTTCTTTAGAGTTTATAAATACATAATTCTCTAGTAAGCAAAATCTTCTACAAGATTGGTACATCTATTGCTTTCCAGGAAGGAGAGAGAGATGTATGCTATTTTTGCTCAGTCTTAAACCTAGCTGCAAACCTACAAAAATCCACTGTTTTAGCTGTTACCAAAATATGGAAATTTATAGTAAATATTTTACATTTCAGGTATAATTTTTAGTCTGTAATTAATTTATAATGCCATAAATTTCCACAATGCAGGAAAAAGATTTCCTTCCTTTTTTGTCTTCCCATCTCCATTCTGGACAGGGTCGCAGAGGGAGAGGGGAAGAAATAATCTTATAGTTTTCCTCCGTATTGTGAACAGATTCTAAATAAAATAATAAAGAAATGCCCCGGAAGATGAAGATGAAGAAGAGACCTTTGGATTTAGAAATGAAGAGTTAATATTTCAAAAGCAAGTTTTGGTAGGGGAGTATGAATTGGAAGCCAGATTATAGTAACTTGAGGAGTAAGACTACTCTTTTTTGAAATAAGAAATATAAGATCAAAGTAAAGTTGGTTTATTCAGAATAGAGTACTGAGCATGTTTATACACTCTAGGCAAAGGGAAGGAGAAACAATCAACACAGTCCCAAAAGCCTTAGTGAAGTTTTAAGCTTCTAAAGCTTAATTTCTTAAAGCTTAAAACCTTTTTTATAAAAACCTTTAATAATCATAAGTCTTTAAAATTTAAAAAAATGCTTAAGTATTTATAAGCTTAAAAGTACACTGAGACTTTAAGGACCCCCTACATATGAAAAAAATAGAGTCGATGACTAACAATATCCAGGGACCCAAAGATGTTAAGAAAGGGCAAAATGAAAGGCACAAATCAAGGAACCCTGGAAAGGAGATAGGTTGCTTCAGTGTTAGATTGATTTCAGTATAATTGGGGAAATACGTGGCAAACAAAATTAAACAAAGTATGTGTTCAGTCTAGGTGATTAAATTGTTTCACCACAATCATGGCCACATTTTAGGAAGGACATAGGCAACCTAGGAAAGCATTTATAGGAGGGCAGGAAGAATGGTGTAGGGATTTGTATTTACATCAACTGAAGGTGCTGCAGATATTTAGCTTGGCCAAGAAATATGATATTTGACTTAATGTATATGAATGTCTGTCTTGTGACAGAAGGCTTACATTTGTCCTGTTTGGTCCCAGAAACAGGAGCAATTGGTGGAATCTGCAAAGAGGCAATTTTCAGCTTACTAAATGAGAAAAAAGACTTACAAATAAGTGGAGGTACTAAAATATGGAGTGAGTGCTACTTAGAGATACCGGATTCCCCTTCAATGGAAGTTTAAAAAAAAAAAACAACTGGATGACCACTTTTAGTCATCCATGTAAGTATTTCGATTCAAAGAGGCAGAAAATGGTATGGGTTCTACCAGATATGCAGTAAAATTCTGAAATTCTGTGATTCTGAAAAGAGGAAAATAAATTGCTATGAAAATTCAAGAAGAGGAATCCACTTTCCCTAGTTTACCCAAGTGCAATTTAGAAAGAAAGAGAGAAGGAAGGAAGGAGGGAAGGAAGGAAGGAAAGAAGGAAGAAAACATGGTATATAAACATGGAAATTCCTAGCCACACAGTGGAGTACTGCTGCTGTTCATATGGAGCATTTGTGCTCCTGAAACCTAGGCAGGATTTTGTAAGTAAAGGAAAGATTTAGTAACAAAGGAAACATACCATGCAGAGTAGGTACAGTGTACATTTCCCTTGCAAACACAGCTTCAGTATATCTGTTTCTCCTCAGTTTCAGGGGAAAGCTGCTAGGTTAAGACACTGATAATAAAAGAAAAGGATAAGTGAGCAAGCCCCTTAAGTAACACTGATCAAAGAGCAATAAAAAAGCAGGCAGCCTGATTTTTATTTTCTTCCAATGTATTCAGTTTTCACTAGTCTCCAGAGTAGTGTTGCAGCCTGTGGCAGCACTCTAAGAAAGGCTCCCTGAAGGAAATGCTAAACACGCTTATATTCTCCAAACGGGAAAGGGAAAAACCAACACCAATAGGTAAGGGTGCAGTGAACCCAGAGCTCAATGAAAGAGGCATTATGAATATGAATGCAATAAGTCAGGATCAAATACTATGTATTAACTGCCCACATGCAAATGGATGTGGTGCTGGGAGCTACAGCCCAATGCCACAGGCACTTAATAAGTATCATTTGATGTTGGTAATTCACTTAGATTCTTCCCTTTTCCTCACATCTATACAGATTTGAGCTCTTTCAAAGGCTGAGTTGAGTGGAGTTATCATGATGAACATTTCCTCATGTAAAATACTGCATAATCACATTATTATATTATAGTTTGTAGTAGTAATTCTAGGCAATTCAATTTTATTTTCTTCAAATATCATTTATTAAATACCTGCTTTGAATCTGACATTGTGCTTGATGCTAGGATTGCAAGTGCAAAAATGAAAAGTCTCTACCTTCAAGGAGTCTGTAATCTGCTTGGGTGTGAAATTAATAAGGTGTATATGGAAACATAAATTGTACATGAAGAAATGAGGTGATGAAAACAACTTGGAGGAATCTGGAGAAATCAGCATATTTGAAAGGGATGAAGAACACTGAAATTTTCTTAAATAACAACATATTAATTTCCATTGTTTAGGTACAGATTTTCATATTAATTACTAGGTAAGATTGATATTTTTAATTCTAGAAAAAAATGATTTATACTTGTAATTGAAGATGACAAAAATGTACCCATGATCTCTTTTACTTGTGAAATAACCCATTCTTTGCAACCCTCAATCTTTATAATCTGTTGATGCAGCACAGGAACAGGTTTTACTGACCTCATTTTGGGTGAAAGAAAAACTGAAGTACAGGAGGTGATTTTGAAAAGGCCACAAAATGAGTCAGTTATTATTGTGGGAATAAAGCTGGGTATGCACTGTGCTACATAAAACACCCTCAGCAAATCCTCCCAATCCTAGTTCACTGGACTGACATTCTGAAGGTGGTAGGCACTTTCATGGCTGAAAACTAATGTTATAATGCACTTCTTGGGTTCTTGAACTAATAATCTATCCAATTTTTATATAAGTTCGAAACATATTTCATTTCTTATATTAGGAGCGGGTAGAATCGAGGACCACATATTAGTCTTGGCATGCACACTTTCTACATGGAGAAAGTGATCTACTTCAGGATTCTAGTTCACACAGGGAAATATTCCTAAATCCCAACTTCCTAAGATATGTTGGTCAAGTAACATCTATTTCTAAAACCATTCTTTGAAAAACTAAGGGCCTGATTTTCTTCCGACTTGAGAGAAATGAAATCAAGGCATTGTAACTTACTGTTTTCACATCTCCCATTTCAATTAAGAAATGTTGTAGTGAATTGATCTGACTTTCTTGAATTGGCTACTTGAATAGCACATGTAAAAAAGTAATTTAAATCTTGGTCAACAGTTCTTTGTGAAAAACAAGTTGTAAAAGAGTTTAGGACATTTGGAAGATTCACCTCTAAGTATATTTATAAACAGAGAAAATTATGGTATGGAAAAAGCATAGAATTTTGGAATGTATACAATACAACATTAGAAATTGTTACTTAAGAATTAGAAGGCCTGGATTCTGGTCCTATCCTGGCAAAACTGCTTTGTCATCTTTACCTCTTTGAAATGATAGACTTATTATCAATTAAATAGGAATAGTTTTATTTGTACAGCAAATCTCACAGATTTATTATGAGAAAATACCTCATAAGTGTGAATGCATTATACAGATATTACTTATTAATATAATATATTCAACTCTCAATGATCCTTATTAGAAATTACTTTTCTGCAGTTCTGAGACCCTTTCCTTCAAGTTTATTATCACTGTAACTTCTCCCAAAGTTGCCCAGTGTAATAATTTTACAATGGAAAAGGGAATAGAATTGGAATCAGAGGACCTGGCTTTATAACCTGTTGGGTGACCTTGGATAAATTTGTGGGCCTTATGTCTCCTCATCTTTAAAACGAAGTGAATGGATTACATGATTTTTGAGTTGCTTTCCAGCTATAAGTTTGGCATCCTATGATTAGAAACTATTTCTTTCATTCAGCACTACCCAATCATATGATAGCACAATTTGAAGCCAAATATTAACATGAAAATGGACCTAAGATCCCCTCCTTTTGAACGTAATTGAAAGTTGACTGTACCATGAGATGCTAACAAAAAATGCTGCCCATGTTATCTGGATAAGCAACATAAATAAAATCAAGCTGGGTAGCAGAATGAGAAATGAATAGGAGATGAAAATTCACTATATATTTATTTTATAAATGGAACATATTGAAACAAGATCTAGACCTTTAACTTTTGCAAAAAAAAATAGATTACCATTAGGCCCAATATTATGATGGATGAGGTAAAATCACTAGATAATATTATTTTTAAAAGGAGAAAGTATAAGAAATAATTGATTGAATTAAAGTTAGGGGAATATGAAATAGTAATAACAAGAGATAAAAATGAGTTATGGCAAAAGAAGAGATAAACCTTTTACTTAGAAAAACATCATTTGGCCAGATCAATCTGGGATAAATGCCTGTAAGATAGTAAAATAAAATCATTAATAACCTTAAAGGATGAAACCACTGGGAAATAATAGACTGTAATGGTTACCTTGCAAACTACTTAAAAATAATTTTGAGCTCTTCTTAATATATGAGATCCAGCTTTCAAAATACAGTTAATTACTGCAGTTGTGCTAGACATTATTAAAAACAGGAAAAAATCTCTATTAAAATTCATCTTTGACAGGTTGATTTCATTAGCACATTGAAATGCGAAGATACTGACCGAGATATATTATCTATAGCTCAAATCAAATAAAGACTTGATTCATTGAGGTTTAATAGGATTAATCTCCAGGAAAGAATATCTTTAATTTGAAGAAGTTTAATACATACGTATATATATATGTATATATATATATATATATACATATATATATATACATATATATATACATATATATATACATACATATATATATACATATATATATATACACACACATGCATATATATATATATATATATATATATATATTTCTGTTATAGTAAAAAATTCACAATGGATACATTGTCCTTAATGCATATAGGGCTTTCACAAAAAAAATAACACAAAATGAACATAGTATAGGCAATGAGCTTGTTTCTGCATTTATTTAAAATCTTATACATATATGTACGTGCATACATGTATAAGTATTTTTACCGGTCTCAGATTAAATGTGTATATGCACACACAACCATTCTATGTAGACATTTGTAAAATCTTAAAGTATTTTCATGTTATCTTGAAAAATACTATTACTACAAATAAGTTTGGAAAAATCCCATTAAAATTTCAAGCTCATTTCTATAGTAACAAAGTTGATTATGTATTTATTTAAATTGGGAAGAAAAAGAGATATTTTGTCACAATGAATATAAAGCACAGAATAGCATGACAGAGAGGTAAAGAGCAGTATAGTGGAGGGAGGGCTAATTTTGAATCATGAAGATGTAGGTTCAAGTCCAACTTCTAACATGTACTGGCACTTTACAATGATAAGTCAATTAACCATTCATGGCCCCATTGTCTTCTAAGATTATATGCCAATCAGTGATGAGCAAGAGAGTTTTCACAAGAGGAGCTCCATAATACCAAAGAATTCACAGGTACAAACCAAGAAAAGAAAAAAAAAGGTGATTTTTTTTTAATATTGGTACTGTGAATTTATCCCAGTGTTGACAGTGTATATCAAAGTCCTATTCTGAAATTGTGCCAAAGAGGTGACCACATGTTTTCTTTTTTTTTTAATTTAAAAATAATTTTTATTTATTTGTTTTAATCACTTGAGATCCACTTTTTCATCCTGATCCATGCCCCCACTGAAAACAAAGAAAAATAAAACCCATTACAAACATGCATGGTCAATCAAAACAACTTTCCTCTTTGGACGTGCCCAGAAAATACTAGTCCCATTCTGTTTTCTGTGTCTTTCGCCTCCCTATCGGGAGATGCATAAGTATGTTTCCTCGTTACTTTTCAGGAATCCTAGTTGGCCATTAAACTGAAGAGTTAGCACAATATTCAGTAGTATTTATGTACCACAGCTTGTTATATATAACATTTCATACCTTGTGAGCAACCCACAGGGTCCCATTCTTTGCCACCTCAAAAAGCCCAATAGATATTTTGCATAGCCTTAAAGTTTATTTGGTTTAGGAGTAATTCCTCCCTCAAATCCACTCTCTCCATTCCGTTGCATCCTTCCTATTTCCTTGTTGAGTGAAATGTATTTCTGTACCCAACTCTGTGTGTGTTCTTCCTTGTTTTGAACAGGTCAATATGAGAGTGAAATTCAAGCTTCAGCTGCTCCTCCCTTCCTCCTTATTTGTATAGACATCTATTTGTGCACCTTCATTGTATGAGATGATTTCCCCTAAACTTCCTTTCCCTCTCCACCCCCCCCAGTATATTCCTCTTCTTTCTTTTCGTTATTTTCTTAAGACTATCCAGACTTAATAAAAACAGTCCCAGCCTTTGCCTAATTGAACACCCTCTATGAACACTAATTGTGAAAGGATACCTGTATCACCTCCCCATATTTGAACACAAGTGGGTTAGCTTTTTTAGTTGTCTATCATCATTCATTCATGATTACCTTTCATGTTCTTAACTTCTATGTTTGTATTTCAAAGTTTCTCCATGGTTCTGATCCTTTCACCAAAAATACTTGGAATTCTATTTCATTAAAGGTGCCTTTTTTTTCTCCTGTAGCATTATGCTACACTTTTTCTGAGTAAGTTATTCTTGGCTCTAAATGCATATCCTTTGCCTTCTGGAATCATGTTCCAAGTTTTCTGCTCCTTTAAGGTGGTAGTTTCTAAATTATGTGTGATTCTTACTGTGTCTTTTTTATACTGAAATTATTTCTCTGGCTACTTTCATTCTGTGCAAGAATAAACATCTTCTGGACTTTGCCTCATCAGCCAACTTGAAAGCTCTGGTGGATAAGGTTGCCCTTTGGTCTGGAATTTCTAGTTATTGGTTTTTCCTCTGTAGGCTAGACTGTGGAAGTTAGACACTGCTTTTTGCCTAGGTTCTGAACCACAGCACTGTCACTACTGGTTTCTAAACTTCCTCCTTTCTCCATATGCCACCAAGGACCTCCCTATCTGAGGAAAGTTGAAACTACGAGCAGGTACCCTTCTCTCTCTGCTGTGGATCTGTGACTCAAAACAAGGTAGTAAGTAACAAAGGTGCTGGTTCAAATCTGCCCCATTGTAGTGCCCTGGTATGTGTCTAAGGTGACCTGGTATGAGTCTGAGATCTCTTCTTGCCCTGATGCAAATCTCTGTCTGGGCACTACAGTATGCAGCTCAGCATACTGCATGCTCCTGAAGCGACCCCAACCTCAGTATCTAGAAACCTCCCTAATTGTTTTCCTATGCCAAGATGGACCAGACAAAGGACTCAATTTGAATTTTTCCTGGAATTCGCCACTTAGGACTTAGTCTGGTGTATTTTCTATATTTGTTTCGTGAGGTTTAAGAACTGGAGCTCACCACAGTGCTTTCTACCACTGTTTTATTTTGATTCTGTTTCTGACCATGTATTGTCAAAGACCATATCATGGGGCTGATATGTCCTCCCAAAATGGTACAGATTTTTTTTTTCCAGAGGCAGACATTTTTATTGAAAGACACTGTAAACGGACAATATTTTTTTATTTGTAAAAGCACAGAATTGTTTCACATATTCACATTCAAATGATTTCTCCACTTCCCTGAACTGGTTGACAGAAAATTGTGGAATGAAGAGTTATTCACAAAATCTTCAGGAAGGAAAGACAAGCTAGAGCATGGAATGCTCAAGGATGATGATGCCTCTTGGGTAAGTAAGGCATTAGGACTGTAGGAGGAGGCACACTGGCCCAGTTTGGAGGTGGACGGTTGGCATGCCCATTTTGACTTAGAAGAGTGGCAATAAAATTGGAAGGATTAAAAGAGTGGGGAATCCAGCAATCCTACCAGAGCAGGACTGCATATTTTCTCTCTCTCTCTCTTAGTGTGTTCACTTTCCAGGTCCCAAAGAGGCTGGCTCAGGACAGCTTGCTCTCTGCCATGTAAAAACGATCCATGACAGCTAAGAGGACAGCACCCACAACAGGGATAATGCAACTTGCCCAGCAGGTTTTGTACATTGAACTTGAATTCTCAGATCCGTCACCTTTACGGTCACTAGGATGGAGTTCCCCAACGTAGTACTGTTTAAGTATCTCCTTGGCATCAGATGAGTGTCCCACGTCTTCAAAGCTTTCGGTCGCGTCCCGACCAGCTTGTTCAATCAGAACCTCTTCTCTTCCCGAGTGCTCGCTGAGGAAGCAGGTAATGTCGTAGACTTGCCCGTGGATCACTATCCACATGTCGTTCTCCGAGTTGCGCTTCGCCACCTCCTCGAGCCGATAGTAGGTGACTGCCGTCTCGGGCTCCTTCCCCTCCATGCTGCAGCTACCGCCCTCGGCCGCCATCGAGTTCAGAGGCTCCTTCTCTCGGCAGCGAGCCGACCTCAGGGGACTTTTTTGTAGTATTGCTGCTGTCTGAAGATCAGAATATATTAATATCAGAGGGTGTATGGAGTGTCTCATATGAAGGCTGACTAATCCCTTTTTCAGGACTTCTTAGCCACCTTTGGTGTCCACCTTCCAATTCTCACCTGTGGTTACAAGAAACTGTAGCAGCCACAGTTGTTAAACCATATCGACAGATAAACTAACCCAGGCTGAAGGTAAGTGATGAGCCTCAGAACCATCAGTGAGTTGGGGGAGTGCCTATCTCAAGCATATGAAGACTTCTCCAGTAGAACAGGTAGATATGAATATATTATTTCAATTGGTCATGAGGGTGGTGGAAACAAGTGTTTGATCAGGTACTGGAGATGCCAAGGTCATTCGCTGCATCCAGAGCTATCTTCAGTATTCTTTATTTTTCTTTTGCCACTGGGCTCTCATGACCGACTTGGGAAAAGAGAGTGAGCCTGATGATTTCATGCAATTATGCCTCACTTAAATCCAATTTACATGCAAGTTTAAAGGCATTACCAACACCATTTTATTATTTCACTATTCAAAGATTTTTATAATTTAATAATAATTGCAATAATTTTAAAATTTTATCATTTTATTATTTTACTACTTCAACTATTTTACTATCTTACTATGTTACCTACCTTGAAGTCTGATGGTGATGAGCTAGTGACAAAACAGCAGGTACAGATACATTGGGAACTATAATCATAACTATGCACACAGGTGGCTAAGGCCATTGGATCATCTTCTCACTCGACTGAAGTAGCAGTGGGATTTGGCAGCCTTCTGAGCATCTGAGCAGCCTTCTTTTTTAAAATCTTATTTAATATTGTATGCTTTCCCAATTACATGTAAAAACAATTTTAACATTATTTTTTTTCAAATTTTGAGTTCCAAATACTCTTCTTCTCTCCCCTCCCCCATTGAAAAGGCAAACAGTTTGACATAGGTTATACATGTGTAGTCATGCAAAACACATTTCCATGTAGGTCATTCTGTGAAAGAAGACACAGATTTTTTAAAAAAAATGAGAAAAATAAAGAAAAAGTATCTTTAATCTGCATTCAGGCTCTACTAGTTCTTTCTCTGGAGATGGATGGTACCTTTCATCATAGGTCCTACAGAACTGTCTTGGATAATTGTTTTGCTGAGAATAGCTTAAGTTATTCAGAGTAGATCATCAAACAATATTGCTGTTACTGTGTACAATGTTCTCCTGGTCTGATCATTTCACTTTGCATCCGTTCTGTAAGTCTTTTCACATTTTTTTTTCCCTCAGAGCACCCTACTCATCATTTCTTAAAGCATAATAGTATTTCACAACAATCATATACAACAACTTGTTCAGCCATTCCCCCATTGATGGACATCCTCTCAGTTTCCAATTCTTTGCCACTACTAAAAGAGCTGCTACAAGAGTTTTTGAACACATAGAACCTTTTCCTTTTTATTGTTTAACTCTTTGGGATACAGATATTGCTTGGCCAAAGGGTATGTATAGTTGTACAGCCTTAGGCTCCAGAATTTTTTCTCTGTTGTTTGCTCATTTTCCAGCCAATTTCTTGACTTTTAACTCTATACTAAAGTAGAGTTCTACTTCCCAAGTAAAAGGGGCAATGTCACAACTTCGATTTTGTTGTGCAGTTATTTTCAGAGTTAATTCTGGGGACCTAAAAGTTTTTGGTTCTTCCAAGGTAGTAAAGCAAGGTTGGGGAACAAGTGGCCTTCTAGGTCCTTGGGTGTGGCCTTTTGACTGAGCACAAGTTTTACAGAATAAATCCTTGTATTGAAGGTATTTGTTTTGTGAAGTTTGGATTCAGTCAATGGGGCCATACTTGAGAACCTAGAGGGCCACATGTGGCCTCCAGGCCACACCCCTGATGTAGGGAAATGTTTTCACAGTCCAGCTAGAAGCTTCTGTGGGGGTGTAAGATCCACCCACACCCAGCACCCAGAAAGCTGCCAACAGCACAGGTTCTTTTGATCTGCTTAACTAAGGAAAGCAAGGTGAATGGGTTGACAAGCTTGCTTTAATTCAGCATACAAATATCATTCACTTAGTTCAGGGGAAGAGACCAGCACACTGAACTTCAGAGCAAATTACAAACAAATTACAAATATCAACAGACAGACCAAATACAGAATCTTAGTTACCAACATCTAGATTCAGCCCGGGAGCTCAGAACAAGGGCTGGCCCAGAGTCATGAGTGCCACCACAGCTGTGAGGAAGAGCTCCAAGGAGAGGAGGCCAACTCCTGGTTTTATATCTTTTTCAGCGTCAGGGGTGAGTCACAGATACCCTGACCTGACCTGACCTGAGATAATGACTCACCCATGTGACCTAGAATTGTCACAAAGAGGCTACTTAAACCCATTGTGGTCTAAGAGCCTCTGCTCTCCCAGACATGTAAACTAGGCCCTCCCTGGAGTTAGCCCCATCTTGGGCCCCACCTTAGCTGCCAATCCACACCCACTAAGGTTTTACACCTAATAGGGGCTTGAGCCTGGGGCTTAGCACCTAGTAAGGCTCAATGAAATACACTAAATTACTCAAAGGGAACAAAAACCAAACTATTCAAGGGCACTTGGTTGAACTAAGTGGTAAGGAGCCCATTTTGCTTACCAACACAGGAGAGGTGTTTTTACTACTCTCCTATACTGTGTACTGGTTTGTGAGTGACCATAAGCACCCTTTTCAACCCTGGAGCTATGACCAGGGTCCCTGTTCCCCTGCAGCCACAAGGTCTGCTGTGCTAGTGCTCCTTACACTGGCACTAAGAACCGGGACTGGGACTCAGATCTAAGTGTAGGCAATGCAACAGAGTCCCACCCCTAGTGCCAGCAAAGGCATCTCTTTTTGATCCATTACGGAATCCCCTTATTGTCTGTGGGCTGAGAGGTCTGGAAACTGCCACTGCTGGCACTGATTCAATGCCCTGCCCCAGGCTTGCTCCTGGTTTTCTGGGCCTGGTCTGCACTGGCATGGCCTGCACTGGACTGTACTTCTCTCTCACTATGGTGCAACAGACATTTCTTGCCATTCTTCCTAGGTGATTTGGGCTGGAAAATTGTTTCACTCCATCCTTTTGTGGCTTCTGCTGCTATAGAGTTTATTTAGAGTTATTATTTAAAGATATTTGGAGGGATTTGGGGGAGAGCTCAGGGGAGTCCTTGCCTTTACTCCACCTCCCCCTCAGCAGCCTTCTTAAGGACCACAATGCTCACCTCTTGGCACAAGGAAGAGGCAAGAAATTGTCTGATTGGCCTAACTCTGGCCTGCTCATTGAGGCAAGGTGGAATCCCACCCTCTGGTCAAAACTCAAAAATATGAACAAAAACTTTTGTGAAGATGACACCACTCACCATTGGTACTTAGAATTTGTGCACACGTACAGACAACAGAAAATTCAGTAGGCTTGAAAATTGAACTTTTGTTGTGAGAGAACTTAACAGGTCTTGCATTTAAATAGCAATGAGTGAAAGAAGGCTGGCAAATGAAGGCCAGTTTACTGTAGTCAGAGATGGATAGCCAGAGCTTCCTTTCAAATAGCCACAGTAATGGAGAGCACCATGAAGCTGGCATAGGTTGCTCAATCAAAGCTAATCTAGTCAACAAGCTTATGTTTTCCAAAATGAGTGAAGGAAAGGCTCATGACAATGCAATTGCTAATTGCAAAAAGAAAAGAAAACATCCCACCAACATTATCAGTGCATATGTTCACACCATGACAACACTGATAAGGTCAAAGAAAAATATTATGAAGTCTCTCATCATCAATGTGTCAAAAGAAGACAGATTTGTAATTCTGGGTGACTTTAATGCCAGAGTAGGAACAGACTATCAGACATGGTAGGGAGTCCCTGGGAGGAATGGAGTCAGAAAGAGCAATGTGATTCTCAAGACTTTCTCCTCACCAACACTGTCTTCCATTTACTTAAATGCAATGAAACTTCCTGGATGTACTTTCACAATAAACATTGGAATTTAATAGACCATGTCATTATAAAGAGAAGAGACAGAGAGGATGTGAGAGTGATTAAGGTGATGTGTGGCACAGAATGCTGGAATGGTCACAGACTTATCCCCTCCAAGCTGAACATTCACATTCAACAAAAGCCTCAACCCCAATGCATGACAACTATCCAAGACTCGATGTCAACAGATTAATGTTTTTCTCCATGTGAGAATATTTTGTTACTGATCTGAAGAAAAAGTTGAGCCCACACAGTGTTAGCAACAATGGAGAAGAAGAGGAGAAGGCAGCTTTCAGAGATTTGGTGTACAGCACTGCATTTATTCATCTGTGCCAGAACACTGCAAACATCAGGATTTGATGAAAATGATGGGGAGGGGGAGGGGCCAAGATGGCAGAGTGAAAGCAGGCACTTCCTTGAGCTCTCCCCCAAACCCCTCCAAATACCTGTAAAAAGTGACTTCAAACAAATTCTAGAGCAGCAGAACCCATAAAATGACAGAGTCAAGCAAATTTACAGCCCAAGACAACCCAGAAGGTCAACGGATTTGTTGCACTAGTCTGAGTGAGGAGCACCATCCAGCAAGGGTCACACAGGCTACAGCAAATTCAGAGTAGGCCTCAAGGGACTGAATCACTGGCATTTTTGTGGTTTCCACACTTCTCAACCCGCAAACACCAAAGACAACTTCTAAGGTCAGTAGGAAATGTCTGTGGGATCTGGGTGAGAGAGGAGCATGGTCTAGCTCCAGTCCTAGCCCCAGGGTGGTAGCTGCAGCAGTGGCTGCTTTCAGAGCTCCTAGTCCACAGACAGTAGGGATATTGAGCAGCTGATCAGAGGGGATTGCTGGGATCTCTTTGCTGACACTGAGGCAGGATTCTCTTGCTTTGCCCTTCCTTGGATCTGGGTCATAGTCCTGGGTGGTAGTCCTGGGGTGAGGAAGAGTACTGGCAGGCTAGAGCTAGTGGTGGTGGTGGAGAAGGAATTATCCTCACAGTTCCAAGGCAAAAAGAGTGCTTGTGGTCTCTCACAGACCAGAGCCCAGGCCAGGAGAGGAGTAAACACCTCTCCTTTGAACATACAACCTTAAAATAACTAAACATATATAGATTCCTAGAAATCTCTCTGAAAATACCTGCACAAAATTCCTGAAGCTTGGAACAGTGCACTCTCCACTCTGGAAGCAGAGTCTTACCTTGACAAAGAGCTAAAAAGTCAAGTAATTGTCTGGGATGATGAGCAAACATTGGAAGAAAAAAATAAGACTATAGAATCTTACTTTGGTGACAATGAAGATCAAAATATGCAACCAGAAGAAGACAACAAAGTTAAAGCCTCCAAGAAAAATATGAATTGGTTGTGTGGAAGAGTTCAAAAAGGATTTGTAAAATCTAGTAAGAGAAGTAGAGGAAAAATTGGGAAGAGAAATGAAAGTGATACAAGAAAATCATGAAAAATGAGTCAACAGCTTGCTAAAGGAGTCCCCCACAAAAATGCTGAAGAACTTAAAAAATAGACTAACTCAAATGGCAAAAGAGGTCCCAAAAGCCAATGAGGAAAAAAAAGCCTTAAAAAACAGAATTGGCCAAATGGAAAAGGAGGTCCTAAAGCTCACTGAAGAAAATAATTCTTTAAAAATTAGAATGGAGCAAACGGGAGCTAAAGAATATATGAGAAATCAAAAAATTATAAAACAAAACCAAAAGAATGAAAAAAAATGAAGACAATGTGAAAAATCTCATTGGAAAAACAAGTGACCTAGAAAATATATCCAGAAGACATAATTTAAAAATTACTGGACTACTGAAAGCCATGATAAAAAAAAATAGCCTAGAAATCATCTTTCAAGAAATTTTCAAGAAAAACTTCCCTGATATTCTAGAACCAGAGGGGAAAATAAAAATTGAAATAATCCACCAATCAACTCCTGAAAGAGATCCAAAAAGGAAAATTCCTAGAAGTATTGTAGCCAAATTCCAGGTCAAGGTGAAAATATTGTAAGAAGCCAGAAAAAAAAGCAATTTAAATATTTTGAAAACATAATCTTGATAACACAAGATTTAGCAGCTTCTACATTAAGGGATCAGAGGGCCTGGAATATGATATTCTGAATGTCAAAGTGGCTAGGATTAAAAGCAAGAATCACCTACCCAGCAAAACTGAATATAATACTTCAAGGTAAAAGTGGATATTCAATGAAATAGAGAACCTTCAAGCATTCTTGATGAAAAGACCAGAGGTGAATGGAAAAATTGACTTTCAAATACAAGACTCCAAAGAAGCATGAAAAGGTAAACAGGAAAGAGATATGATAGGGGACTTACTAAAGTGGAACATGGAAAGATGATATTTGTGACTCATGAGATGTTTCTCAGTTTAGGTAGTTAAAGGGAATATATATATATATATATATATATATATATATATATATATATATATATATATATATATACATATGTACATACACACATGTATACACACATACACAGAGAGCACAGGGTAAGTTGAATATGAAGGGATGATATCTAAAATGTAAAATTGAGGGTGAGAGAGGAATGTACCAGGAGAAGCAGAAAGAGAGAGGTAGAATGGAGGAAATTATCTCAAATAAAAGAGGTAAGGAAAAACTTTTACCATGAGGTGAGGCAGGGGTTTGGGGGGGTGGGGTGGAGTTGAGAAGGAAAGAGTGAACCTTACCCCCATTAGATTTTGCTAAAGGAGGTAATAACACACTCAACTGGGTATGGAAATCTACCTTATCTTATAGCAAAGTAGGGGGAAATTGGATAAGGGGAGGGAGGATGATAGAAAAGAGGGCAAATGGGGGGAGGGGTAATAAGAAGCAAATACTTTTGAGGTACAAAAGAGTCAAAGGAGAAAATAGAATAAATGAGGGGTAGGAGAGAATAGAGGGAAATATAGTTCATCTTTCACAACATGACTATTATGGAAGTGTTTTGCATGACATTTGCATATACACATTTGCAAGACATTACGTGTTTAACCTATATTGAATTGGGTGTCTTCTCAATACTGGTGGGTCGGGAGGGAGGAAGGAAGAGAATGTGGAACTCAAAGTTTCAAAAACAAATGTTAAAAAATGTTTTTGCACGCAACTGGGAAATAAGGTATACAGACAATGAGCTATAGAAATCTATTTTCCTCTACAGGAAAATAGAAGGGAAAGGGATAAGAGAAGACCGGGAGTAATAAAAGGGAGGGCAGATTGGGGGAAAGTGTAATCAAAATGCATGCTATCTTGGGGTGGTGGAAAGGAGAGATGGGGAGAAAATTTGGAATCAAAAACTTGTGGAAATGAATGTTGAAAACTAAAAATAAATTATTTCTAAAAAATGGTGGTGAAATTCAGAAGCTGCTAAATGAAAAATGAGAATTCTAGCAGTTCTACCAGCAGGATAGTCTATCCATCTCTAAAAAGACAGCATTTAACTAAATCAAAAGTAAATTGCTAGCAAAGCTTAGAGAGATGCAGCATTTTTATCTCAGTAAGAAGGCAGATGAAATTCCATTTTAAGCTGATAGTAACAATCTAAATCCCTAAAGGCTATTTATTGGCCAAAGACCTTTGGTGCATCTCAACTACTCAAAGCTGATGGTGCCACACTGATTAGTGACAAGGACATGATTCTGGAGAGATGGGCTGAACACTTCCACAGTGTCCTCAACAGATCACCATCAACACATTCTGAAACCATTAACCCTTTTTCTTGGGGTGAAGTCAATCCCAGTTGAACTTTCAATTAAAGAAGTTTTGAATACCATTGGTCTCCTCTCATGTGGCAAAGAACTGGTGCTGATTCCATTCCAACAGAGATTTACAAGGCAGGGGCCCACTGCTCATAAAAAAGCTAACTGAAACCTTTGGGGTTATATGAAAATAAGAGGTTATCCCCCAGGACATCAAGGATGCCACCATTGTCTATCTATATAAAGAAAAAGGAAATAGGTTATTCTGTGACATTCATAGGAAGGGTCTCTCCCTCAATCATTGCCAACAAGATCCTTGCCAGAGTCCTTTTAAAAATATTTATTTTATTCTGAACTTAAGAAATAAACACGTCCATAAAATAGTAGAATAGAAAAAAGATGTGATTGTACACGAAACTACATATCTATAATAAACAACTTGCTGTTCCTTTTAAATATATAACAAAGTTATCATGTAATTTTTTTTTCTTCCCTCACTTCCTCCCCCCAGCCTTGCCCTAGAGATGGCTGCCACTAGACACAGATGTGTATGTGTGTGTGTGTGTGTGTGTGTGTGTGTGTGTGTGTGTGTGTAATGTATGTGTATATGTACATATGTATATATGTATATATACACACAGAAACATTATGTGAAGGGAGTTGGTTTGTAACTCTTGGTTCACATATTGTAAACTCAATAAGCCTCTGAAGCTGAGGTGCAACAAAATATACATTGATTAGTTTTCTGCCTCATGTGCTCATTTTAGCCTAACAACACCATGGAAACAGTGGTTCTCTACCAGCTAGCACTGTACTTTCCACATGTGGAACCAGTGATTACAGCTAATTTTGAATGCAGTGGATAAGTTCACTTACCTTGGCAGTATACTTTCCAGGGATGGACACATAGATGATGTTGATGCATGTATTGCTAGGCTTCGATCATAAGTAACATTTGGGAGGCTCCAAAAGAATGTGTGGGAAAGCAAATGAAAATTTTAAGTTGTCTACTGAGCCACTGGGCTGACCTCATTGCTGTATGCTATGAAACCTAGACAGTCTACCAGTGCCATGCCAAAAAATTGAACTGTTTACATTTGAATTGTTTTAGGAATATTCTGAAGCTCATCTGGCAAGATAAGGTACCAGGCACTGAGGTCCCTTCTCAAGCTGAACTGTCAAGCATTTAAACTCTACAGTGGAGAACATAATTCTGCTGTCCATATTTTTAAATGCCAAATGTATGCTTGCCTAAAAGATTATTTTAAGGCTAACTCACACAAGGCAAGCTTTCGTATGGTGGTCAGAAGAAATATAAAGACACTTAGGATCTCTCTGAAAAACTTTTTTTTTATTGATAGTGAAACATGAGAGACACTGGCAGAAGATCATTCAGTATGTTTCACCCACATCAAACAAGGCACTGTGCTCTGTGAGCAAAACTGAATTGTGGTAGCTGAAAAGAAATGTAAGATGAGCAAAGTTAGAGAATCTTTCCCAAATAGTCAGATAGACTATTTGTGCCTGACCTGTGGTAGATCTTCTGGAGCTCATATTGGTATCACCAAACACAACTGGACACACCATACATTAACAATGACATTGTGATGTCATTTTGGTCCTCTTTGAACATGAAGAACAAGGAACAAGTATGTGTCAGGCACTGTGCTAAGTACTAGGGATACAGAGAAAGGTAAACATAGACCCTATCCTTGAGGAGCTCACTATATTAAGTAGGAAGGTTTAAATTTAACTACCAGTTTAGCCACAACAACTCTTGTAGACCATCTACTAAGTTGAAAGGGGGCTGAATTTTGTATTTGTAAAAGGAGTATATGCCCCCACAATCACAAGTCAGTTATTAAAATATGATAATGAAATTAAATTTAAATTTACTCTCTGAAAGAAAAAAAAATTGACAGCTTTATTAGAACACCATCTTAGCTAAAGTCTTCCAGACTCAGAATTTTTTTTTAATTTTATTGCTTATTTCTTACTTCTTTAAAGTTGCCTTTATTTCCTATGCTTTTTTAAAAATCCTGTAAAGTGCTAACGAACAGAAACAAATGTCACAAGATGAGATTATTAATATGATTTTATAAAGTTCTCAGGAAAGAAAAAAATGATATTGTACCTTACTCTAAGCAGGAATGAAACATCTATTCATTATTCATTAATTCATTTAACAAAGTATTAAAATTAAGTACCAAGTGTACTGATCTTTGGTGGAGATTCAAATCTAGCTGAAACATAGTGTCTGCCATCATAGACCTTAGAGTTTGGTAGGAATATAAGACATGTACATAGATAATTATAATATTAACCCCAATGATAACAAATGTTACATAATAAGGAGAAAGCATAGTACAACAGAAAGTGCATTTTCTCCGTAGTGGGAAGAAGTTAGATCAAATTCTCTTTCTGCTGTTTACTATGTAAGTGACATTGAATAATAACTTTAATCCACCAGCCTCAGTTTTCTCATCAGTCAAATAGATGATTTTACTTTACAGCCTCTCAGGAATGTTTTAGCTCTTGATGTAATCAAGAATTCAGTGATTCTAATTGTTGAACAAAATGAAAATTCTATAAACAATGCCATGAGAGTTAAAAACAAATCCTTACTAAACATATACAAAGAAAGATTGGAAGGTGGAAGTACCATAGGAGTTCTAAAGGTAATTAAGAAAAAGTAGGACATTTCAGCCATAGGAAATAGACTAAACAAAAGTGAAGATGGGGGGACAATGCTGCATATTCAGAAATCATCAGTTAATAAACATTTACTTAAAAATGTGCCTGACCTGTGTAGAGAGCCTCCTGAGCTCATATTAGTATCATCAGACACAACTGGATACATTGTAAATTGACGACTTGTTCCAGACATTGTACTAAGCGCTAGAAATAGGAAGAATGATAAAAGACGGTCCCTGCCCTGAAGGAGCTCACAATCTAATGGCAGACAACACATAAAAAGATGGTGAAAGGAGAAGAGAGAGAAGGGGAAGAAGAGGGCAAGATACCAGGACTGGAGACATGATGAAATCCAGGACAGTCAGATAAGAATTGTTGACAAGGCTGCCATACTCCCTTTTTAAATAGAGGATCTTGTAGAAGGACTCCACGGCCCACTCTCGACACACTCCAATCAGAGGGAAGGAGAGATATCAGGGGCAGGGGATACTAAAGAATTATGAGTTTCAGGGTTAATAAGATCTTGTAGGATGATGAGATTTTGTAGACCATGATAAAATCCAATACAGTCAGATGGAAATTGAAGGTCGTGTTTGATTGGACTATAGATTTTGAGCAAAGAAAAAAAATACAGATGTGTACAAGAATAATTGAAGGAGTAATGTGAAGGACTGAAGATAAAAGGAAGTAGAGCTGGGAAAGATCAGTTAGGAGACTTCTTCAGTAGTTATAATCAGTGTGGGGAAGAGAAGGCATGATTGCAGTAGAAGAGAGAGATAAATGCAAGACATATAAATATGGACTCATTAGGGTTTAATAATTGATTGTATATAAGAGAGGAAGAAGAGAGAAGTGGCAAGGGTTAACAAACTTAGTCAACAGTGATGAATGATTTTATAGACAGAAATAGTGAAGGGAAAAGGAGTAGGATTCAACTCCTCCCTTTGAATAGTATATTCTTAATTTCTTCTTGAAATATGTTAAAGATGCATGAGAATCTTCCCATGCTGGTACTCAAAGCATGCATATGATTCATTTCACATGAGACCAATTTGACGAGAATTAGTCATTTTAATAACACATTAAAAGCACAGTTTCCAAGTTCTATTTTCTCTAGTATTTCCATGTTTCTCCTTTGGAGGAGAAGTAGTGTGAAACAATAGAGAAAACTGGCCATGAATCCAGGAAGATTTGGGTTCCAGTCCTGCTTCTAATAGATACTGGCTATGTAGTCCTAGACAAGTCATTTAATCTCCCATTTAATCTCTAGGCCACCCTCTGAGCCTATAAATTGTAAAGAAGGTGCCAACTTGCACTGTGTGGGTGCATCCTCACCCTGAATTCCTCTATGAATTAAATCATAGGTCCAGTGCTAAACCTCCCTTTGTACAAACTCAAACTTTTAATTTATTTCTAAAATAAGTTTAAGATAGTTTTAGTGTTAGAATTATCTCAATAATAATGAAATAGTTCCAGTGTACTTTCTCTGCTCATGAGTGCAGAGTTGGGGTGGTACTCAGTAGATATTAACTTCATTCAGCTTCATGTTCCTTACTTACAAAATGGAGAGAGGGATAGCATGCATGTTTACATGCATACATACATATATGTGTACATATATATATATATATATATATATGAATTTTCTGTAACTTTAAGTATTAGAAAAATTTATGCTGACACTGTCTTCAGTCTTCAGAACCATTTCTACTGCTGGCTTTAATGATCTGCTTTTGGACAAAGTATGATTTTAGCATTTCAATAACTATTCAAGTTTCTGTTGTATTATTTTAAATAACATGAAATATTGTGTGCTTCTGCTTAGCAACGGCTGTAGCTGTTAGATACAAGGGTAAAGGCATTTTGGCATTTTCTTAGCATACTTCTGAAGTTAGCATGATTCCAGACATCAGTAAGTTCATCACTCAATAAGCATTTATTAAGTGCTTACTATGTACCAGTACCTTACTATGTACCATTTATTAAGTGCTTACTATGTACTAGCTACTGTACTAAGCACTAAATTTAAAAAATGGTGAAAGTCCCTGTTTTCAAAGAACTCTCAGTATAATGGGTGAGACAACATAGAAACAACTATATACAAATGAGATAACTACAGCATAAATTAAAGATAATCAGTGGAAGAAAGGTACTATAAAGTTTAGATAAATTCACAACTCCATTAAGAGTGAACTAGTGTACCTGTCCTCCTGCAGCCTCATCCAATTTTGACTCCGATTTGTTGAAGAGCTTATATGAGGTAAAACCTCTAGTTATTTTCATTTTCATTTCTCCTAGCGTTATTAATTTGGACAATTCTTTGATATGATTATTAATTTGTACAATTCATTTTTTAAGAACTACTTGTCATTTGTCATTTATTTATTAGTGAATAGTCCTTAGTTCTTTGCACATGACATTCCATCTCCTAATTCTGGGTAGTTTCATCAGCTATCCCTCATGCCAAAAATATCCTCCATCCTCATCACCCTGTAGGAGGCTGCCTCGAAGTTTCAAAAAAAATCCCTCACCTTCTACAGGAAATCTTCCCTAGTTCTTCTTAATCTTAGTGCTTTTCCTCTGAGGTGTTCCCCAATTTTTTCTGTGTATGCCTTGTTTGTTCATAACTGTGTTTACATTGTCTCTCCCATCATATTAGACTGTGAGCTACTTGAGAGCAGATTTTTGTTTTGTTTTGTGTTTTTGCCTTTTATCCTATCCCCAGTGCTCAGCATAGAATCTGGTACAGAATAAGGGGTTAATGAATGCTTCTTGACTTGATGTTTATGTATTTGTATCAATGATCTATAGATATAAGTTTATATGTAACTTTTGTACATTTATCTTAGCAAACCATAATTTTCTGTTTTTAAAAAGAATTCATCATTTTGTGACCACCTTTTTTTGATAACTGAACCTAATTTATGAGGTCCAGTTCTTGAGCTAAAGTCACATGGGTGGTTGCTACTTGATAAGGCCTTCCAGAATTCCTGTTCCACTGCCCTAGCCTTTAAGAAACCAAGGTCACCTTTGTGTAATGATGAATCATCAGAGTAGGACTTTAGTGGGGGTGTAGTCTCATAACAGATGCTAATTATAATGACATTGTGAGGAAACACATTAGTTTAAAGAGACACAGTATGTGTTTGGGGAATTTTTGCATATCAAGTGTTCAGTAGAATAGAAGCTATTTTGTAGGTCAGGGTGGCTATGGAGAATAGGAAGTACATAGTGACTACCTCTCCTTAACACAAATGATTAAATTATTTTGTCTTAATCAAAATGATTATGAAATCATAGGATATTTTTGTCACATAAATGACCTTCATGTCTTCCAGTAACTTCTAAGTTGTTTAAGGATAGTCAAATACTTAAATGGATCTGTGATCTCATTAAGGTGTCTATGGACTCCAAAGTTGCAAGTCACAACTCATCAATACTTGCCCATCTTGTGTGATCCTTGTTCATTTCCTCTGATAAATTAAGCTTTCCTTAATATTTCCTGAGAAAGGCACATTTTCTGCAAAATATATTATTATCAAAGTAAAAGTTAATAATCATATAGTGACTAATTACTATGTACAAAGTGCTGTGTACAATGTTTGTTTGTTCTCCTTCTGGAAGAGGACCATGACATCAGGGAGTTTATGCCCTGACATGCAAGTGAATTGGATTTAAGTGTGACAGAGCTGTGCAAAGTCACCAGCCTCACTTTCTCCTCTGTGGCCATCTGGGTCCAGTGGCCAGATATAGATTAGGATGACTGGAGATTGCCCTGGATGCAGTGGGAGGCCTTGGCCTTTTAAACCTAAGGTCTTTAAAAGGTCCCAAAAGGAATGTAAACTGTGATTGCTAAAACCTTTTTTCTCAAGGATCAAACATTAAACCCAAATCACTCAGGCTGTCATTGATTGGGCAACAATAGGTCCCAGGCCAAACCCTACTTGGTTGTCTCAAAGTGAATTGTTTCTGTTTTGACCAGAAACTGTAAGGGCCTCCCTCTATCAGATTGTTTTTTTTAAACTAGGTAAAGAGGCCATTCTCTGCCTCATTTCTTACCTAGCTATTGTCTACTAAATACTTTTTGAGTCTGTCACCCTCCTCTGACTTTACTTTCTTCCCTGCCCAATCTTGATCTTAACTCCATGCTGTCTTCTCCTCTCCTCTCCAGCCCTTAGCTAAGGATTTTCTGCCCAAAGGATGGTACATTTTGAAGGCTGAGACCTACTTAGGTATCTTGACATTTACTGGCTAGATTCCTTTCTTAAAGACCATGCCTTAAGCCCAAATTCACTCTGGCCTTTGTTGATTGGCCAGCTGCAGGAACACACCCAAGCGCCACTTAATACTTATTGTTTGGGCCCTGATGGAGCAGAGTAAAGGTAAATTTTAATTTTTTCTCTTTTGGACAGAACTCCTGAGGATCTTCTTCTCCCACTTTGATTTTTTAATCCCTTGGCTCACTTCTTAAAAAGCCCTAGTCACTGAATGGGCCTTGCCTCAGTCAAAATGATACCTCAGAAAGACCTTCCCTTAAAAGGGCCAAAGTCTCCCACTGCATTCTGGACCATCTCCAGTTGTCCTGATCTGTATCTAGACATTCGACCCAAATGATTCCAAAGGAGAAAGTGAGGCTGGTGACTTTGCATAGCCCTCCCTCACTTAAAACAAATTCACTTGCAAGTCATGGCATTATCTTTTTGATACCATGGTCCTCTTCAAGAACTAAGGAAAAATCACAATCACAAGTCTTGCATATTGCTCCCTTGCAAACCCAACCCCTGGATTACTGTAATCATTTACCGCCTCCATTCCTGCTCACTTACTGCTAAATGGAGTTAGAGTCAGTCACATGAACCTGATGACTTGGTACTCTAAATATTCATGTTACCGAATTGCAGCTGGGCCTTCAATGTAGCAAGGCAAATGTGGTGGTAAGCAAAATGGGCTCTTAGCACTCAGTTCAGCCAAGCGCCCTTGAAGAGTTTGGCTTTTGTTTCCTTTGATTAATTCAGTGTATTTCATTGAGTCTTACTAGGTGCTAAGCCCCAGGCCCAAACCCCTATTAGGTGCTAAACCTATGTGGGTATGAACCTCCCAGGGTCCTAAGGGGAGGTGCTAACTCAAGAGCCAATCATAGGAGCCTAAGTTCTGGTCATTCAGATGATGTTTGATGATGTCTGAAATGCTATAAGAAGAGAAGACAGAGCCATTTGCGCAGAGGCTGTCACTCGTGCTGGTGAGCTGATGCAGAGACTCCGGGCAGCTGTAGCTAAGAGCCCTCCAGCTCGTAACCCTGATGTTGGGACTTTGTTAAACTCTGGTAACTATGCATTGGGATTTGGGATTTGAATCAGACAAGGTCTGTCTGTTGATATTTGTACTTTGTATTTGTTCCGAAGTTTGTATGCTGAATTAAAGTAAACTTGTTAACCCCTTAACGTTGCTTTCCTTACTAAAGCAGATCACAAGAACCTGGGCTTTTGCAGCGGGCTTTGGTAGCATTCTTGTTGTTGGGCTTGTGTTGGTCTTTCACCCCTACAACAGTTGCTAGCCGGATTATTGAAACAGCAAGAGCCACCATAATGGAGTTCCTTTCCATCCTGAATTTTGTAGAAAGATTTTATCTTTCCAACCTTAATTTTAATTTAATTTTAAATTAAATTTACTCAGGCATTCACCCCCACCATTTCCCTATGTCTCTCCCTTTTGCATGGCATCTGAACAAGTTACGTTATATAAATGTGATGAATTACTCTGTAATTGTATGTTGTGGATTCCCTCAAATCCTTGGGGTTTTTGTTAGTTTGTTTCTTTAAACTGAGAGACAATGGTCTGAGCATGATCGATTTATTGGTTAGGTTCTTCACTCATTTTTCAGTCATGTCTAAATCTCTGTGACCTCATTTTGGGTTTTATTAGCAAACGTTCTAAAGTGATTTGCTAATTCTTCCACCTGCTGAGGCAAACAAGGTTAAATGACTTTCCCAGCATCACATAGCTAGTAAGGGTCTGAGGCCAGATTTGAACTGAGAAAGATGAGTCTTCCTGACTTTATGTCCATCATTCAGTCCAGTGTCTCTAGTAAGATTTAAATTCATCATCCTAACATTTAAGACCTGCACATAACCGACTTAAGTTTTCCTTTCCAGGAATGTTTCATATTATTTCTTTTCACCTACTTTATGACCCAGTGAAATTGGACAACCAGCAATTCCTTTAAGCTGATATTATACGCCACCTCTGGGTATTCTTTCACCTAAACTACCACCATGCCTAGAATAAGCTCCTTCAACTCTAAGTCATACATTCTATATCATTCTTCAAGGCTCAGCGCATGTGCTACCTATTCAAAAAAGGCTTTATTGACTCAAAACCTGCCCCGTCCCCGTATCCCTGCCCTTGATAGGGATTAGTCTTTAAATTAGCTTGCACTTATTTATTTGTGTGTGGTGGGGCGGCTAGGTGGCCACAGTGGAGAGATTGCAAGGCCTTCTGGAGTCAGGAAGTCTTGAGTTCAAATCCCACCTCAGACACTTACTAGCTCTGTAACCCTGGGCAAACCAATTGATCCAGTGTGCTTCAGTTTCTTCTTCTTTAAAACGAGCTGGAGAAGCAAATGGCAAATTACTACAGTATCTTTGCCAAGAAAACCCCCAAAAGGGGGTCATAAAGGGTCAAACACGATTGAAAAATAATTAACAAAAAAGTTATTTGCATACATGCTGCATTTTCCCTTTGATGTTTGAATGCAAACTTCTTAAGGACCATATTAAATTTTTGTTTTTGTATCTTTCTCTGCCTGATGCTTATTCATTCCTTCATTCGGTAAGCATTTATTAAGCATCTGCTATGTGTCAAAAACTGCACTGGTTGAATTAAAATTAAGGGTAATTGTTTAAAGTTTCAGAGTTTTCTGTGTTAAAGTAGATCTGACTTTTAATGGCACTGTTTATATTATTTAAAGGAGCTGATTTGGAATAAAGAATTTATATTTCTCTATATTAGAACTTTTTCCATTTAAGAAATAAGCATAAGAATTCCCTATGCATTCTTAAAAGATAACATTTGTATGGCAGTATATGGATATACTCTATATGACATCAATATTATTGGAGTCTTGTATGAACCGATTGCTTGCACTACCAATTTTCTTTATGCACCTGTGAACACATTCCTAAACTCTCTCTATATAGTGGAGAAAGAATTCTTGCTATATATTGCAACAATGATGTAAAACACTTCCACTGAAGGAAAGCTTCTACAAAGAAGCAAGAAGCTGGATTATATGAGTGGTGTTAATAGTTACGTGAATCTAGAGTCACGTTTGCAATTGTCATTATCCCTGAAGAGTTACATAATCACAAAATGTTCTTTGGAGCACAATACAATGCCTTAATACTCAAATTTAGGATCTGTTAAGAGTGTCAGATTGCACATGAAATAATCACATTCGCTTTCAGTCCTGATGTCTGAGTATCATTAGATTAAAGGGTGCAAGGAGGTGTTGTCAATAAAGATGCTCAAGTTTAGATTTTACGTTGGTTTTGAAGTAGGTAATAAGAATCATTCTATGTGAAGGAAATGGAAATTTTTCGTAGTAATATGCTTTCAATTAATGACAAATAAATAATAAATGAAAAATGAATGAACACATGAATAAATATGTATATTTGCTTTCTTATATATTCAAGCTATGTTTTTCCAGTATATAAATCCTGATTATTGGAACTGAAAGAATTCCTGCAGTCTCCAGATGTCACTTAACATAATTAAACACAATGTTACACTTTCTTTTTTTTTCCTCATGATATTTTTAGCTAAGAAAAGGGATACAATGCATTGAGATAATGCCTAAGTGCTCATCCTCTAAAACCTTTGGTAGTTAATTTCTTCTAAAAGCATTAATCTAATTTACTTTATCCAAAAATGATTTTCCCATAACTATGAGAACTTTGCTGAGTTATAATATCTAGATATCCTATATTTATCATTTGTTAAGTGGAAATATATATTTAGAGAGACAATGGCTAAATTGGCTATTAATAATAGTAGAGGGGTGACATGAAACTGTTATTTGTATGTAATTGAAAGTTGATGTTTTCATGTAAGATTACCATTTGTTTCAAAATTAAGAACCTTTGCATTGTGAAAGAAAAAAAAACCAACTTCCTCCTATAGCCTCAATCACATGCTGATACTCAAAAGGTCAGTTTTCTATGCTATATATGAAGAAGGGAAATGAGGATGAAATAAGAAAAAAAATGAAATAGGGTAGAACTGGAAGACTTGCCTGTTGCCCAACTTTTCATTCTATAATCTCAGCTTTCCATCACATCCTACTTTAAGCTTTGTTTTTGGTTCAGATGCATCTTGTTTAAATAATTGTTAGTTGAAAGGTAGGCTAAGATAATGAGCAGAAAGAAAAATATATTCCAGCTCCTCCATCCTGGCTCACTCCACCCCACACCTTCTTAAAAAATCCATTCTGCAAGGACCTAGAAACAGGAAGAGGCAAGATCAGGAAATCAAGTGAAAAATATAGTAGCTTTTCATGACTATGATTATGATTGTTATCTAGCATAGGTCAGCATAGAGAGACGGAAGGATGTTCTTGAACAGTGCAACTAAAGTTTAAAAAAGAGGGCATTAAGCACATTCCAAATGAGGCCTGTTGTTGTACAAGGGAGCCAAGTGCAGAGAGGCCTGACCCTTTGCAGGGACTAACAGCTATCAATGGGAGACTCTACCCCTCATACTCCATTGTAGACTCTAAAGGGGGTTAGGTGGTGCTAGGCAGCACAGAGGAGAGCACCCTGGGCCTAGAGTCTGGAAGAACTAAGTTCAGATCCAGACTTAAACACTTGCCAGCTGTGTGGCCCTGCACAAGTTGTTTAATCCTGTTTGCCTCAGTTTCCTCAACTGTAGAATGAGCTAGACAAGGAAATATCAAACCATTTTAGTATCTTTACCAAGAAAACCCCAAAAAGGGTCACAAAAAATCAAATACAACTGCAACAACGCAATAACAGCAAAATTAATGAGAATCTCTGTCCCTCATGCTCCAGTATGGACTGGGAGGGGTCTAAGAGGCACTGGGTGGATAGATCTCTGGGTCTAGAAGCTGGAAGATTTGAGTTCAAATTCAAATTTAGCCACTTACTAGCTAAATGTTGCAGGGAAAATTAATCTTTTTTGCCTCAGTTTCCTCTTTTGTATAATGCACATAGTAATAACACCTATCTTCCAGGGTTGTTGTGAGCATCAAATGAGATAATAATTGTAAGGAGCTTACCATGGTGCTTGGCACACAGTAAGCATTATATAAATGTTAGCTATCATATATTAATTGTGATTAAGGGAGACAGACTATGGTAAGGAGCAGTTTCACACCTGAGGCTTTGCCCCAGGCAAGAAGGAACAGCAGCAGGTAGTGGGATGAAGACTTCAGATCCATCTGCTAAGCTAGTCTAACTGAGCCTGAAACCACATAACTGCTGCAGGGAGCTCATATCCTCACTTTCCTTCATGTACACTTTCAGATTTCTCTGTGTTCATTGTACTCATCATGTCTTACAGCACAGAAATATACCACTACATTCTTGTACTGCAAAATGTTCAGCCTCCTCAAATGATGGGCATCTTCTTTGATTCCACTTTATGTTACCACACAAAAGAGTAACTATGGTTTGTTATACGTGGGGATTTTCTGCTTAACACTAAATTTTTTGGAGTAGAGGCCTAGCAATGGAACCTTAGGGTCAAAGGGTGTGGACATCATAGTCGCTTTGCATAATTCCAAATTTCTTTCCAAAAACACCTTATTCATGACTATTACAATAACTCATTTGATATGCAGTACTCTCTCATTTTTAGCCTGAGGTAACTCCTCAGGTTATATTCTGAGAATTTTGCAGATGATGATTGTGTTTTTCTTGATGTTAAATTCAAAACCTACATAAATTTTGAAAAACAAAAATAATATGTATGTATATATATATATATGTATATGTATATACATATGAGTCTGTACAGATACCTAATCTTAAATCTTCCAGATGAGCTTCAAAGTGAAATAATCTAGATGAATTACTATAATTGAGTAGAAAAATATGAGACTGGTGAACCTGTTCAATATAATCAATGATGCACTGAAAATATTAAATTTCATCATCTTTTTGATTATCTCTGAGTCTAAATGTAAAAACCATTTTGTAAAGACAGGATAAAATATAATATACCCCAAAATTTCAGTTAACTAACAGCAGTTATCAAGTACTCACTGTATGTAAATCTGTCTATTGGAAATTATAAGAGGTCATAGTGTCACTGAATTCAAGGAGTTTGCAAGACAATTCTAAACATTCACATCATATTCTACGTGGTATGTAAGATCTTTCCATAAGAATAAAACAAATCTTCTACTCAACTTTAAATAAATCTACTCTTAATTACCTGTAAGTCAACTATTTTATTCTAAATAATCCATATTGCTCATATAAATTTCATAGTAATTCTAAATCTGTTCTCATACCTTCCTAGAAATATCCATAAATTCTTTTATTACTTCCTTCTCATCATTAAGTCAACAGAGCAAAAGATTTTGTATAGATATTTTAGTCACTTTTTTTCCATAATTACAAATTGCTTTCCAAAATGACTGTTCCATTTCATAGCTCCCCCAATAACGTATTAGTGTGCCTATCTTCCTACAATCCCTCCAACATTGACTATTGCCATTGTTTGGTCATTTTTGGCAATTTTCAGGGTGCAAGGTAAAATCTCAGGGTTCTTTAGCATTTCTCTTACTATTAGTGATTTGGAGCATTTTTTGTTCATGTGGTTACAAATGCTTTGCTGGAATTATTTGAGAATTGTTAGTTTATATCCCTTGATCATTAATCTCTTGGAGAATGGACATTAGTCATGTGTGTGTCCATGCACATGTATGTATACACACACACATATACATATATTGTTTATATATCTTGGATATCAAACCTTTATCAGAGAAATTTGATACATTTTTTTCCTATTTGACTACTTCCTTTCCTAGATGCTTTAATGTTAGATGAAAAAGCTGAAAAGTTTCAAGTAATAAAATTTAGCTATTTTATCATTTATAAAATTGCTTATGTCTCTTTTTTGTATTTTTCATTAATTTATTTATTTTTATTTTTCAACATTCATTTCCACAAGATTTTGAGTTCCAAATTTTCTCCCCATCTCTCCGCTCCCCCTCCCCCCAAGATTGCATGCATTCTGATTAGTCCTTCCCCCCACCTGCCCTCCTGTCTCTCTCCCCACCCACTCCCCTTATCTCCTTCCCCCTTACTTTCTTGTAGGGCAAGATAGATTTCTATACCACATTGCACAATTTTTAACATTTGTTTTTAAAACTTTGAATTCCAAATTCTTTCCATTCTTCCCTCCTCACCCACCCTCATGGAGAAGGCAAACAACTCAATATAGGTTATATGTATGTAGTTATTCAAAACACTCCCATAATAGTCATGTTGTGAAAGACTATATTTCCCTCCATCCTATTCCACCCCCCATTTATTCTATTTTTTCCTTTGACTCTGTCCATGTTCAATAGTGTTTGCTTCTGACTACCATCTCCCCAAATCTGTTCTCCTTTCTATCATTCTCCCTTATCCCCTTCCCCCTTACTTTCCTGTAGGGTAAGATACCCAACTGAGTGTGTATGTTATTTCCTCCTTAAGCCAAATCCGATGAGAGTGAAGTTCACTCATTCCCTTTCACGTCCCCCCTTCTTCCCCTCCGTTGTAAAATCACTTTCTTGCCTCTTTTATGTGAGATGATTTACTCCATTCTATCTCACCCTTTCTGCTCCCAATATATTCCTCTCTCTCCCTTAATTATATTTTTTAGATATCATCCCTTCATATTCAACTCACCTTGCACCATCTGTGTGTGTGTGTGCGTGCGTGCGCGTGCATGCATGCGCACACATGCGTGTGTAGTCCCTTCAACTACAATAATATTGAGAAAGGTCTCATGAGTTACAAATATTATCTTTCCATGTAGGGATGTAAACAGTTCTACTTTAATAAGTCACTTACGATTTATCGTTCCTGTTTACTTTTTCATGCTTCTCTTGATTCTTGTTTTTGAAAGTCAAATTTTCTATTCAGCTCTGGTCTTTTCATCAAGAATGCTTTGAAGTCCATTATTTCATTGAATGTCTATTTTTCCCCTGAAGCATTATACTCAGAATATCATATTCCAAGCCCTTCAGTCCCTTAATGTAGAAGCCGCTAGAGCTTGTGTTTTCCTGATTGTGTTTCCACAACACTCAAATTGTTTCTTTCTGGCTGCTTGCAATATTTTCTCCTTGACCTAGGAACTCTGGCATTTGGCTACAATATCTGTAGGAGTTTTCTTTTTGGGATCTCTTTCAAGAGGCAATTGGTGGGTTCTTTCAATTTCTATTTTACCCTCTGGGTTCTAGAATATCAGGGAAGTTTTTATTGATAATTTTTTGGAAGACAATGTCTAGGCTCTTTTTTTGATCATGGCTTCCAGGTACCCAATAATTTTTTTAAATTATCTCTCTTGTATCTATTTTCCAGGTCCATGCTTTTTCCAGTGAGATAATTCACATTGCCTTTGTTTTTTCATTCTCTAGGTTTTGTTTTATAATTTCTTGATTTCTCATGGATTCATTAGCTTTCATTTTCTCCATTCTAATTTTTAAGGAATTATTTTCTTCAGTGAGCTTTTGAACTCCTTTTCCATTTGGTAAATTCTACTTTTTAAGGCATTCTTCTCCTCATTGGCTTTTTGGACCTCTTTTGCCATTTGGTTAGTTTAGTTTTTTAAGGTGTTATTTTATTCAGCTTTTTTTGGGGAGGTTCTCCCTTAGCAAGCTGTTGACTCATTTTTCATTCCTCTTCCCAATTTTTTCCTCTACTTCTCATACTTATTTTCCAAATCCTTTTTGAGCTCTTCCATGACCTTGCCACCATTTCATGTTTTTCCTGGAGGCTTTTGATGTAGGAGTTTTGACTTTGTTGTCTTCTTCTGTTTGTATGTTTTGATCTTCTTTGTCACCAAAGTAAGATTCTATAGTCTGTTTTTTTATGCTGTTTTCTCATTTTCCCAGCCAATGACTTGACTTTTGAGCTCTTTGTCAAGGTAGGACTCTGCTTCCAGAGTGGAGAGTGCTCTGTCCTAAACTTCAGGGGTTTTGTGCTGCTATTTTCAGAGATACTTTTAGGAACTTTCTACACTCTCTTTGGTGTTTGTGGTTTGAGAAGTTGGGAAATCACCACAGCTTCTAGTGATTCAGTCCCATAAGGCCTACTCCAGCACTGTCTGTGCTGGTGTGGCACACACTGGACTGTGCTCTGCTCCCAGCCCCATGTAATTGACATTTCCTGTCAACCTTCCAAGTTGTCTTGGGCTGGAGAGTTGTTTCACTCTGTCATTTTTTTGTATTTTATTTTGGAATGGGAGGAAAGCAGAGCAATTGGGGTTAAGTGACTTGCCCAAGGTCGTACAGCTAGGAAGTGTGTCAAGTGTCTGAACTCAGATCCTCCTGTTGCTCTACTCACTGTGCCACCTAGCTGCCCCTCACCCTGTCATTTTGTGGGTTCTGTGGCTCTATAATTTGTTTATAGTTATTCTTCTACATGTATTTGGAGGGTTTTGGGGGAGAGCTCAATCAAGTCCCCACTTTTACTCCACCATTTTGGCTCTGTTCTATCACTTTGAGCAACAGATTTCTGAAATATTATATATTAGCTCCTTTTAAGTTCTCACTTAAAACAATTCAGGGCTCTCAAATTTTATGCCATGGGAAAATACTCTCTATTCCTGAGAAGAGATACCTCCATTTTTTCTCAGAATCCCTTCCATCTACTCTGTGTATATGTTAAATGTACGTAGTTGTCTACATTGTGTCTCTACCATTAGAATGTAAGGTCTCTGATGGAAAGGAATTCTTTTGCCTTTCTTTGTATCCTCTGCATTTAACACAATGCTTGGAATGTAGTAAACAACAAATGCTTGTTGAATTGTTGATTTGAAAGATCATTTGTGGTAGAACAGAATGGTACAGCAGAAAGAAAGCCAAATCTGTAGTCAAAGGACCTGGGTCCAAAACCTGAATGCCACTTACTACCTTTCTGACTTTGGGCAAGTTACTCTCCAGATTTCCATTTTCTCATCTATAAAATGAGAGATTTGACTAGATAGTCTGTGTCCATCTCTAAGTATAAAATCCTATGATAGCTGACTATAGCAGTATTTTCATTTTCAAGTCACTTGCTTTCAGAAAGATTCAAAACATGAAGAAATTATCATCCATGAAATTCTACTTCAATGCCTCACCTGAGTCTATGACAGAGGAGTTTTCCTGGACTCCTTCCTTCCTTTAAACCCTACATACTGATTTTGTCATCAAGGCCTGTTAGTTTTACTTTCTTAACATCTCTCATGCACACCCCCTTCTTTTCTCTGACTCTGCCACAACCCTGGCTCAAGCCCTTATCATCTCAATCCTTGACTATGGCAATAGCCTGTTGGCTGTTTCCCCTTTTGCAAGTCTCTTATCTCCAGTCTATTCTCTACTCAGCTATTAAAGTGGTCTAACATCACTTTAAAATGACCATGCTACACACACACACACACACACACACACACACACACTCACTCACTCACTCCAGTGTCTCACTATCACCTCCAGGATCAAATATAAAATCCTCTGCTTGGTGTCAAAGACAACAATCACCCCCTACATGAAGTCTTTTCCAGTCTTCTCATACCTTATCTGTCCCTCCACCCCAGCCATACACACATGAACACACATGTACTGATATCCAATATTGCTGGTCTCCTTGCTATTCTTCAAACATAACAATCTATTTCTTGATTCTGAGCATTTCCACTGACTCTCCCTAATGCATGTAATGCTCTCTCTTCTCATCTCCATCTCCTGACTCCCCTCATTTACTCTAGGTCCCAGTTAAAATCTTATTCTACCAGACATCTCTCCCTTTATTCTGGTTCTTTACTTATCTTCATTACTTCAAATTATATTGTGTGTAGCTTGATGTACATAGTTGTATACAGGTTTTTACCTTTCTTTGTATCCCTAGCACTTAGCACAGTTCCTGACATGCAGTAGGTGCTGAATAAATGTTTGTTAACTGACTGACATTGATTAAACTCTTTGCAACTTCATTTTCTCATATGATATAATGGGTATGAAAAGAATTCAGAAATTTCAAAGAACAATGCATGTAAGAAAGCAGCATGTGTATTAGAAAATCAAAATAATTTTAATATATTGAAGAAACCTAGATCAAATGTGTAAATGATCATTTTTATCTTCCTTTTCATGTCCTTGTTCAATGTCTTTGCCATAATGTTTTTTGAATAAAATAAATAGATGAATGAGTGAATAAGCAAATGAATGCATAAATGGAAGGATGAATGGATGGTGAATGAATTTGCACAGGCTATCTCCCATTGGATTGAGTTAAACTGGGTAGGGATAATCATAGTTTTTATTATCTAGGAGAATTATGATACTTTTGATGAAACTTAATTTTTTTTTCATAAAACTTAGAAATGAGTATAATGCTGTCTGTCACAGAAAGGTCACTTGACTTTGTAAAGTATAAAACCATCTGGGCCCAGAGACTTTAAAACTCAAACTTTGTTTCCTCATCTCATACCATTTACAATTTACTAGAGATTTTTATTTAATAACTTTTAATGGCAGATGTTCTCATTATGACAGATCATACTCTTCCTGTCTTCTCTATTTTTCTTTTAATATTTAATTTATTTATTTTCAGTTTTCAACATTCATTTCCACAAGTTTTAAATTTTTCTCCCTCTCCCTCCCCAAAATGGTATTCAATCCAATATGAGCTCGACACACACTGCTCTATCTTCTTTGCTCTCACCAAACTTCTGATGCTTCAGGGAACTTGGTGGTTTCCTAAATCCAGCAACTGGTCAAATTTTCCTTCAAATATCTGCACTGGAACTTTAAAACCATGGAAATTATATTTACCTTACATATCAGTCAAATAAATGAAAAAGAAGGAAGGCAACCAGTTCCCCAGGCATCTGAAAACTGTGGTTGTTTGCCTTCTGGGTGAGATCATCTAATAAGATCTGTTCTCTGATGATGTTCCACTTGTAATTTGATATTATTAGTTCATAGAAAAACAGTCTGAAATTGGTCTTGAGCTCAAGTTTTGCTCCTCATTGCATTAAATTTCAATTGAATATAAAGCTTAATGAAATCAAGGAAAAGAACTTATATAGATTCTAATATTTGCCTACTCTGTCCAGAATGATGAAATTACATTCTATTTTTTGTCTTTAGCATGTCAATGCCTATCATGAAGTGTTGCCCCTAGGCAAAGTAGACATATGTGGAAAATCCAGGTATTCTTTAGAAACTTGTTGGATCATCCTGGTGGTAAATAACTAGCAATGAACTTTAAGTTGATGACTGGTGGTAGAATTAATTTATCTGGGGAAATTCAACTTACCCTCTCAAAGGTAACTTACCTTTGGGAGCTGTTCATAAAATCATTAATATTTAAATGAAATGATCTCATTTACTCAGTTCAGATCAATGCAACTCATAATGAACATGTGTTGGGACAAGTTTCATTGGTATTTTGGCTATGGTAGTTGTCCAAAATCCAAATAAGCCTTAGGACATTACAATCAAAATTAGTGTCTCCTTTTGTTTAAATTACTAAAAGTCATGGGATTTATATGAAATTATCCCTATAAATCAGGACATGTAGCTTTTCATATCAATATCTGTAATATTGTTTATCTTTTTGAATTTTACTCTATAGATCTGGGAAAAGATAAGTAGTACCTTAACTATGTTTAATTTAAAGTGAGTCTGAGTCATTAGACCAAAAGGTGGTAAATTAGATGTTTTCACAGTCTCCATTGACTCTCAACACACCCTTCCTCCCTCATAATAGTAATAATAATATGAAATCACAGGATAGAAAATGGAAAACTTTGACACAGAAAGATCTTCCTGCATTAACACTGAAAATGCTAAATTCACATAGCAGCCCCCAAAAGACTCCATACTCCCAAGAAATATCTAGAAATTGACTAATGTGTCTGTGCTTTGGGATGATATTAATATCACTTCCTAATGTAGAGACTTGGATGGCATACTTTGCCTCCTGCCAGCCTTCTAGCCAGCAATAAGAGGCAGACTATTATTCTGCCCAGTCCTTGAGAAGAAAATGTTTGTGGGAGAAGTACCTGGATCAGTCTTTATATCATGGTTTCCCAAGGCTTCATAAAACCCTCCCTAATCTCTCCCAACGCTGGAAAAATTAGCAAATGCTTTCAGCCCAGCCAAATAAGGAAAGGAGAAGGGCCAAAGGATGAATTGGGGCAGGAGACCAGTATGAATGGTTTCATCAATCAGAAGGAAAGAGGGCAAAAATCTTGCAGGGGGCAGTTTTGTTTCCCCAGGGGCTACTTGGGGAAAAGACCCAGTCAGTAAACATTAAAATCTCACATTGTGGGAGGAAGCTAAGGCAGCTTTGTAGCCCATATCTATACCCATCAGCAAATGGAGGATAATAAAAAGGGAGGAGGGAGTATAAAGAATAAAAGCTAAAATACTAAAAACTTCAAGAAGAAGAAAACTCATTAAAAACCCAGAGAAAAAATAAATATATCAACAGATCATAAAACTAGGGAGAAGGAAGACTACTAAACACTCAAAGATATTAAAAAGTTGTCTTATAGATCTTAAAAGACAAAGACAAGCAAACTAAACAAAGCCTGACGAAACAGAAGCCTATGAATTCCAAGAGAGCAAGGAACAACAGGAAATTCCACAAGCATTCAAGAAAAAAGAAATCAATAAGAGAAGAAATTAGGAATGAACATATTGTCAGAAGTTATAGTTTTCCATCCAATATTTTTTAATTCACAAGTTAGAAAAAATATTAATGAACCCATGGTAGAGAAATTCTCAAAGAAGAGAAAGACTAACAGATATGGAACACAAACCTATTGAACAAGAGGAAAAATCTGGAAGAAGGAGATCAAAGCATAATAGACAAGAAACATCATCTTTATGCAAGTCAGCTAATGACCTTGAAAATAAGCTGTGCCGAGACAGTTCATAGATAATAGGTGTCCCAGAAAACATGCCAAAAAATAAATCAAAATGTAAGCATCATAAGTCAGGGACTAATACGAGAAAATGATTTGGAGCTTAACAAAAACAGAATACAAAATGCTACTTAATGAATCTGTAGATTGTCTCTAGAGAACTTCCACACTTCGAACTCCGATATATGGGTAGTTGTATTTCACACCAAAGAAAATTAATAAATCAGTCAAGAATCATTTGGTAAGCACCCATTATGTGGCAGGAACTGGGTAATGCACTGGGTGTGGAAAAAGGAGAAGTTGAAATATTCCCTGCCTTCAAGAAGATTGCATTCCAAAGATACTACCTCCATTGGAATATATCAAGGTAGAAATAGGACTGGCCACTAATTGACAATATGAGATGCAAACAAAATGTTATGCAATGGAGTATATAACTCCAAATTCCAAACTCCAAATAAAATTAAGCATATCTACCTTTCCAGAGACCCAAGTCACAGGATGTTGGTTCTGTGTGCCATCATAACAATTTACTTCGATGATGTAAAGCTTTCAAATGTCCCAAGTCCTAATCTTAAATAAGCCTACTTCAAGACTACTGTGGGAGCTTTTCAAGGTTTGTGTAAGGGGAAGGATAATTGACTTTGTTTCATATACTCAACAAGTTCAAACCAGAAAATCATTCTTTGAAAAGGATATTAAGAAGGTAGAAAGTATATTCTCAAGGGGTAAATCAATATAAATTGAGCAGGCTCTGATTCAAATGAAATTTGAGCTTATTAAGATGTATAATAGCAAGGCTAAGTTAGTGCTATCCTGACTCAGGCAAAATTACTTTAAGTCAAAGGAGAAAGCAGGAAAAAATTATTACCATGTAGGCTTACAGAAGCCAGTTCAAGTAATGGCATCACAATGCTAGAAGATTAAGGTGGTGATTTACTGACTGATGAAAAGATGAACCAAACCTTGAAAGACTTTATCAAAATCTCATTAAATCACCTCTCTCACTCTATATAAATTATCTTTGTTACTACTTTTTTAATGCATATTTCCTAACATGGAATGTTACATGTGTAATAATTAGACACATAAAGAAATTAAAGTGAACTATTTTCATTTTCCTGGGAAAAGAAATGCTAAGCAGTTTATTTTTCATTATAGCCTACCAACAAGTATCCAATTTCCAGACAGAATCACTGAAAGAAGATACAAAAGCAATCCTAAAAGCTTTGTCTCAGAGTGGTTCGAGGGGCATTTGGCAGATCAAGCAAAGCAAATGTGTCTTATATAGGATCTCTATCCAGAAAAGAGGCAGGGAGGCTGAATAAGTGCGGAGTAAAGAGGGAAAAAGCAGGAATTAGAGCCAAGCAATCGATGCATGAAGGAGTAGGTCACAGTAGGAATCTGGACTCAGGCTCCAGCACTGCCAGTGACTTAATTTGCATGATCAGCATTCCATGGTTTTGAAGCTAGTCTTAATCCTCTCTGCTAAATTATACTCTCTATGCTGATATCAAGGAACAGATAAAAGTAGAGCTATATAAGCAACATACCTTTAGGTATACCGAACTTGGGGATCTTTCAGTGATGCATTTATTCCAACCTTCCAAATGAATTTTCACTTTTAATCAGAAGTACTGAACCAATATATATGTTTATCAGTCAAACCAATCATTACATCATTATGTATTATGAATGCTGCTTGGGCAACTTTAGTATACAAGTTATATGTATAAGTGATATTTTTTTACGATTTAAACATGATTACATTAGACGTTTAGTTTAAGAGGCTTAAGTTTTGCCTGCATGGTTGGGAAGGGGAGTTAAATGAACATCATAAAACAAAAGTATCTCATGTTTTGATTGAAACACATATAAATATTTGTAAGGAAACAGTTAAGAATAGTCTGCCTTCTCCACTTTTTAAAATAATAAATATATTCATATATTTAACAGGGGGAGTAGTTAATCTCTGTGAGTAGAGGACAAAGTCACACATTTACCCTGACATATACTTCTTCATGGAAGGCATCCATTTGACTCTAGTTCTTCTATTGCTTCCCTGCTCCATTTGTTTCTTTTCCCTTTTTCTTCCCAATGTCATTCCAAGGGAAAATATTAGAAGACAAAACAATCAGGAAATCTAAAAAGCATGTTAAAAATCACATTGAGAATTTGATGAAAAGCCTTTGACAATGTACAAGAAGCTGCAAAGGTCTTCAAATATTTGTCATCAGAGACTGGGTCTATGAATTCCGTAATATGTGAAAATCTTTCAATCTGTACTAAATTACTGCCTACATGTAATTGATGCTAATGTAATAGCCATAGTTATAAGCTCTAGTAGAATGTAAATTCCTGGAGGTGAGGAACTATTTTGTTTTCATCTTTGCATCTCTGCTGCCTAACATATTGTCCGACACATTCTGTTATTTATTCATATGTTATTATTGTTCAGATATTTCAATTGCATCTGACTCATCATGACCCCATTTGGGGTTTTCTTTGCAAAGATACTGAAGTTGTTTTTTCTTTCCTTCTCCAGCTCATTTTACAAATAAAGAACTGAGGCAAACAAGGTTAAGTGACTTACCCAGGGTCATACAGCTACTAAGTGTCTGAAGCCAGATTTAAACTTCAGAAGATATCTTTCCTAACTTCAGGGCTGGCATTCTATCCACTGCACCACCTAGCTGCCCCTAAGTTTCTTCATTTACTCACCAATTTTATAACTTTATCCATACCTGTAGGGAAATACTTTTTTACCACAGCGCTTGAGCAAGTGTTTTATAATTTACAGTCTTATAGAGATCTCCAGAGGGCAATGTACTGATGTGACCTGCCTAGAGTCATGCAGTTAATATATATCAGAGGCAGGCTCCAATGCCAGCTCTGTAACCACTCCCCAGGACTTTCTCATTCTATACATAGTATATTTCTATAAATATTTGTTAAGTTGAATTAAATCATGAGCTGTAGCCTATGAAATTAGGTTTGTTTTTTACTCATATTTGTCTTCTATGCCTTTCTCTCATCTCAGTGTCTCTTTCCTTCAACCCACATATTTAGTGTCCTCATGTTTTCTCTTTTCCCTGTTGCCTAATATTTTCCACTGGGACACCCAACTCAGGGTCATCCTCCTTGAGTAGTATATCGACCTTTGAAACTTCCAATTATCATTAATTCTTGCATCTTCTGTGTCTTACTCGTTCTACTTCTAGTTTCCATGGGAGAAAGCTATTGCAAAGTGAGTGGAACAGTAGATATTAGGAATTATTTGGAGGAACTAGAGATATTTAGCTTATAAATAAAAAGGCTAATAGCTCTTTTCAGGTGTGTAAAGTTTTGCCAGGTGGAGAAGTGAGTAGATATGTTATGTCTAATCCCAGAAAGTCACTTCAGGAGCAAAGGCTAGAAATGTAGGGTTGATGTCAGGAAAAATTTCCCAACACTTTGAATTGTCCAACAGTGGAAGAATTTCCCAGTCCCACTTCCAAAAGCCATCAGCTCCCCAGAAAAAAGCAACATTGGTCCGTGGCTCTTACGGAGGTTTATTCAGTCTCTCTGCAGCATGTCCTTTAATCTTGCTCCCCAGACATGGTTCCTACTCCCTTTTCCTTCTCATCCCTACCAGATAACCATTTCATTGTCTGCATATCACATGATACATTCTTGACAATTTGATTTCTTGTTAGCAAGCCTAAGGTGAGAAATTCAGTTGGTGGCAATATCATGAGTAGTTTTTAGCTCAACACTATCTGTTTATAAATGTGCATTCTTAGTGGTGATGGTAATGGCAGTTATAACTAAAGTGCTAGTAATAATCATCACCCTTCTTGACAATTGACTTAAGAAAAACTGTCCCATCATCTATAGCAAATAGGAGAAATGACATATTGTTCTAATGTTTCCTAGTGGAAAACATAACCTGTTTGTTATTCTATACTACAAACTGGATTTCAGTTATCTTTTAATAATATGGTTCTAGTATAAAAACAAGGAAACTGTCTTTTGTTTTCAATGATTTACAGCCTAACCTTCATCATTTAATAGTCAAGAAGGGGCTGGTTGACAGCTATTTGAAATCAAATTGTGAAGGTCAGATATGGGACTTTATTGAGGCCATATGGGAATTTACATTTCCAGTGACAGATGACATAACCTTCAATCCACCTTCATTTCTGAATCATTCAACAGTGGTTTAGAGTTTACTGGGTAATCAGATCTAGAAATTTGCAAATTGTCTTAGGTTTCCATTATAGTGTGAGGTTCCTGCCACAAAAAAGTTCCACTAAAAGGGTAAAACTTTCTTCCCCCTTTGTCTCACTTTTGTTTTTATTTTGCTTCTTAAAAGTTTCAATGTATTTCTATTTAAAGGAATGAACCCTTGTAAAATTTCTCTGTAGTTAATTTACCATCTGTACATGCTAATGGAAGATAGGCAAGAACTGTTTGATAGCATAGATAAAATGTTCACATTATCTTATAATGAAAATGGCACTAATGCTCTTTTTCCAGTAGGGCAACTATCAGTCCCCTCTTCCTGTTTTCAAAATGGCAAAGTGTAGTTAAGCTTCTATAAAGACGCAAGCCCACAGTTTCTGATAATGTTCTTATCTGTGAACATATTTCAGCATTTAGCTTATTTATTGCTGCTTATAGAGTATGTCTTATTTCTCAATAAGAAAAGAAGGCCCTTTGATGAGAAGACAATTTAGCAAATGCATGACACTGAATTATCAGAACAGACTACAGGATCAGGAAGGAAGTATTCCTGGGGGAAGTTAATCCATGGTCCTCTTGTTATTCTTATCTCTAAGATTTCCCTACATATGAGAAACAAAGATACAATTTGTAGTATTGGGAGGTAACCTAGCATGAGGAAAGAGTACCTCCCTTGGAGTCAAGAAGATTGGGTTCTTCCCTCTGACAGTTACTAGCTTGTGTATATCTTAGGAAGTTGCCTCAGATTTATCTATTAAAGAGTCCCTGACACTAGTGAAGTCAAAGATCCTTAGTGGATACTTCATTAACTGTTCAATACACTTAACCATCCTGTCAATTCATTGGAAAAAAAAAATCAAATTGACTTTTGGGGGTCAGTTCAGGTGCTATTTCTAGGAAAACATCTTTGAATCCCTAATCAAGTGATATAAATCAGACAGGCCACTCTAGCCTCTCTTAAAGTGATGTTCTTAAAACACAGGTTTAACTTTGTCGAATGGAGCTTCGGTGGCTCCTTATTTCTTATAGAGTATAATTTGAACTCCTCTGTTTTTCATTGAAAGTCCTTCACAATCTAGCTCCAGCTAGCCTTCCTAAACTTATTATATTTAATCCCTCATCCCCTTCACACTGTTTATCCTCAAGATAAACTTCCCTACTTGCACTCCCTTATATCCACAACCTTCCACATTCTGTCTCTGCCTTTTTTAATGTTTTACTTATCTGGAATGTATTAATTTTAGATATTTTGGCTTCTTTCAAAATTCAACCCAAGTATCCCTCTTTTTTGAGATTTTTCTGATCAACTTAGTTGCTAGTGTCCCCCCTCCCTAATTAAATCATGCTTTATTTAGATTGTATATATTTTATATCTGTCTAAATTTATATGGGTCAGCTGAATGGCACAACAGATAGTACATTGGGTCTGGAGTGAGGAATACTCATCTTTGTGAGTTCAAATCTAGTCTCAGATACTGACTAGCTATGTGACTTTGAGCAAGTCACTTAACCCTGTTTGCCTCAGCTCCTTATCTATAAAATGGGCTGGAGAAGGAAATGGCAAACCACTACAGTATCTTTGCCAAGAAAACTCTAAAATGAGGCCACAAAGGATCTGGTGAGACAGAAATGATTGAACAACAAAAATAAATATGTGCAAGTTGTTCCTTCTGATATAGAGTAAGCTTCTTGAAGAAAAGTGCCATTTCAGGAGTTTCTTTGTATTCCCCAGCACTCAGTACAATGTCTGGGAGGCTCTTAAGTAATAAGAAAATTATGTCTAACATTTATATAACATCTTTTATGTGCCAGGCACTTTGCTAAGTATTTTGCAAATATTCTCTCATTTAATTCTTACAAAAATCCTGATAGGTGCTATTTTTTTTACAAATGAGGAAACTAAGGTAAACAGATTAAGTGACTTGCCCAGAGTCACACAGCTAATAAGTCTCTGAGGCCAGATTTGTACTAAGGTGTCTGCAGGCCCAGCAGTTTATTCACTGTGCCACCTAGGTGTCCATCAAAAATGCTTTATGACTAAATGTTTGCCTGACTTCTCTTCATACATTATAGATATTTGTGTGTCCTTAGTTTCTATGTGAGGACTTTCCCTGCTCTCTCAGTTAGTGTAACTCTTTTACTATGCTCTTGAAATTAACTTGATATTCACTTATATAGTTAGGATCCCAAAACAGAATATAAGTTCCTTAGGAGCAGGCACTGTTTTCTCTTTATCTCTAGTCTCATAGAGTGCCTTGCATCTAGAAGAACTTAATAAACAGTCATTAGATTAAATTAAATTATTAAAATGCTATACTGCAAAATTCCATGATCGCGTATATCAGATATCAGACTATAACATGTTGTTATGGGATTTTACCAAGATACAATTACTAATGAGGAAGTAAAAAGAAGTTTTGTTTTGTCTCTTAGGTTGCTTTTTTTTGTGAAATAGATCTCTTCCATATCCTTTGAATACATATTGATTACCCAAATAGTGAATGTCCTACTAACAGGCTGTGAGAAGAGTAGTGTAGGGAATATTTCACAATGTTAAAAATAAATAAACCTAGACATGTGAAAGGAAAGAACTAAATTGGAAATTATCATAACTACAAGTCTAGCCATAGTAGAAAAGTTTAGACATTTAGAATTTACATATATATATATACATATATACATAGATATAGATATAGACACACATATATATACATATAGCTATATATTATTATTGTTTATTGTTTTCAGTCATGCCCCACTCTTTGTGACCACTCAAAATCTTCTTGGCAAAGATACTGGAGTGGTTTGCCATTTCCTTCTCCAGATCATTTTAGAGGTGAGAAAACTGAGGCAAACAAGGTTAAGTGACTTGCCCAGGGCCACACAGCTGGTTGGTGTCTGAGGTCTGATTTGAACTCAGGTCTTTCTGACTCCAGGCCTTGCTCTCTATCAACTGTACCGTCTAGAGGGCCATAGTGTTTTTATAAGACAAAAATAATATTAACTAAATTTCTTACTCTTTAAATTCACTTTTGTTTATGAACTCCATTAACCTTACATAAATTTTAAATTGACTATGGAAACAATTTATCATTTGCATTTCATTTTAAAATAAAAATAATTTTTTTAAAAAATATAAAATATGTTATTAAGTGATACACCTTTTCATATGTAGTATCTGGGGAGAGATAAACATTTTGTATTCTGTTTCCAGTGGATCCATTACTGCTTTCTTTGCTTTGGGGTGAAGTCTTGTGATGTTTAGTGTTTTTGCTTCAAGATGAAGAATTAATTTTCTCTTCCAATTTCCTAGTCGAAAGGAAATTGCTGAAAACAAAACAAAACAAAACAAAATGCATCATATTGTTAAAAGTTAATGGCATTCCTTGAATGTGTTGCTCTAAGCTATTATAACATTGATGTAACTTATGGTCTGAATAAGTGATTTGTTTTGATTAAAATATTCTTGAATACTTTCAATTTTAGAGGCAGCATGGTGTAGTAGATGAAATCTGGAAGATTTGGGTTTAATTTTTTTTCTTTTTCTCTAGATTCTGTTTGAGTCCCTTAACACTTCTGTGCCTCAGGCAACTCCCACAGACTTAGTGGAGGGATTTTACAGACATGGAGTCCCCTACATAGACAAAATCATAAATCTTTCCCAAGTTGCTGTACTTACAATTTACAAATGTGAATAGCTAAGGTCTAGCCTAGACTTATGACTGGTAAGAGTAGGTGGACACTTTGTAGTGTGATTTTAGGGACAAGAGAAATATGTACTTCCATGATATTAAGATTTCACAATTAAAAAGACAATGCTTTAGTTTAAGACATGGAGTTCTTAAAATAGTTCTTAAAATAAAAATCCTGTTAAACTGGTAAATTATTCAGTTGTCAGCATTAATACTTTAATGTGGATCCACTTATAACAATAATATTGTATGCACATATAATATTTAACAACTTTATTTTTTCTCTATTCATTCTTTTCTTTTTGTATTTCAATTAGATTTATTATTTTTGGTTTACAGAATTCAGTTCCACAAGTTTTTGAGTTACAAATTTTCTTCCCCTCCCTCCCCTTCCCCTAACCCCCAAGACGGTATGGAATCCAATATGTGTTCTACATATACCTTCGCATTAAACTTATTTACATTATAGTCAAGATGTAAAAAAGAATTATGACCAATGGAATGAATCATGAGAAATAAGAAACAAAACCAAAAAAATGGGAAAAAAAGAAAAAAAAAAGCAAGTAGTTTGCCTCAATCTGCATTCAGACTCTGTAGTTCTTTCTCTGGATATAGACAGCTCTTTCCATCATGAGTCCTTTGGATCTGTCTTTGATCCTTGTATTGCTGAGAAGAGCCACGTCTATCAAAGTTAGTCATCACAGAATCAGTATGTTTGTGGTTGTGTACAATGTTTTCCTGGTTCAGCTCCCCTCACTCAACATCAGATCATGTAGGTCTTTCCAGGTTATTATGAAGTCCGTATCTTCCCCATTTCTTATAGCAGAATAGTATTCCATTACATTCACATACCAGAACTTGTATAGCCATTCCCAAATTAATGGTCATTTCCTTGATTTCTAATTCTTTGCCACCACAAAAAGAGCATCTACAAATATTTTTGTACATATGGGTCTCTTTCCTACTTCTTTGATCTCTTTGGGATACAGTGGTATTGCTGAGTCAAAGGGGATGCACATTTTTATAGCCCTTTAGGCAGAGTTCCAAATTGCTCTTCAGAATGGCTGGATCCATTCACAATGTAACAGTGTTCCAATTTTCCCACATCCTCTCCAGCATTTATCACTTTCCTATTTTGTCATGTTAGCCAATCTGACAGGAGAGATGTGGTACCCAAGAGTTGTTTTGATTTGTATTTCTCTAATCAATAGTGATTTATAGCATTTTTCATATGAATATAGATATCTTTAATTTCTTCCTCTGAAAACTACCTGTTCCTATCCTTTGTCCATTTTTCAATTAGGGAATGACTCGTATTCCTATAAATTTGGCTCAGTTTCCTGTATATTTTAGAGATGAGACTTTTATCAGAGACACTGGTGGTACAGATATTCTCTCAATTTTCTGCTTCCCTCCTAATCTTTGTTGCATTGGCTTTATTTATACAAAAACTTTTCAATTTAACAAAATCAAAATTATCCATTTTGCATTTTGTAATGCTCTCAGTCTCTTGTTGGATCATGAATTCTTCTCTTTCCCATAAATCTGACAGATAAACTCTTCCTTGCTCTCCCAAATTGCTTACGGTAATAGCCTTTGTTTCTAAATCATGAACCCATTTTGAATTTATTTTGGTATACAGTGTAAGATATTGGTCTATGCCCAGTTTCTACCATAAAATTTTCCAATTTTCTCAGCAGTTTTGTGAAATAGTGAATTCTTAGCCTAGAAGCCAGATTCTTTGGGTTTATCAAAGAGTAGATTCTGCAGTCATTGACTACTGTGTCTTGTGTAAGTAGCCTATTCGACTGATCACCCACTTTGTTTCTTAGCCAGTACCAAGTAGTTTTGATAACTGCTGCTTTATAGCACAGTTTAATATGTGGTATGGCTAGACCATCTTCCTTAGTATTTCTTTTCATTAATTACCTTGATACTCTGGACCCTTTGTTCTTCCAGATGAATTCAGTTATTGTTTTATCCATCTCTGTAAAATAATTTTTGGTATTTTGATTGGTATGACACTGAATATGTAAATTAATTTAGGTAAAATTGTCATTTTTATTATATTAGTCAGCCTAACCACAAGTAACTGATGTTTTTCCATTTATTTAGATCGGACTTTATTTGTGCGAAAAGTGTTTTGTAATTATGTCCATACAGGACCTGGGTTTATCTTGGCAGGTAGACTCCCAATTATTTTATAGTGGCTACAATAACTTTAAGTGAAATTTCTCTATCTCTTGCTATTGGGCTTTGTTAGTAATTAATAGGGATGCTGAGGATTTATGTGGGTTTATTTTATTTTTAATTTATTGTTTATTTAATATTTTAATTTTCAACATTGATTTCCACAAGATTTTGAATTACAAATTTTCTCCCCATTTCAACACCCCCCCACTCCAAAATGGCATATTTTCTAACTGCCCCATTCCCCAGTTAGCCCTCCTTTCAATCACCCCACTCCCCCCATCCACTTTCCCCTTACTTTTTTGTAGGGCAGGATATATTTCTATGCCCCATTACCTATATATCTTATTTCTCAGTTGCATGCAAAAACATTTTTTGAGCATCTGGTTTGAAAACTTTGAGTTCCAAATTCTCCCCTCTCTTCCCTTCCCACCCACCCTCCCCAAGAAGGCAAAAAATTCCACATAGACTACATATGTATCATTATATAAAAGACTTACACAATACTCATGTTGTAAAAGGCTAACTATATTTCCCTCCATCCTATCTTGTCGCCCTTTATTCAATTTTCTCCCTTGACCCTGTCCCTTTTCAAAATTGTTTGCTTTTGATTACCTCTTCCCCCATCTGCCCTCCCCTCTATCATCCCTCCTTTTTCCCCTTCCCCCTACTTTCTTGTGGGTTAAGACACCCAACTGAGTTTGTATGTAATTCCCTCCTCAAGTCAAATACAATGAGAGCAAGATTCACTCATTGCCCCTCACCTGCCCCTTCTTCCCTTCCAACAGAACTCCTTTTTCTTGTCACTTTTATGTGAGATAATTTTCCCCATTCTATCTCTTCCTTTCTCCCTCTTTCAATATATTCCTCTCTCATCATTTAATTTTATTTTTTTTAGATATCATCCCTTCATATTCAACTCACTCTGTGCCCTCTGTCTATGTATATGTATATTCCCTTCAACTACCCTAATACTGAGAAAAGTCTCATGAATTACACACATCATCTTTCCATGTAGGAATGTAAACAAAACAGTTCAACTTTAGTAAGTCCCTTACGGTTTCTCTTTCTTGTTTACTTTTCCATGCTTCTCTTGATTCTTGTGTTTGGAAGTCAAATTTTATATTCAGCTCTGGTCTTTTCACTAAGAAAGCTTGAAAGTCCTCTATTTTATTGAAAATCCATATTTTGCCTTGGAGCATTATACTCAGTTTTTCTGGGTGGGTGATTCTTGGTTTTAATCCTAGCTGGGACCCAGATCCAAGCAGGGCAAAGCAAGCCCTGCACTTCTGCCCTGGTCTGCCACTTGATTCCTTCCACCGTGTGAACCAGGGACTCTGGAAGCAGCTGAAGCTGGATCTCTGGAAGCAGCCACAGGAGCTTCCTGCTGCTTGTGTCCCCACCATTGCACCACCTCTGCCACCCCCAGGGCTGGGGCCAGACCACTTTGTAACCTGACCTAACAATTTTCCCATCAACCTGTCACATGGTCTTTGGCGTTTGTGGAATTTGGCTACAATATTCCTTGGAGTTTTCTATTTGGGATTTCTTTCAGGGGGTGATCAGTGGATTCTTTCAATGACTATTTTAACCTCTGGTTCTAGGAACTCCAGGTAGTTTTCCTTAAGGATTTCTTGGAAGATACTGTTCAGGCTCTTTTTTTCATCATGGCTTTCATGTAGACCAATAATTCTTAGATTGTCTCTCCTGCATCTATTTTCCTGGTCAGTTGTTTTTCTAATCAGATACTTCACCTTTTCTTTTATTTTTCATTCTTTTTTTTATTTTTCATTCTTTAGATTTTGTTTGAATGCTTCTTGATGTCTCATAGAGTCATTAGCTTCTATTTGCCTGATTCTAATTCCCACATTTAGCTCCTCTTTCTCCTTTTTCATTTGATTGATTTTACTTTTCAATGAGACATTTTCTCCATTAATCTCCTTAACTTAAGATTCTCCTTAACCATTTTGCCAATTTTACTTTTTAAAGACTTGTTTTCATCAGTAATTTTTTTCCATGTTTTTCTTTTACCTCTCTAATTTGGTTTTTAAAGTCTTCTTTGAGTTCTTCCATGAATGCTTTTTTGGGCTGGAGACCAGTTCATATTCCGTTTTGAGGTTTCAAATGTGGGTATACTGTCCATGCTGTCCTCTTCTGAATTGTTATTTTGATCTTCCATGTCTCCATAATAGGAATCAATAATGGCCTTTTAGTATGCTTTTTCTTGGTCTTTCCCTCACCCTAACTTCTAAAGTGGATCTCTGCTTCTGGGGCTCAGGGGACTCTGTCCCAAGGTTTTTGTGTTGGGAACTGTGGACCTGCTCACTGGTTTTGTGTGCTATGGTTTCTGGTTTCATGAGGTGTGGGTGAGGGGTGGTCTGGCTGCTTGAAGTCTCCTCTTCCCTGGGACTGCTCCACAGCATGGGTAGTCTTAGCCATTGTCTGTGCTAGTATCTGCCACTTCCCCTCACTGTGCAAAGGCATGTCTTGGGTCATGGTGTTGGCATTTGCTAGCTCCACCCCACTGAGGCTCAGTAACTCTCATTATTCTGCTGAGGTGGGGCCTGCTGCGACACCCCTCTTCCTGCACTAGTCTCCTTCCACCGCCACAAGAAGGGCCCTCTCCCCAACTTCTCTCACAAAAAAGCTACTGAGGATCCACTTCTGGATCCTCCATTTCATATTCATCCCAAGAGAGTATTCTCTGGGTGAGGAAGAGAGGAAGAGCCGATTTACCTGGCCATCATGGCTCACGGAAGTTCAGGAAGGTGAGTTTCAAAGCTTTAGACTGTGGGCTGGAGGCCCCTGGTGTTGTTGCTCCAGTGGCCACAGGATCTGTGCTGGTGTCTCCTGTAGCTCTGACAAACTCCTGCCCTGAGCTGAGGGGCCTGGGGCTCGATTGCTGTCATAGCCGGTACTTCCACTCTGGGCTTGCTCCTGTTCCTGAATTTTGCTTGCCCAGTGCTCTCCCAGACCAGTAGGCTTGCTGGGTTCCTCTGCTGTTCACAGTTGGTGTGGTCTGGTGCCATTCTGTGTGCCTGGCTCTCCTGCCCCTCTCAGACTACTGGTGGCTTCTAATTCTCTCAAATCTGCTCAGATCCACTTTTTTAGACATCTCTGACAGAATTTGTGAGAGAGCTCCAGTAGTTCCCTCCTTTCATATTGCCTTCTTGGCTCTGCCTCCTCCCTTCCCACTTAACAACTTTTAAAGAGACTTTTCCTAGATATCTGTTCAGTGATTTGTGTGAGGAAATTAGCATAGGTACCATTACATCAAGATGAGTGTAATGGCTCAAGGAAATTTTGTGATTTGCCTGATATTGCATGCATGCAGTAGAATAAAATCCTATATTTTTATATCTCTGTGTCTAGAATTTGTTTGATTATACCATACAACTTTCTGTATGGTAGCAAATTTATGAGAGTACAAGTCACAGAATCAAAGAATGTAAGAGTTGTGAACTTCTTCAGTGACCAATACATGTATAAAAGCAATTTTCCTTATAATATACTAAGTAGTGACCACTGCTTAAAGATATCCAGAAAGAAGAAACTCACTACCCCATTGTCTTTTGGAAAACTCTAAGCACGTGGGTGTTTTTCCTGATAACCAAAATTTCATTTGCCCATTCGCAACTTCTATATATTGTTCCTGATTCATCCCTCTGGGACCAAATAGAATGAAACTGTATGAATAGAGGGAAATGCTCTTCCAACTTTAATTCTCAACCAGAACCCATTTATGTCAGTGGCAAACAACTATGGTAACCTTATATTTTATTGTTTTTATGCCTTGATTGATGTTAAAAGTAACTTACTCAAATTATTTAAATCCACATTTTATCATATAATACACGTATATGCATATTATTACATATGGTATATATTATTATATATGTTGAAATATGGATTTGAGTGATATTTCAAATATTGGGTACTAGATATATGGAAACTGTGTTTTCATGCCCATTTAGATAATGGGTTTCATTTTTAAGATCAGAAAATAGTTCTGCCAGTTACTATTGCTGTGATCTTGGGCTAGTCACAGTTTCTATGGGTCTCAGTTTCTTCTTCCATAAAATGAAGTTCTTTGACTCTAAAGTATGCCACCACTTTGCCTCTGTGATCTATGATCCTATGAAATTCTCAGAATTTTGATAAGATTGTATGTTATCTCTGTGAAATACAACTCTAAGGAAATAGTTTGTGCCAATGCTCAAACATGACACCAAATCCCCCCTCATGGTTGAGTCACAATCGTTAGAACTACCCACAGAAAAGTTGTATCTCCAGAGCAGGAGAGAGAACAATCCTATTCATCCTATTTAATGTCCCTTATTTTCATCCTCATCTAGTATCTAGAAAGAGTAATGGGTCTCCTAATGACTACCGAAGGACATGTTAAAGATAATTCCAAAATATGACAAAGAAAAGCAAAAGCAAGCAGGCAAACAAAGTTAATATCTATTGAGGAAGTTGTAGCCATATGAATCTCATCCTGAGATCCTGTCAGATCCTGTCAGATTTTGTGGAAATTGCAGGTATCAAAATTAATTTCACTGCATCCTGCTTAAACTGTTCATACCCTTCTACCTAGTAATACCACTCTTGAGAATATGTCTCCATGAAAGTCATAGAGAGAAAGGAAAGTCCCATATATTCCAAGGGTTTTGTAGCAGCATTTTTGTAAGTAGCAAAAACAAAGAAAAGAAATCTGGAAACACAGTGGGTCCAAATTAACTGGGGAAAACAAACTGTGTTGTTTATGTGTGGTGGAATGATATTTTGATCTACAGAAAAAGAAATCTGAAGAATTCCAGGGAACAAAAGAAGATTAAGCTGCTTTAGAATATAGAAAGCAGCATAAGCATCATAACAATACAGTGACTAAAATATGGAAAAATTTAAAATATTAGTAAAGTTAGCTGAATTCAGATTAAGGGAAATAATTAATTTGAGCCCAAGAAAATAGATGATTTAAAAAAAAACACTTCTTACAGATACTGAGGAGGGCTAACATTCTGTTATGAGCTGTATCTTTCCCTTTTTTAATTTGGTTCAAACATTGGATTTCTGGGCAAAGAAAAGGAAGCTATCAATAAGGTTGCCAATAAAAGAAAGGGAAAAAATAAGGGTCATTAAAGCATCTATAAAAATGCATGGAATAGAATGGCAGAATGTTCAGAGGGAAACAAATAAGCAGAATATCTTTGAAAGTTATATGTATATATATATATATATATGTATATGTAATGTAATGTTACATTTATTTATATATTTATGTATTGAATTTATTATATACCTTCAAATAAAGCAAACATATAACATAGAATATAAGCAAATATATAATATACGATCCTCTTTTTCTCTTTTACTTTTTATATGGAAATGTTTTCTCTGTTTAGGTATGTATTAAGTACAGAATAAAGTTATTCTGAAAAAAGGAATAAACATAACACATCTGAATAAAAAAAAAACTTCTTTTCAAGAGAGAAATGGGAGACTACAGGTACAAAATATGATGTCAGACATGTTTGTTCTGCCTCTTTTGCTAAATGATTTTTCTTTGTTACATGGCTGGGGGGCTTGCATGGTGGGATAGTACATAAGTAAATGAGTGTGGTGTAATAAAAAGAAAAGCATCAATAAAATGTTTTAAAATGTACGATGCTCTCTGATTCTTCTATATCTATTAATAACTTTTTTTGCTATATTATAGACAATATGTACTTGCAAGTGTGAAATTGATACCAGTAAACTGAGCCATTCCACTAAGCAATTTTTATTTAGGGGTTTGGGTTGAGAGAATGACAACACTCAGAATTAACCCATTGCCTTTCTATTACAACTGTCTCTGACACAAAGGTTACATAAATATAATGCATGAAAATGTGTATGCAAACTATAGACATTGACTTTTTATGTAACTGCTGAAAATTAGATTTTACTATGTCTTTTGGTGGTTCTAAAACCTTATGTCTGGGAGAAACAAAAAACATCAGCAATTTTACTTTACATTTTCAACTATATACTGCACACTGAGGAAACACAGCAGAATTGGAAGCTATAACAATCTGTCTTGCATCAAAGAAATACAGTACTGACATCTGCCAGACATTGACTTGCCTAGCCCATGAAACAGTTATTGCTCTAAGCACATCATTTCCAACCATGACATCAACAATGGGAAAGACACCAAGCATTTATTTTATAGAAGCAAGTAAAAACAAACAACAAGAAAAGGAAAATTACATCCCATCACTGGTACAGTACTTCCCTTTTATTACTGTTTGACAAGTTCATTTGTTTCATCAGTGTTTATATAAAAGTACAAAGTCAAATCACTTTGCTATATTATCATAACTAGACCAACTGTTTTTTTTTGTATTCTGCTTGAGATTCGTTCCAGAAACAAGGATGCCCATGAAGGATGTTAACTTAGTATAAATACCATGATTCCCTTTGATAGGGCAAGTTTCAGATTATGAAGGCAATGCTTATTTTAGACAGATAGTTCTAAATAGTTCTTTTTTAATATTATGGTCATCCTTGCTGCATATTATCACCTTTGACAAATAAATAAATATTCTTGTTTGACTTACTTCTCTGGAAGCTAGGAGGACAAATGAAAGAGGAAAAGAAGGAATGAAGAATATCATAATACTCCTTGTTACCTTTTGGAAATGTATGTAGAAAAAAGTAGGGTCCTAGTAGAATCAACAGGATACTGTTACATCTGATGATTACAGATTAGTTTCAATTATTCACTTAAAACTACCTTTTCACCTTTAAGATAACTGAAAGGTGTACAAATTTAAAAATATTTCTCTTAGGAAATTGTGTAATGGCACATGATTAACAAGTGCGGAGGCTATAGCTAACATTCATTGAGCAATACTTTCAAGATATTGTATAAGAATTAATGGGTGAAAGGATTACATTTACTTCCTAAATTATATTCTAGTTATGAAAAATTGCATTCACTAAGAGCAAGTCAGACTAACTTCATTTCCTTATTAGACAGTTTTACTACTTATTAGAGTGGTACATTCAGGGAATATATGTGTGTTTATCTATATCTATTTATCCATCTAAAGTTATGTTTAATATCTTTTTCAATGACATAGATAAAGTCATCATGAAATGATTATTAAAATTGCACAGAACAACTGTGAGAAAGAGACAAAACAGGAATACCGCATAAGTTCAGGATATAAAAACCATAGTTTTAGGTGGACTTTAAGTTCACTATATATCAACTGTATGATGTGTTTCTCTTACCTTCACCCTCTACCTTAATATTATAATGGTATTCATATGCATTAGCAAAAGTCCTGATCAGACCATATCATGTGCAACTATGGTTTCCATTTTATAGGAGCAAAATGACAAATTAAAGTATATCAAGAGGAAGGTGATACTTTGGAGAAAGAACACGATACTGTGATAATAATAATATATTGAGGGATGAAGCAAGGATGCCCATTATCACCACTATTATTCAATATAGTACCAGAAATGTTAGCAATAGCAATAAGAAAAGAAAAAGAATTTGAAGGAATTAAAATAGTCAACGAGGAAACAAAACTATCACTCTTTGCAGATGATAGGATGATATATTTAGAGAACCCTAGAGCATCAACTAAAAAAAATTACTTGAAATAAATAACAACTTTAGCAAAGTTGGAGGATATAAGATAAACCCACATAAACCAGCAGCATTTCTTTATACGACCAATAAAGCCCAGCAGCAAGATAGAAAAAGAAATTCCATTTAAAATAAGTATAAACATCATAAAATACTTAGTAGTCTACTGACCAAGACAAACCCAGGAACTATGTGAACACAGTCACAAAGCATTTTTCACATAAATAAAGTCAGATCTAAACAATTAGGAAAAAAAATATTAATTGCTCATGGGTAGGCCAAGCCAATATACTAAAAATGATAATTCTGCCTAATCTAATTTGCTTATTCAGTATCATACCAATCGAACTATCAAAAAAAGATTTATAGACCTAAGAAAAATAACAACACAATTCATCTGAAAGAACAAAAGATCAAGAATATCAAGGGAATTAATTTAAACAAATGCAAAAGTAGATGCCCTACCAATACCAGATCTCAAACAACATTATAAAATAGTAATCACAAAAACTATCTGGTAGTGGCTAAGAAATGGAGTGGTGGATTGGCAAAATAGTTTAGGTACACAAGATAATGACCATAGTAACCCAGTGTTTGATAAACTCCCAAATCCCATCTTTTGGGATAAGAACTCAATATTTGACAAAAACTGGTGGGAAACCTGAAAAATAATAGGACACAAACTAGATATAGACCAACATCTCATGCCATATACCAAGATAAAGTGAAAATGGGTGCATGATTTAGACATAAAGGGTGACACTATGAGCAAATTAGAAAAAAAAAAACAACAAGGAATAGTCTATCTGTCAGTTCAATGGGGAGGGGAAGAATTCATGACCATACAAGAGAAAAAGAGCATTACAAAATGTAAAATATATAATTCTGATTATATTAAATTTTAAAACTTTGTACAAAAATTCAAACAAGATTAGAAAGAAAGCAGAAATATGGGAAGCAACCTTTAGGGCAAGTGTCTCTGATAATAGCCTCATTTCTCAAATATATAGAGAAGTGAGTCAAATTTATAATAATTCAAGTCATTCCTCAATTGATAAATGGTCAAAGGATATGAAGAGGTAGTTTTCAGATGAAGAAATCAAACTAATCTACAGGCATATGAAGAGGCACTCTAAATTATTTTGCTTTGGAAAAATGGAAATTAAAATAACTCTGAATTACAATCTCATATCTATCAGATTGGCTAATATGACAAAAAGGAAAATGATAAATGTTGGAGGGTATGTGGAAAAATTGGAACACTGGTGAACTGTGGGTGGAGTTGTGAACTGATCCAACCATTCTGGAGAGCAATTTGGAACTATGCCCAAAGGGTAAACAAACTCTGCATACCCTTTGATCCAGCAATACCACTACTAGGTCTGTATTCCAAAGAGGTCATAAAAAAGGGGAAAAGGAGCTACATGTACAAAAATATTTAGAGCAGACCTATGAATGGTGGCAAAATATTGTCAAATGAGTGGATGCCCATCAATTTGGGGTTTGCTGAACAAGTTGTGGTATATGAATGTAATGGGATACAATGCAATTGTCCAATGATGAAGAGGCAGACCACAGAAACAGCTAGAAAGACTTGTATGAACTGATGCAAAGTGAAATGAGGAGAACCAGGAAGACATTATATATAGTATCAGCAATCAACTATGAATGACTCAGCTCTTCCCAGCAACACAATAATCTAAGACAAGCACAAAAGACTCAAAAAGAAAAATGATATCCATATTGACATAAAGAATCGATGGACTCTGATCGCAGACTGAAGCATATTTTTTCACTTAATCCATTCTAATGTTTTTTTTTCTCCTTTTGATCTGGCTCTTTCATTTTTGTGTGTTTATTATTATCTTTATTGAATTGAATCCCTATAGGGCATTCAGCTAGAGACTCTCCAGTTAACATCAGCACTTTAGTAACTATTCTGTTATTTCTAAACATTCTGAAAACAACTTATTACATTATCATCAATCCAACATTTTCTCCACCTCCATTTAATGACATTTTATTTTTTCCAATTACAAGTAAAGATAGTTTTCCTCATTCGCTTTTATAAGATTTTGAATTCCAATTTTTTCCTCCCTCACTCTCCTCCCTCTTCCCCAAGATGGCAAGCAATCTGATGTAGGGCACTTATGTACAATCATACTAAACATATTTCCACATTAATCATGTTGTGAAAGAAGAATCAGAACAAGAGTGAAAAACCATGAGAAACAAAAAAGAGAGAGAAAATAGTATGCTTCAATCTGCATTCAGATTCCATAATTCTTTTTCTGGATATGGATAGTATTTTCCATCATGAGTCTTTTGGAATTTTCTCAGATCATTGTATTGCTGAGAAGAGCTGAGTCATTCATAGTTGACCATCACACAATGTTGCTGTTGCTGGGTACAATGTTCTCCTGATTCTGCTCACTTCACTTAACACTAGTTCATGTAAGTCTTTCCAGGTGTTTCTGAATTCTCCCTGCTCATCATTTCTCATGGGATAATAGTATCACATTATATCCATATACCACAACTTTTTCAGCCATTCCCTAATTGATGAGCAATGCCTCAATTTCTGATTCTTTACCATCACAGAAAGAGCTGCTATATTTTTTGTACATGTGGGTCCTTTTACATTTTGTATGATATCTGTGGGATGTAGGCCTAGTAGTGGTATTGCTATATCAAAGGGTATACACAGTTTTATGGCACTTTGGACATACGTCCAGATTGCTCTGCAGAATGCTTGGATTACTTGACCTGTTTATTCTTTCACAATTGTAACTAATATGGAAATATTTTTACATGATAGCACATGTGCAACCTATGTCAAACTACCTACCATTTTCAGAAGAGAGGAGGGAATGGAGGAAGAGAGAAAAATTTGGAACTCAAAGTCTTGTAAAATTGAATGATAAAAATTTTCTTGATGTGTAAAGGGAAATATAAATATCATTAAACTTTAATAATAATAATAATCAATTGAATAAATTCTGCATATTTTTCATAGAGATGTGTTGCCTTGGGGTAGAGGTACATATTCCCCCAACTAGTTATTATAAAACTCTCTTCTCAAATCCCCAACTCATCCCCAAGCTGCTTATTCAGAATCACACAATTTGAAAGTTGGAAGAAACTCCAGTGGCCATCTACTCCAAACTATGCCCCAAAGAAATATTTAGTATTAAAAGGCTATTCAAGCTCTACTTAAAGATTTCCAATGACAAAGAATCTACCAATTACCAAGAGACAACCTGTTCCATTTTAGAACATCTTTGTTTGTCAGTAAGTTTATCCTGGCATCAAATTTTGATTTCCCTCAGCAACTTCAATACATTAATGGCTCCTGGCTCTGCTATCTAGGCCAAAACAACAAATCTAATACCTTTTCCACATGAAGACACATAAAAATATTTGAAAGCTTTACAGAGCAGAGGAAAGATGGAGATGCTAAGAGATTTAGAAAATGTACAAGACTGAATCCATATGCGAAAATTCAAGAAGTCAGAGTCAATCATTTTATAGGCTGGTATCAAAGTAGAGAGAGAGGCAAAGAGCTCTGGGGATTCTAATGGTGGGTCTTGCCAGAAGCATGTCATTGAAAGGAGTATTCCATCACCAAGGACTGAAAGAAGATTGAATCAGTACACCTAAGTAAGATGCATTCTCAGATTAGACAGGACACCAGCAACCTCATGCATCTTGTGAGAACAGGTGCTAACTTACAACTTTGTTGTTCACTACTGAGTTTAAGGCCAAGGACCCAGGGCAGATTGAGAAGAAGGCCTATATCAAGGGGTACTGTTCTGGGATAAGGAGGTGTCGCACTTCCTAGGCTATCTATTGAGTGAAGAACAAGTACAGAAAGAAGCAGCAGCTTTTTGGCTCTGTTCAAAAAGGTTTTCTAGAAGTAGAAAAGGATCTCCATTTCAGTTTCTAGCCCAATATCTGAATTCTTTAGAAGAATGTGGAAATAAATCTCAGACTAAAGAGAAACATACACTTTTGTCTCTCTGAACCATGAGGGTTTTTCCACTTGCTGATAGTGGATTAATCTGACACAAGTCTACTGAAATTCCAAAGGAGGCAAGCCCAGAGACCTGTTGTTCAGACACACACCCAGGTCAGGACTCGTAGATCTCAGATCAAGAAGGCAGTGATAAGAATTTTCCCTGGATCTCAATCAGCACTTAAAGATTCTAGTCTTTGAGAGTCTGAAATAACTTAAGATTCACTGAGCCAACAAATAAGCAGCAGGACCAACCCATATATTTCCTCTACAAGGATATGAAGCCTAGCACTGAGAAAGTTTGAAGTCAGCAAGTAGGTTGGAAAAATGAGCAAACAAAGAAACAAAGAGAATCCCATTATAAAAACAAAATGAACAATTATGATGACAGGGACTCTCAGGACACAAACCCAGAAAAGAGAATAATTCCAAAATATCTACAAGCAAGGTCTCAAAGAAAAACACATCTTAGATCCAAATTCAATTATAATTCCTGTAAGAGATGATACAATGTTTTTTTTAAACAATTTAAAAAGTTTTTATAAACAAAATAAATGATCTATAGGAAAAGATTGTAAAGAAATCAGGCAATTAGGGGAAAAGATTGAAAAGGAAATAGGATCTATGGAAGAAAGAATTAGGAAGCTGCCTGGCATGAGATATTGTTTCAACAATCCAGCTAGCAGCTCCTGTGGAGGTGTAAAACCAACAACAACCAGCTCACAGAACGCTGCAAGCCCAGGTTCTTTTGATGTTCTTTACTAAGGAAAGCAACTTTAAGGGGTTAAAAATCTTACTTTAATCCAATATACAAATATCATTCACTCAGCTCAGGGGGAAAAGCCAGCACCCTGAGCTTCAGAGCAAATACAAACAAATTACAAACATCAACAGACCAAATACAATTCACTGTTACCAAGAAAATCATCAACATCTAAGTTCAGCGGGAAGGCCCTGAGGGCAGCTGCTCAGAGTCCCGTGCCTCCAAGAGTGAGAGATTTAAGCAAACAGCTCTGTCTTCCCTTTTTATGCACCCGTTAGTGGTCATCAAACGTCATCTGAGTGACCAGAACTTAAGTTCTTACTGTTGGCCCTGATCTTAGCACCTCTCTTCATTGGCCACACCTGGAGCCCCACCTTAGTTACCAATTCACACCCACATAGGCTTAGCACCTAATAGATAGGGGTTTGGGCCTGGGGCTTATCACCTAATAAGACTCAATCAAAGACACTGAATTAATCAAAGGAAACAAAGGCCAAACTCTTCAAGGGCACTTGGTTGAATAAGTGCTAAGAGCTCATCTTGATCCCCAATACAGATGTACAAAACAGTACCCTAGCAACAAACTCCTTGAAAATTAAAATGGACCAAATAGAAACCAATGACTTTATGAAATGAAATAAATATTAGAACTGCCCTGGAAGGTGTCAGAAACCCAAATTCTTCTACCTGCAAAACAAAAGATCATACCCTGAGCTCATGGTGATTCCTCTTTATATACAGGCACTCCATGAGTCCTTAACTAGTATTTTCCTATTTATCTTTTCCAACTTTTTAATGCAATAAATCCCTATCTAGCTCAGTTACCATATGTATGTATATACGCATATGTGTATATATATGCATACTATATTAGGTGTAATATTTATACACATTATATATACAGGTATATGCACAAAATACCTACACACATGTGTATAATTTATTCATCTATTTAAAGATCAAAAATGGGATAATAATTGAATTGTCTCATAACAAAAACAACCAATTTGGAAAACAAATTAAAGAAAGAATGTTTAGGGACCATTAGACTACCTAATAGCTGTGACACCCCACCCCCAAAAGAGAGCCTAGACATAATATTGCAAGTAATAATAACAATAAATAAATGTTCTCAGAACTCTTAAAACCAGAAGGCAAAGTGGAGATAGAAAAAATTCTCTCCACCTCCTGAAAGAAAAAAAAGAAAATTAAAAATACATTATAACCAAAATCCAAAGCTTTCAGGTACAAGGAAAAAGAACACAGTAAGAAAGAAACAATGCAAGTACCAAGGAGCTACAGTGAAGATCAAATAAGATTTAACAGTCACCATCATAGAAGAGAGAAGAGCTTTGAAAATGATATCCTAGGATGGAACACTTTAAAAGCTTACAACTAAAAATAATGTATCCAGCAAAGCTGAGTATAATCCTAAACAAAGCAAAATGTATCTTTAATGAAATAGAGGACTTCTAAACATTCCTAATTATAAGGCCAGTGCTAATTAGAAATTCTGAGATGCAAATCTAGGAATCAAGAGAAATATGAAAAGGACAATATGCAAGACAAGTCAAAAGGGACTAAGAAAGCATAAAATGCTTACATCGAAATACAGAGAGATGATACATATGTCCATTCTGAAACCTATTCAAGAGAGACTCTAATTAGACAGAGGGCCTGGAAGTGATTCTATCATGTCTTGATGATCTTAAAAATTAAAAGAAAGGGAAAGATGAATTTACTGTGGGTGGGAGAAAGGAAAGAATAGCTATGGAAAGTCATCTAAGATAGTCAAGGTTTGCAAATAGAAGTCTATTCAAACAAGGTGGAAGGAGTAGGCAAGGTGGTTAATACTTGAAGTTCACTTTCATCAGAATTGGTCAAAGAAGAGAATAATACACACACAAACACATACACACAGAGTTGTATACAGAAATACTCTCCACTCTATAGGGAAATAGGAGGGAAGGGGTTGTATGGGTTATGGGACTTAATGGGAAGGTATATTAAGGGTGGGATTAGTCCTAAGCAAACCAAAATAATGTTGTACAAAAATATTTATAGTTCTCTTTGTTGTGGTAAAGACGTGTAAACTGAGGGGGGCAGTGAATCTCATCAATTGGGGAATCGCTGAATAAGTTATATACATGTATATAGGTATATGGTATGTGTACGTACGTTTAGCATGTGTGTAATTATTATACCTAAAATATAGTATACATACATACATACATACATATATATATATACATATATATACACTTATGGTAAATGATCTAGATAGGAATTTATTGCATTAAAAAGTTATTTAAAAATAGAAAGATATTAGATAAGGACTAATGAAGTCCCTACATATAAGAAGAATCACCATGAGCTCTGGATACGATCTTTTATTTTACAAGGAGAAGAACTTGGGTTTCTCATTCCTCCCACGGCAGATATCCACCTATATAACTTAATTCACATTAGACAAACTCATAAGTTTGGATAAGTAATCTAAAATTCTATTTATGAATTTAGGATAAGAAATATTACAGGCTGTACAACTGGCATTGGCCATTTCTACTAGGCACTGTTTCCTTGTTGTTATTTCTACTCCAGAGACCAAATTAGAAATCGGGAAGTTGCTTCGTGAGCGCTGAATTAGAACAGAGATGGGCTATTTCCATCAAACTAAGATAGTTTGATGGACAACCCTTTTTGTAGTCTAGTGATACTTTTTCCCCAAGATTACTGATACTAGTCATTAGAACCCAAGTTCCCTCTCCAGGGAATGCATTGGAAACATTGACAAATTCTTTTTTACAGGCTTTATGCAACACAATGTCTTCCTTTTTCTTATGATAATGTTATAGACAATGCAATGGATATGTTACAATTCATTAGAACACAACTTATTTTGCATGTTTGTTTCAATGAGTTTTGAGACCTCTATTGGTCTTACTAGTACCACACCTGAAAACTGGTTTTTAAAATGTCTTACTTTTGCTGACAGTTAGCTCTTAAATTTTAAGGTCATTGTTATTAGCTGCAATTTCCAAACATTTTGCCCTTTTTGTCCTCCAAATTTTCAGGTTCACGCTATGTGAGGCCTACAGTCTGCTCATGTATTGGTGCCAGAGTCTGGTTTACACTTCAAATTATTAGGTATTGTTCATTATTTTCTAATAACATCAACACTACCATTACCATTCCATTGCACTTTGCATTTAATATAACAAATGGGTTTTGTGAAATTAGGTTAAAAATTAATAACAAAATTATTTGCATGGAGAAATAAGTAAAATTTGACTTGTATGACACAATATTCTATAACATTTTCTATAGCATATTCTAGAGGTTTAATAGAATATCAGAAAAAACTTTCATTTTTAATCATTTAAGTTTGAGTAATCGAAATTTTTATTATATAAAATACTTTGCCATCCAGAATTACTATTACATTAAAAATCTATATTAATTACATGTGATCTAAAATTGGTTTCAACATATTTAAATAGCTTTTAAAAGTTAAAATCCAATAAATATAAATTTTTATACTGTGCTTCAAATATACAGTTCAGATCACAGGTTTTCTGACAATGGATGTCCAATTTGTCCTTTACTCTCTAGTGTATTTTTTTAACCTTTCTTGAGATTCTTTTGAGCCTTTAAGTAATTTGCAGAAACTTGCTTCAATCTTGAGGGAAGGAGGAGTGTTGGGGAGATGATAAGGCCTAGAAGTAAAGCATAAAGATACACAAGCATTTATTTTTTTCTAATCTCAAAAATACTGAGCAAAAGATTCTGTCCAATTTGGTGAGCACACAATTTCTACCTTTAAGGTGATGAATTGTAACTCAGTTACTCTAACTAGCCCAGGAATAAGGGCTAGGGATTATAAGTAGAAATGGAAGTGTCAAAAGATATTCACAGCTTTCTTGGAAGCATTTTGTACATAGGATAGACTTAAAAGCCAAAATAAACCAATAGTTGTAAATGTGTTGGCGAGCCTAAAGGCATGTTGGTCTGTTCTTTCTCTTTCTAGAAGATTTGTGACATTTTCTCAAAAAGATATAAGACACAGAGATACTATGAAAGTTAATTTGCAGTTTTAATAGTATATTAAGAAAACCATCAAAAAACTATTTTATAGAACTTAATGAAATAATACCAAAAATTCATTTGGAGGAATGAAAACAATCTGGCATTGTTTAAAATAATGGATCGATCAATGAAACATAGACAAAAGAGACTAAAAAATAATAAAAGTCAATAACTCAGTGTTTGATAAACCTGAAAACATAAATTACCAGTGAAAAAACTACTTAGTTGAGAAGACCTGCTGGGAAAACTAGAAAATCTGGCAGAAATTAGGCTTAAAGTGATATCTTGTACCATATTCCATAAATTCAAAATGGATATGTGATCTCAATGTAAACCTAGAAGACAAACAGACCATATACATTTTATAGTTTGCATTAGGAGATATATTCCTAACCAAGCAAAGGATAGAGAAAATTGCATAAGTTTAAAAAAAAATAATTAAGATCAAAAAATTCTTCTAAAACTATAAAAAACACACATATGTATTGTGTATATGTATTCATTTGTATATATGTATGTATGTTTATGTGTGTGCTTATGTGTGCATGCATGCATGTGTGTGTGTGTGTGTGTACAATACAACTAGGTGATGTAGTAAAGTGTTAGAACAGGAAAAATATTTTTATAAAACTTACCTTCTGGAGGTTTGCTATCAAAAATATATAGAGTATATATGCGTGTATATTTGTATATGTGATATACACACTTATATGTAAACACATACATGTATGTATATATACATGTATATATATAGAGATCAATGTTATGTGTCTATATATGATATCTATATCTATCTCTCTATATCTCTCTCTATATATGTACATATATATGCGTATGTGTATATACATACAGATTATATATTTTATACACATTTATGTATATATGATCAAACAGCATGCCCCAATAAACAAGTTATCCATGGATACAAGCAAATACTTCCAAAAAGAAGAATTGCAAACTATTAGAAACTGTTTCAAAGAATATATCAAATCATAAGTAATGAGGGAAAGGTAAATGCCAAGCAAATTGGCAAACATGGCAAAATATGGGAATAGTATGTTGAAGAAGTTTATAGGGAAATAGTTACATTAGTGCATTCTTGATGAAACAATGAATTATTATAGCCTTTTTTAAAAATCAATTTAGAATTATGCAAATTAAATGACCAAATGAATATTTATTTGACCAAGAAATTCTACTACTAGGTATACCTCAAAGAGGTCATTACCAAGAATTTCCAACTTAGACAAACATATGAAAGCATTTTATTTTTGTGTGTGGAAATGAATAATTGTTAACAAACTACATGGCCAATAATTGTGGAATGGCTAAACAAAAAGTGGTTCATGAATATAATGGACCATTGCTGTCTTTTAAGAAATGGCAAATGGGTTTAAAACAGAGGCTCATGGAAAGGTTTTCATGAACAGATGCAGAATTAAGTAATCAGAGACAATAATAGCCTATACCCAAGGACTACAGTAAATGTGAACAACAACACCACAAAACAATCAAAAAATGAATATTGCAAAGTTAAAAAAATAAGAACAGCTCCAGAGAAGACATATGTGAATCCATCTTTCTCTGCTCCTTCACAGAAGTTGGAGGTCCATGACTGTGGAACATTGCTTAAAATTTCAAACTTTGTAAGTGTAGTTTTTTAAATTTCTTGCTTTTTGAAAAAAATATACTTTATTTTATGAGAATGCTTTCTTGCTGAAAATGTAGGCAATATAAATTGAAAATAAATTAATAAAGTTTATTTTTAAAAATAACAGAAAATCTCAAAAAGAAGTAATATATACTTTCCATTTTTTTCTTTCTGTGGCAGTTGCAAAATAAAAATTATTATTATTTTTCACTATTACTCTACTTTACTTAACGAATATTAGGACAAGTTGGGAACTTTCTGAAAAGCACGGCTTTTTTTGAGTAAAAGGCAGAAGCCTCAGAATGAGAATAAACAAACTTGCCAATTTTGAATGGTTATTAGAAAGTGCTATATTGGACCTGGGGATGTTATGAAAGTCATCATATTTCTGGCTATCACATACAAGCAAGAATATTCCTCTTTGACTATTAAAGGAAAGATCAGCAGTATCATTTTTCCGTAGTTATATAACAGATCTATCCTATGCAACCAAAAATTATTTTCATCATATTATTTTGATGATATTTCATCATATCATTTTGAATCTTTGAGTCAATATTTCAAGACACTAACTTCATGCAAAGAAAGTTTCTTACTCATTTCAAAGTTTCAAAGAATAAAAGCTAAGACATTTGTAGTTAGATTAAGGTGAAGTGAATAAAATTGTTAAAATTTTTACACATGCAAAGAAATTTAACTTTTGCTTGACTTTTAACCCTGTCCAGAAAGAAAGGAAAATATGAATTGCTATTTTCATGTTTATCCATTACATGAGTATACTACAGCACTAAATTTCAGAAAGATATGGAAGCTAAAAGGATGATAATCAATTGAGGAACATCTGTATAAGTTGTGGTATTTGAATGTGATTGTTGCAACAATCCGGCGAGCAGCTGTTGTGGGATTGAAAGACCAACACAAGCCCAACAACAAGAATGCTGCCAGCACAGGTTCTTTGATCTGCTTTAATAAGGAAAGCAATGTTAAGGGGTTAACAATCTTACTTTAATCCAACATATACATATACCATTCACTTAGTTCAGGGGGGGAAAGCTAGCACCCTGAACCTCAGAGCAAATACAAACGAATTACAAGCATACATTTATAAACAGACCAAATACAATTCATAGTTACCAAGGAAGCATCAACATCTGAGTTCAGCCAGGAAGCTCTTAAAGCGGCTGCCTGCACCTCCAGATGTGAGAGCCTCCAGCAAATAGCTCTGTTCTCTCTTTTTATACATTCTTTCTTTAGCTGTAATCAAAAGTCATCTGAGTGACTAGAACTCAGGCTCCTACTATTGGCTCTGGTCATAGCAACTCCCCTTAGGACTCTCAGGGCTTCATGCCCACATGGGCTTAGCGCCTAGTAGACAGGGGATTGGGCTTCATTCCCAGATAGGCTTTGCACCTAGTAAGGCTCAATCAAAGACACTTAATTAATCTATCATTCTAAAACAGTAAAAATGTTCCAACTTAATTGATATTATGGTGATGTAGCACTATTGTGCTTTAAAAAATGAGGAAATGGGTCAAGTGGGGGTGCAGCCAAGATGGTGGCTGGAAAGCAGGGACTTGCATGAGCTACACACCACGTCCCTCTAAACACCTATAAAAATGGCTCTGAACAAATTCTAGAACTGCAGAACCCACAAAATAACAGAGGGAAGCAGGGACCCAGCCCAGAACAGCCTGGATGGTTGCTGGATGAGGTCTATTGCACATGGAGTGGAGGGGAGTGGAGCTCAGTGTGGGAGGCAGCAGGGCCAGCCAGACCAAGACCCGGGCAGAACAGGCCCTAGCACCCTGAATCAGTGAGCTGTGGCAGTCACCAGACTTCTCAACCCACAAACACCAAAGACAACAGAGAAGGTTAGTGGGAAAAGTTGCGGGGGACAGAGTTCATGGTTCAGCCACCGCCCCAGGGGCAGCGGAGGAGGTGCAGCTACAGAACTATAGCTGCAGTTACTTCCGGCCCCAGGCCCACGTGGTGGGAGGAATTAAGTGGTGGTTCAGAGCAGGAGTGCAGAGCCTGCTGAAGATTTCTGTCAGATCTGGGTTGGTGGTTCTTGAGGAAGGAGGAGTGCTGGGGTGGCAGAGCTGGGTACATAGAAATAGCTCTGAAATCAACAGTGCTTGGAACAAAGTACTCTTTGCTCTACAAGTAGTCATAACCCGATGAAAAACTCATGGGTCAAGTAAGTTGGCTGGGAACATGGCCAGGAAGCAAAAACACACCCAGATTCAGTCTCAGATATTGGAATGTTTCTTTGATGACAAAGAAGACCAAAACATACAGCCAGAAGAAGTCAACAAAGTGCAAGAGCCTACACCAAAAGCCTCCAAGAAAACCATGAACTGGTCTCAGGCCATGGAAGAGCTCAGAAAGGAGTTGGAAAAGCAAGTTAGAGAAGTAGAGGAAAAATTGGGAAGAGAAATGAGAAGGATGCGAGAAAACCATGAAAAACAAGTCAACGCTAAAGGAGACCCAAAAAATACTGAAAAAAATATTGAAGAAAACAATACTTTAAAAAATAGACTAACTCAAATGTCAAAAGAGCTCCACGAAGCCAATGAGGAAAAGAGTGCCTTGAAAGGCAGAATAAGCCAAATGGAAAAGGAGGTCCAAAAGACCACTGAAGAAAATACTAGTTTAAAAATTAGATTGGAGCAAGTGGAAGCTAGTGACTTTATGAGAAATCAAGATATTATAAAACAGAACCAAAGGAATGAAAAAACTGGAAGACAAAGTGAAATATGTCATTGGAAAAACCACTGACCTGGAAAATAGATCCAGGAGAGACACTTTAAAAATTATTGGACTACCTGAAAGCCATGATCAAAACAAGAGCCTAGATATCATCTTTCAAGAAATTATCAAGGAGAATTGCCCTGATATTCTAGAGCCAGAGGGTAAAATAGAAATTGAAAGAATCCACAGATCACCTCCTCAAATAGATCCCAAAAAGAAAACTCCTAGGAACATTGTCACCAAATTCCAGAGCTCCCAGATCAAGGAGAAAATACTGCAAGCAGCCAGAAAGAAACAATTTGAATATTGTGTAAAAACAATCAGGATAACACAGGATCTGGCAGCTTCCACATTAAGGGACCGAAGGGCTTGGAATGTGATATTCTGGAGGTCAATGGAGCTAGGATTAAAACCAAGAATCACCTACCCAGCAAAACTGAGTATCATGCTCCAAGGCAAAATATGGAGGACTTTCAAGCTTTCTCAGTGAAAAGACCAGAGCTGAATAGAAAATTTGACTTTCAAACACAACACTCAAGAGAAGCACAAAAAGGTAAACAAGAAAGAAAAATCATAAGGGACTTACTAAAGTTGAACTGTTTTGTTTACATTCCTACATATAAAGATGATGTGTATGATTCATGATACCTCAGTATCAGGGTAGCTGAAGGGAATATGCGTATATATATATATATATATATATATATATATATATATACACACACACACACACACACACACACATATATATGTGTATGTATATATGTATGTATATATGTAGGTATATATATATATATGTATATACATATACACACACACACACACAGAGTACACAGGGTGAGTTGACTATCAAGGGATGATATCTAAAAAAATAAAATCAATTTAAGGGATAAGAGAGGAATATATTGAGAGAGGGAGAAAGGGAGAGATAGAATGGGGTAAATTATCTTGCATAAAAGTGGCAAGAAAAAGTGGTTCTGTAGGAAGGGAAGAGGGAGCAGATGAAGGGGAATGAGTAAATCTTGCTCTCATTGGATTTGACCTGAGGAGGGAATACCACACACACTCAATTGGGTATCTTACCCCACAGGAAAGAAGGAGGAAGAAGATAAAAGAGGGGGGATGATAGAAGGGAGAGCAGATGGGGGAGGAGGTAATCAAAAAGAAACACTTTTGAAAAGGGACAGGGTCAAGGGAGAAAATTCAATAAAGGGGGATAGGTTAGGAAGGAGCAAAACATAGTTAATCTTTCACAACATGAGTATTGTGGAAGGGTTTTACATAATGATACACATGTGGCCTATGTTGAATTGCTTGCCTTCTTAGGGAGGGTGGGTGGGGAGGGAAGAGTGGAGAGAATTTGGAACTCAAAGTTTTAAAAACAGACATTCCAAAACAACAACAACAAAAAAGTTTTTGCATACAGCTAGGAAATAAGATACACAGGCAATGGGGCATAGAAATTTATCTTCCCCTACAAGAGAAGAAGGGAAAGGGGGATAGGAAGGGAGTGGGGTGACAGATGGGAGGGCTGACTGGGGAATGGGGCAGCCAGAATATACGCCATCATGGAGTGGAGGGAGGGTAGAAATGGGGAAAAATTTGTAATTCAAACTTTTGTGAAAATCAATGCTGAAAACTAAATATATTAAATAAATTTAAAAGAAAATGAGGAAATGGATGACAAAAGAAATGGATAAAAATATATGAACAGATGAATACTGAAGTAAGCAGAAATAGAAGAACTTATAACAGTACAATAAACATGAAATATTTATGGGCTTTTATAAACTAATAAAAATATAATTCATATAAACAGGACAACAATTTATACAATAATAACAATGCTGTAAAAATAAACTTTGAAAGCTATTAAAACTTAATCAATACAATGAACATTCATTACTCCAGGGGACTGATGATGAAAAATACCATTAATTATAGACCAATTATGAATTTCAGGTGCAGAATCACACCCACGCACCTATAGTATAGTCATTGAGGGAATTTGTTTGCAGACAGATAGGAGAGAAAATGTACTTCCATTTTTTTTAACTAGAGAGGTGAAGAGTGTGTCAAAAATGTGAAATGTTACATATGATTTCAGATAAAGACATTATAAGTTTTACTTAAATGTTTCACTTTTTGTAAAGAACTCACATGAAATGGGAATAATCTACAAATGTGTGCAATGTAGAACTAAATTCATCAAGCATTTGAGATCTTCAAGCAGAAATAAAGTAAAAGGGAAAAACAGAAAGCAAAAAAAGAAGAAGGAGAGGAAGGAAAGAGAAAAAAATGAGAGGAAAAAGGAAGGAAGGAAGGAAAAAACACATTCCCCTCTTATTCCAATTCACCAATGTTATCACTTCCTGAAAATGCTTCAATTCTTTCACATTACGATTAATAGAAAGGCCAATTATCACGGATTATATGGTGCTTGATCTGACCTTCCCAATTTTAGTCTCAGACATTTCTATATAATGTTTCATTATATCCTTGCTAATAATAGTTACCATTTTGACAATGTCCTGGAGATGGAGTAATTTACTAAGGCAACCTAGATAAGGATGCTAAGGGTGCCCAAAGTCATAGAGTTGGGAGTCAATGGAACTATCTGACACTCTTGAAGACCCTCTTCCGGGAAAACCAAATGTAATGGCATGTATTTATACCACATTAAGCCACTGTGCAAAAGAAACAGTCATAGAATAAACATAGCAGAAGAAAAAATGATTCAGGAACAGAAATTGGTTGGGAATTAGGCATCAGACAAGAGAAGACAAACTAAGGATATGTATCTTTCAGAGATCTCAGCCTACTGATAAGTTGTTTATTGGCCAATCACCAGTTCTCAGGGACATATTCCGGTATGCAGAGTACTAAGGCCTAGGGTAGAGATCTGCAGCTAACAAGGTATACAATATTTATTCAGACACAAACAGTACCATATTTCACCAGGTATAAGAAGCACCCTTTTCTGAAAAATTTGGGGTCTAAAAACTGGGTGCATCTTATACAGTGGCTGTATATTTTTTTACTTGCACTTCCTGCTTTTTTGTGCTTGTTTTTGCTCTCATTGTTGTAGATTTTTTTTACTTGCATTTCCTGCCTTTTCATGCTTGTTGTCTTTGCACTCATTGTTTCACATTTGTTACCGGTATATCAGGTTACGTTTTGCCACATTCTGCCCAGAAATGGCTCAGAAAAGATTTTCATACAGTGCTGAATTCAAGTTAAAAGTCATCAAATTTGTAAAAGGGAATGGCAATAATGCTGCTGAACATAAGTTTGTTCCTCCTTCAACTGAGAAAACAATCCTAGACTGGCTAGGGAAAGAAGAAAAGCTACTGAAAATGCCAGGGCAGAAGAAGACCATGAGACCATAAGTCAGCAAAATGACCTGATTTAGAAAGGGAATTGAAGATACGGATTGAAGAGCAAAGGGCAATTGGAATTCCTGTGTCCACAAAGATGGATCAGCATGAGGCAAAAAAGAATTGCTGATGAAAAAGAAGTTACTGATTTCAAGGGAGGACACAATTGGTGCTTCAGGTTCATGAAATGGAATAGACTAAGCATGTGTACATGCACCAGACTTGCCCAAAAGATGCCTGAAAGCTATGAACAGATGAATAAAACTTGAGTTCAGCAACTTTATGTAATACATTTTTTTTCAAATTTAGGGCCCCAAAATTAAGGTCTGTCTTATACTAGGTTCTTCTACACTGGCAAGAAGATTAAGGGACAAAATCTGAATCCCACATGGGGCAGCTTTGTAGTTTTATGTTGGATTTAGTCACCCATGCCACTGTCACATCTCATATCTATCAATTCTCTCTGTAGCACATTCATTTTAGATGAACAAATATGTCATGCTATTTCCTTTGTTGACTGTCTCCTCTTTATTTTTATATAGCATGACTGATGCCAGAAATAGCCACCCACCTATGAATATGCCTTTTCTTTGTCACTTTATTCAGAATAAAGTTATTTCAATGATGCAACTTTGAATAAGAGAATAAAGGGTTGTTCTGCCAATACTGCGTAATATAGGACTTGTCATTTGAAGATAATTGAATATTTTTTTACCTTGTTTCAAAGCCATTTTACTTCTTAAACTAACTTTTAAAGATTTTTTTTAGGTTAGTGAATGAGTCTTGATGACAGGGTGATATTTCTTTTCTCTAAGACAGGTACATTGTGGTATGTTACTGGTGGTAAGCCAAGGAACTTCATCTCTGCATATTAAGTTAAATTAGACCCTAATATTTCATTTATATCAAAATTTAATTTGATTGAAATTAAATTTTATCAGTGGAGTCTGAGCTATAGAATTAATATCTCCTTAAGTCCCTTTGTATTGACACAGTCTTTAAATTTGGTTAATTTTTCATTTAGAGTTTCATTATATCTATCAACAGGAGATCATTCTGCTTTAAATGTCTAGAAAATTAATATTCATTATGAGTAGTTGTTAACTTGGTTCAATATGGGAAGTTTTAATTAGAGAATTTCCTACTGCTTAAATATACATTTTTTAAAATTTGACTTGATATTGATGCAGGCTATGACATTCATAAAATCTTCAAGGGATTTTTTGGGCATAAATTTAACTTTATTATTATGTTTTGTCTTCCATCTTTGGTTTTAAAATATTCATAAATTGGACATTACAAATCAATCACACATTTATCCATATATTAAAAGAAAGGATAGAGTAATAGTATATATGAAGAATTCCAGGAACCAAAGAGAAAAAAACACAGAAGAAAATGTTAAATACAGATCAATGGAGGCAAAAGCAGAAGTAATATTGTCTTCAGAATATATTACTGTCTTTCAAGTCAGAAAGAAAAAAAATTTTAAAAAAAGGAAGCAAGAATACAAATGAATCTGCACAGAAGTGTGATATAATAGTAATGGATGATCTCTATTCATCCATTTGGTGGAGCTCTCTCTATGTCAAAGGTAGGAGAGAAAATAACTTTTCAATTTGCTTTAATGTTCATTTCATTAATCAGAAGGTAAAGGTATCAGTGAGGAGGATCTCTATTTTGGATTTTATTCCCACTAATAAAGACAATCATTAATGCAGAAATGAAAGAAACCTCTGTTAAAAGCTACCGTTCCATCTTAGAATTCATGAATTTAAAAAAGAGAGATGCAAGCTGGAGGCAATCTGACATGAACCTTACATTCTCAGACAACAGATTTCAGAGTTCAGATGAAATATTGTTAGGGTAATGTGTACCAAAATTCTCCAAAGGAAGTCAGGCCAGGAAACATGAAACTCTTTAAAATAAAACTATGAAATCATAAAAGAAGAAATTAAGGAAAGCTGGAGAATTTTTTTAAATGGGACAAAACTGGGAGAGAAACGACATTCATCAACAAATTTAGAGTTTAAAATATTTAATTTATAGAAAATTGAAGTAAATATAGATACTGAAGGAAGAATACAAAAGCAAGAAATCTTCTAAAGAAGCATGTTGAGAAAGGAAATTTTTAACAATGTAACATTTTAAGCAATATTTCAAAACTTTTTAAAAAAAAAGATATGACCACTATTCAGAGTGGATAGTGTGGTGATAATAAATTAATGATAAAGTACTAAAGGATGGCAAATAAATTTCAGATCTGTTCAACTCTCATTTTGGCTAGTTTTTGTCTGCAAAGGAGAAAGTTCTTCAGAAAGAAACAACCACACAAACGTGCATACAAGAATTAGTTGGGAATTGATCCCCTGAGTAAATAAGGAGATAATTTAAAAGTGCTTAGCATTCCTTGATTATTTTCAAATTATCAAGTCAAGACAAACTGAGCCTTCAGATTCTGGGAGCTAGGGGTTGGGGTGGGGGAATGGACAAAAAACTGGTGGATCTAATTGCTGAGCTAAAGTCAGTGATCTTTGAAAAATTGTGGGAAATGGGAGAGGTATTGAAAAGTTGCAGAAAAAATATCCAGATTTTCAAAAAAGGGAAGATATATAATATGTATACATATATTACATATATGTGTTTATAAACTATATATGTATGTGTATGTCTATATAAATACATGCACACACATATGTGTGTGTTTTTCAAAGTGGGAGACAGTTTGAAGAGTTCATGGAATATGTGCAATGGGCAATCTAAGTTGAGTCTTGAAAGAGGGGTAGAATCTCAACATAAATAAATAGTCCAAAGAGAGCATCCAAGAAAATGAAGAAAAACATGGGATAATTAGAGAGGATAAATATTAGTGTAGTTTGGAAGAAGCGAGAGGAGATTAGCATGGTTCTGAATCTCTTTTAAGAATCATTGTAATATGCTGCGTCTCTAGAATACTAGTACAAATAAAGTATATATTTTTGTTCTGCCTGAATTTCTTAATTATTAACAAAGAATTCCATCTTCTAATTTCGTTGCTGCATAGATTACACATAAATCAAACAAGCAAAACTAATGCTATAGGAATCTTTTTAAGTATGATGCTCATATGATTTTAACTCACTTGTCTAAGATAAGGAATGTCTGCACTGACTAACTCCTTGACACTGTATTTAGAATATATACTGGAATTTTTAAAACATGCCATGCTATGTCGTAATAATCTCATTTAAAAAATTTCTGTACTTTTCTTCGAGAATTACACAAATGAGATTTATGCCAAGTTTCAATACATACACACAATAACAAATCGAGAGCTATAGATGCAGAAAGAATATTTATTAGAGTAAGACTTTAGTGGAGGATGAGCTCAGTGAAGGCAGACAATGCTTCCTTTTTCTCTTGGCATCCTCAGAGCCTATCACAGTGTCTGGCATACATCACTCAATGTTTATTAGTTGATTGGTTGATACTATTTGTGGAATGTGAAGAAAGGCAAAATTCTCTAAATTTTGTAAAGACCAAAAAAACAAAATTCACCCATGCACTCACATGAAACAAATGGTTTACCAGCTGTGAACTATTCGAAATCCTTAGGGTAAAACTAAATTTGTGCATTTTCATTGTTAGTATGTGAAATGTAGCCAAAGAGTTTAGTGTTATGATATACTAGAGAGTCCTCAGACAAGGTACAGATCTATTAAGATAGAAAGGATTTTTCTTAGATTTGTGTAACAAAACCTCTTCACACTTTCTGGCAGTAGTATTGCTGTAGAATGACTTCCATACATTTATCACATCTAAACAAGATCAAATCTGTACCAACTGGTTGTATTTACACCGAGATTTAGCCCTGATATTTGTTTCTTGGAAAGGATATTTGGTAAAGACAATCTAATACCCTTCAGGCATCCTTTCACTTTCTGACACTGAAATAAGACAGCTAATCAAGGATGTATGAATTTTGTAGTAATGGGGTCTCAGAAATAATTATGAAGCACATATAAATATATAAGTAACTCAGGAGGGAAGAAAGCTAGGGAGAGACTCCTAAAGTTGACAAATCCCCAAATGTGACAAAACTCTCAGTGAAGTCTGATTATAACTCTAGGGTTATTCTTATCTACAGGATAAGCAAGATAAAACAACCCTAAATTCTATACTTGGGCTACCAATTTTTTCCAGACTGAAGGGATATTGTTAAACCTATAGCAATATTCAAAGCCACTAACTAAAAAGAAATAGGGACAGGATTTTGAATTCTCAGGAAGACTCTATGGCTGAAAGCCAAGGCTTGAAAAATCTTCCAACATTGGAGTGCAACTGAACCATAGTTTCAGATAATATAAACTTGTCTTTGGAATCTGGCCTAGGTTTAGTATAAAGCCACATGACAAAGGTATACAGTACTCCTTCTAATCCAGTTCTAAATATGGGTGACTTTAAAAGATTATGAATTTTTAAATGCTAACACTAATTGTGTCTATACTAGAATTTCTTTAACCATGCTGACACGTAGAAACAAAATATGAGGTAGTGCAATGTATCACTTTAAATAAATTAATGGGTTAAATTATTTTTTTCTGTCTTTTAACATTTGCTGTGTGCCTAAAGAAGAATAGGAATTCTACAGTAGAAAATAATTTAGAAAAGGCAAGAGATTTGCCCTGTTTCAATTTCTATTCTAAGGGATAAAAAAGAGCACACAGCAACATCAAGCTACTCAAAGCAAAAGTGAAAATAATTATCTTGTTTTCTTCTTCGTTCATTTATATTGTTGTAGTCATATATTTCTTAAATGACACATGAGATGATCTTTGTTTTTGTTTTATTTTGTGTTGTTTTCAGTCTAGACATTTCTTGACTTCTTTTTTGACTGAGTTCTGATACTTTATGTTTTCAAGGAGAGAATGTTTCATTAATTGGCTTTGTATCTGTAGTGCCTTACACTACAATAATATTTCATTATATATACACATCTGTTGCCATTGTTCATTTTGTGGGCACCCACTTTCCCATTAGGTTTCCAGTTTTTGTTGTTGGCTTTTGTTACCAAAAGAGTTCTGTAATAAATATTTTGCTACATTTAGTACTTTTCTTTCATATGCCCAGTAATGGAGTCATTTAGACAAGGTGTTTTAATAACTTGGCTAGCAGCTCCTGTGGGGGCGTAAGATCCCCCCACAGCCAGCACCCAGGAGGCTGCTGGCATGCTGGAAAGCACAGGTTCTTTTTATCTGCTTAAACAAGGAAAGCATGGTGAAGGGATTGACCAGCTTACTTTAATCCAGCATTCAGTTAGCATACAGACAACATTCATTTAGTTCAGGGGAAAAAAATGCCGGCATTCAGTTAGCATTCAGTTATTTCAGGGGAGCATGCAGGCAAGCATGAAGAGACAGACCAAATACAGATTACAGTCAACTAGTTCAGGGGAACGAACAGCCAGCACCCTGAAGTTCAGAATATTCATTTAGTTCGGGGGAAAAAAAATCAGTACCCTGAACTTCAGAACAAAATACAAACAAATCACAAATATCAACAGACAGACCCAGTACAATTCATAGTTACCAACATCTGGGCTCAGCCCAAGAGCAAGGGCTGGCCCAGAGTCATGCTCGCCACTGCTCCCACACCAACTGGAAGAGGAAAGACGGCTCTTCAAGCTGTCCTCTCCCCTCTTATAGAGTTTTTGACATCATCAAGTGCCGCCTGAATGACCAGGGCCAATTGGTTCTTGAGTTGGCCCCTCCCCCTAGCATTGACTAGGTTAACACCCAATGGGGCATGGCTCTGGAGTTAACACCTCCCCTCAGCCAGCCCCATGACTCATCACACAGGAAGTTCTCTGCTTCCTGGCATGGTCTCTGGGCTTCCTGTCCCGGAAGAGGAGCAGCAGACCCAGCAAGGCCCAATGAGGTAAACTGAGCCACCCAAAGAAAACAAAGGCCATTCTGGTTACACAAGGGTTCTGAACTATTTAGTGACTTTTCTCACATAATTCAGCTTTGTTTTCCAAAGTAGTTGGACTCTATAGCAATGATGTATTAGTGTGTTTGTACTGCTTTACATCCAATCTCCTATTCTAACAACCTTCAACAGCCTGGTTTCTGATAGAGGCAAATCTAGCTACCTTCACTACTATGAGATTTACTCATTACTCCTGCCTCCTCTGAGTTTTAGGAATACCAGAAGTACTGGAAATGGGTGTGTGTGTGTGTGTATCTTTGTGTATATATATCCACGTGTGTACATATATGAAACTATCTTAAATTGGATAGGTTAAAGATCAAAAGGATTAAAATTTTGAAATCACTCCCTAAACTTTGCATAGTGTATTTATTTATTTTTGTGCAGACATCTTTTTCAGGTACAACTATTTGTAGCATTTTGTTGACATCTCTGTTTTATCCCTAAACAAACTCAGCCAGTTAGACAACTTTGACTAGTGCTTGTAACCTTAATGAAGAACATTCAGACACATAAGGGCAGATGGGGATGAGCTTCGTTGAGCAAAGAGAGAAGGGATTGTACCTCCTTTTACTCTCATAGCTTCAAATCTTGGACTGATTAAAAAGAATAATGAATTCCCTAATGCCTGGATTAGACTGGGTTGAGTAGTTTTCTTACACTTTAACTGGAATACGAAAGGAGCTGCCACTATAAGCAAGAGAGTTTCAACTATGGCATAGGATTGAGTACCACTATGGAAGGCCTCTTTGTGGAATGTATAACAGACAAACAAATGAGGACTAGGACTGTGAACATGGGAAGTACGTCTACCCAGTAGAACAACTTATTGATACATAAACCTATAGAAGACCACTAAAGTCATTAGTCTGTGGGTTTCTGACAATCCCTTCCATTTTATAAAGGGGAGACTGGTTCAATATGTAAGACAACAAAAAGTTAACTACAAAATTAGAGTGGTTACACAGTGATACAAATCAATTTTGACTAAGAACTAACAAAAAATTTTATTGATATGGTGCATTAAAATTTGCACAGCACTTTATATTATCCTTTTTTGAGGCTAAGAGGTAGGTCTTATATTCCCCCATTTTACAGATTAAAAAATGGAAGCTCAGAACAATTTATTGACTATTTTGGATCAGAGGGTAACATTTTCAGAAACTAGAGAAGTTATTGGTCTTTTCCATCTCTTTTTTTTCCAATTTTAGTAGCAGATACTTTCTTAATTGATACTTATGTGGCTAGCCTAAATCCACACCGTGAGCATGTAAGAAGAGCCCAATCAACCTAAAATATTTCTATCTGAAGTATATCAAATGACTTGAGTATAGTCAACCAGGTCTATAATGAATAGTGATAGAGAGTATCCCAAAACTCTTAGTGAAGTTTTAAGTTTAATATGCTTTCTACCTAAAACTACATATAGATGTATAATGTGTATGTATATGTGTGTATGGGTATAGATGTATAGATATAGATAGATGATAGATAAAATCATACCAATATATTATCTATCTAGATACATGCTACATTTCTAACTTAAGATATCAATATCTTTGGCTTTTTCCCCCTTTCTTCAGTCTACAATTTAAAGGTCCTAAGATGGTAGTTGGTTAAGATGGTACAGCCATATTCAGAGTTGGACCACTTGACCAGTCTTTATTTGATCACCTAATTTTCTTAATTCTCTTATATTTTTAGATCAGTCTCATTTTTCAAAATTTAGTCCTTCCCAATAAACTTCTTCCCTAAAAATATAACAAACAAAATCAACAAACTAACTTTATCTGAAAATTTGTAAGTTCTGAAATCTTTCCATAATATTTTCCTTTACATTATTGTGGTATTCACATATTTTTTTCTCTTTGTACCATGTACTCCACTTTCTACTTCATTTTGGTCTTTTTGAGTATCACTTGGGACACCTAGGTGGTGCAGTGGATAGAGCACCAGGCCTCGAGTCAAGAATATCTGAATTCAAATTTGACCTCAGACACTCAATATCTGTGTGACCCTGGGTGAGTCACTTAACCCCTCAGTTCCTCATCTTCAAAATGAGAACAAACTAGAGAAGGAAATGCGAATGTTTCCAGAATCTTTGACAAGAAAACCCCAGGGATAAAGTCCATGGAAACAGAGCTGGACAATAGCAAGTATGGCTTAATTCTTCATTTTCATAATTTCTTGAGGCAGAGTAATATCCATTTTATGTAAATATTACAATTTGTTCAGCCATTCTCTAATTGATAGGTGCCCATTTCCCCTCCAGTTCTTTGCTATCACAAAAATTGGAGCCATAAAGTGTTTTGTATATATGAGATATTTTCCTCTGCCTTTGATTCCCCTTAAGTATGAGTTTAATACTGACATTATGGTTATGTCAGAAGATTTCAATTATTTTTTAGTGTAATGACAAATAGATTTGCAGAGTTATTTTCTAGTACATAACTCTACCAAAGAGTACATTAATATGTTTATCTTTCCAAAGGCCTTTGAATATTTGTCATTTTTCCCATCTTAAGAAATATGAGGTGAAATTTCAGTTATTTTAATTTTCATTTTCTTATTAATGACTGGGAAGCATCCTTTCTTATGGTTGTAGATAACGAATTTTTCTTTTTAAATCAGTTTATTGAAGTCATTTGATTCCTGGATTACTGAGAAATAGTTAGTATATTTCTATCAATTACTTACATATTAGGGGTATTAGACTTACTAGCAATATTTGCTATAGTGCTTTTTTCCCTGATTAACTCCCTCTTCTCACTCTAGCTTTTTTAATTTTATTTTTGCAAAATTATTTCTATTTTACTGAATCAGAATTGTATATTTTATGCTTAGTGATTAGTTCTATCTCTTATTTAGTTAAAAATTCCTTCCTTAGCTAGAGCTGCAAATGGTATCGTCTTTCGTTCACCTCTAATTTTTGAATGATAGAGCATCATGTGTTTGGTTAGATATCCATTGGATTTAATTAGGTGGGCTGTTTGTCCCAATCAAATTTCTGTATGACTGCTTTCTTGGCCTCCATATTCCTCAAGGACATTGTTTTCAGACTGTCAGATTCTATTATCTCTGCATGCCCAGATCTCAAGGTGCCACTTCTCTGTGCAGATGACTATCTACAAAGGTATAGCTGTTTGGGAGAGACTAGGAGAAGGAGGCTTATCAGAATAATTCAGGCATTCAGTGGCAACAGAGGTAAAGAACATTTGGAACATTTGACATGCCAGTGCTTATTTCTGTGATCTTGTCAATTTGGTTGTTTCCTTCTGAAATGCAAAATGCAGCCCATTCCTGCCCATCCTTATCCATATCTTCTCCTGACTTCACCTAAGGAGGACTACTCAATATGTTCGTTACCTTCCTCCAATTTCACCTAACATTCACCTGACTCAGTCATGTGAGTACTTGTCATGTTAGCAAAATTAGCTGATGACAGATTGGTGGCACACTGGACAGAGAACTAGACCTGGAGTCAAGAACCCCTGATCAATTTCATCGTCTGATGCTTACCAGATGTGAAATTTTGGGCAAGTCACTAAACTTATTTGTCTCAGTTTCTTCAACTGTAGAAAGAATACAATAGTATCATCTAATTTCCAGGCTTGTTGTGAGAATCAAATATGATATTTATAAAACAAACCTTAAAATTCAATATAAATGTCATATATACAACAATATAATATATTAATATAATATAGCCACATAAATGCTAGCTATCGTTATTCTAAAGGATCACTTGGTTTATTCCTTAGACTCACCATCTAATACACATTTTCCATGGTGGCATCGTTTACTTAAATTCCTCAGAGCTCTTCATTTATATGTTAGTCTGCAAACACCCACCAGGTACCTCTCTTATACTTTCAAAGATTTATCTTGCCATATTCAGCCTGCAGTAGGTTATGTAAAGTTGGGAACTTTCTGGAACACTAGAACCATACTGATAGTTTTCCTAGATTGGTTTTTGCAATCAATCTGAGTTCAAATGTCTTTTTATCAAAATACAAGTAATTCCCTGATTGACAAATGGTCAAAGGATATGAACAGGCAGTTTTCAGATGAAGAAATCGAAGATATCAATAGGCATATGAAGAAGGGATCTAAATTACTTTAGATTAGAGAAATGCAAATTAAAGGAACTCTGAAATGCCACATCACACAAATCAGATTGGCTAATATGACAAAAAAAGATAGATATTGGAGAGGAGGTGGGAAAATTTGTACGTTATTGCATTGTAGGTGGAGTTGAGAATTAACCCAACAATTCTGGAGAGCAATTTGGAACTATACCTAAAGGGAAAACAAACCCTTTGTTCCAGCAATACCATTACTAAGTATGTATCCCAAACAGATCATAAAAAAGGGAAAAGGACCTACATGGGCAAAAATTTTTATAGCTGCCCTATTTGTGGTGGTAAAATATTGGAAATTGAGGAGATGCCCATCAATTTGCAATTGGCTGAACAAGCTGTGGTATATGAATGTAATGAAATACTATTGTGCAATAAGAAATGATGAATAGGTACATTTCAGAAAAACCTGGAAAGACTTGTAGTGTTGGATTCTAAATGCAGGTTGAAGTATATTTTTTCACTTACTTTATTCTTTGTCATTTTTTTCTTTTGATCTGTTTCATCTTCCACAACTGTGTTGAATATGAAAATATGTTTTACAGAATAGCATATGTATAAACTAACTCAAACCACCTGCCATTTTCAGAAGAGGGGAGAGAAGGGAGGGAGAGAAAATTGGAACTCAAAACCATGTAAACTGAATGTTAAAATTTATTTTCATATGTACTTAGGGGGAAAAAAGCAAAATACTATTTAAAGCAAAAAGAAAAAAAATAGGGACATAGAGTCTGTTTGAAAAACAAAAAAGATCTTACTTACTATGTGCTAGGTACAGAGAGTAATCTCTTGGAAGAGAGCTTTTACATTCCAAATGCATTTTAGGTGCAGCTATATCATGCAATGGATATAGTACCAGACCTGAACTCATGAAGTTCAAATCTAATCTCTTCCACTTACTACTTGTGTGTTTCTAGCCAAGTCACTTAACCTCTGTCAGCCTCAGTTTCCTGATCTGTAAAATGGAGATACTACTAAAACATTTATTTCCCTGGGTTGTTGTGAGGACCAAATGAAATAATAACCCTTATTAACTGCTTGGCACATAGTAAGCTCTACACAAATATGAGCTATCATTATTGTTGTTATTGCTGTTTTCTTCTTCCTTCTTTTATTAATATCAACCAATGATTTCACTACTAGAAGAACTCCCAGTGTGAAAATTCCCTCCAATGGTGACGTATCAGCAACATACCTTTAATTTATATTCTTAGAGAGTTCCATAGGGGTACTAAGAAAGGATACTCTGCCTTGCCCAAGGCCTCACAGCTGTTACATGTAAGGAGAGTGGTTTACTCAACTAGGCAGATATTGAATTTGGATCTCCCTGATTCCAAAGCTAACACTCTATTCATTTCATCATGCTGCCTCTCTATGATTTTCCCCTTATTATTATACTGTCATATTTTAAATACTCTCAAAACAATGACCAAATGATTCTTTGAAATATTTTTTCTTACACTTTACATAAAATTCAGATTTCACTCAGTGTGTGTTTGTGTGTGAGCATGCATGTATGTATGTATGTACTCTTCTGTGTGCAATGTACTCTAAGCACTTAGAGTACTAGAAGCAACATTTACATAATATGTAATAATGTGTACTAAGTGACCTTTTATATATTATATCCAGTTTTCGTTTGTGCCTCTTGAAGTATTCTTTTCCATTAAATGTGTGTATTTTTGAGAAAAAATAGAAGATTGATTTGAAAATAATAAGGTTCCTTGTCTCAGTCTCATTTCACATCATTTGAGTAGACAGTACATAGCTGAAACCCAGTTTGATGCTTTTTGTTCCATTGATATAGGGCTTTTACTTCTGACATATCCCAGGGTGTCAAGAGTTATGCGGAATATTTTTAAATTACCTGATGCTGAGAGAGACCACTTTCCTTTATTAACGTACAGTAACAATGGTAAATTCTTTTAATTTTAGTCCCAGAACACAGCCTCTCAGTGTTTGCTGTATTCTCAGTGAGATGCATGAATTGTCAGAGCAGATATGAATACACTGTGTTTTCCATGTTAATATGTATTCGTTTAAGAAAAAAAAATGTCATTTCACTTTTAGCACCGAAAGTCTATTGCCAATTTTCAAGACAATAAAATCAGATTGCAACTATTCTCTGTGTTTTGTTTGTTTATTTGTGGTCCCACTGGAACATTTATTTTCACTTTTATTTTTCTAGGAAAGGATTAGAGCTTAGAAAAACCCCCATACTGCCTAGTTCTTGAAAATACAACTGAACCTTGAATATATTTTATTAAATTTCAGTAGGACTCACAACTATCTAGGGGAAAAAACAAACAAAAACAAAAAACAAACGAACTATGGGACTACCAGTGCCATCAATGTTGATAATTTGGGTTCATTTTAGTGAAAGAAGTTTGTTAACAAGAAAGAAATAAAGAGTAGCTGACAGATTCCACTGCCTCATCCCTTTAGAATATATCCTAGGCAAGTCTGATCAAAGAGCTTGCTGAATCATTTTTTTGGGATGAATCAACCACACTTATTACAGAACTTGCTATATTGGCCTAGCAAGGAAGAAAAGCCATCACCTACTGTTTAAGCTAATAGCACCTTACTCAATGAATGTGACCAGAGCTCTCAACACAATTTGACTGATATGGCATTTAAATGGAAACTTTAATAATATTGTCATTTATATTACATTGCCATGGTCCAGTCATAAGCACTGAATATAACCCCAGCTATTTAAATTCGTCATTCCTTTAGGAAGTACTATGTATTTGAATTTCTACAGGTACTTTGATGTTCTGAAGGAATGATATCCAAATATATTATTCACTTCGTAGTCTTCTTGAATGAGATTTACCCTTCTGCTACTCTTGGATTTTGTTA